>NW_022436973.1:2485026-2921235 GCF_009761245.1 Sapajus apella | reverse complement strand
CCTCCCTCTCTCCCCCAGCCTCCCTCTCACCCCCAGCCTCCCTCTCACTCCCAGCCCTCCACACTTCACCACCCATCTTGTAGTCCAGCCTGCTTAACCCCTTGGGGTCCCCCAACACACAACTCGTTGCCATGCTCATCTCTCTGGCATGTTCCCTTCCATCTCTTTCCAAGGTCCACATGTCCTTATGAGGTCCATTTTATTATTTGTTTACCAAACATTTGTTAAGCACAGATTATGGACTAAGGCTTTGTGCTCAGCATTTTACGTGCATTCTCTCATTCAGCCTCACTGCAACCTTATGAAGGTTCTGTTGTTATTAGCCTCATTTCACAGATGAGTAAACTGAGGCACAAAGTGGTTAAGTCACTCCCCCGAGCTCACAAAGAGGCAGACCTTGGAATGGACTCAAACCAGCTTGACTCATGAGCCTCAACTCTTCATCTCATCTTAGTCTGCGTCCTGCTCAGCTTTGGCTTCTGTGACTGAGAACAAAGTCTCAAAGGCAGGAAGAGGAGAAGATGGAAGGGAGGAGGAGGAGAAGGAAGAGGCGCAGCACTAAAACAAAACTCAAGGCTAAATGAGATTATGAATCCTGAGTGAGAGTGGGGTGGATACTAGGTAGAGCGACCTTGCAAACTTTTTACCCACATTTTATTGTGAATATTCTGAAAGCACGGAAGAGCTGAAAGCACTGTGCCATGAGCACCCCTGAACCCACTACCTCAATTCGGCAGTGAGCCTCTTACTGTTCTTGCCTTATCTCCCGTCTGTGCCTCTCACCAGCCGTCTATCCACTTACAATGCAGAAACTTTGCAGACTTTTTAAAATCTGAAGAGATGGTCAAGGCTAAGCTCGCTTGGGAAAATCACTGTGGGTGATTTTGAGATTTTTACTGAGGCCCAGCAGCCTGTCCACAGTTTACATGCACACAGGCAGGCAGATGCACGTGCAAGTGAGTGCACGCACACAAGGGAACAAGGACACAAAGGGTGAAGAAAGTCTCGGGGTTTGGAAGAGAGCCAGGACTCCCTCAGTTGATCAACCGGCCAGTTCCTTTCCACCTGCCAGGCCCTATTAGCCCCATGGAGGCCACCAGGGGCCCCAGGGGCTCACGGCCAGGCTAGGGGGTGGGGTATTTCCCTAATTGGGCTGCTTGTCCTTCACCCAGCAGAGGAAACAGCCGCTGGCTTCAGCCTCCAAATGACAGGAAACACCGAGGAGGGCTACTCGGCAGTAATTACTACTTTGAGAAAGGAGGGGAAAAAAAAACGAGGGGGAACAGTTCCAACTCAAATAATCCACTCATCGGGGGGGATGGGAAGGTGTTCCGAGGAAAAGACATTTTGAAAAGCCTTCAATCAATCTGACAAGCAATTATCTGCTTAGCTGCTGGTACAAATCCCCCGCTGAGGACTTGTGACCCTCCCAGGAAGACCGGAACCCCAGACTGACATTCAGCTCCCTCAAAGCCCCCATCCCATCCTCCTAGTAGCCGGAAGGTGAAACATGTAGATTGTCATCCTGCCTGGGAAACTTCAGCTCTAGGGGCAGCCAGGGTCAGAAGGAGTGGCTACCTGATTCTTTCCCTCCACACACCCACGTGCACACACACATGCATGCATGCACGCACACTCTACCCTGCACGACCACATGCCCTGCCCCACATATTGTAGGATAAGCTTGTTTCAGATCATCTCTCTCCTCTCCCCAGCAACCATAAGCATTCGCTCTCACTTCATTCACTCATTCAACAAACATTTTTCTTGAAGCTTCATTAGGACACTGGAGATAAGGATGAGATACCTCCCTGGTCTTCTGAATGTAACTGGGGAAAAAGTCATTGTGACCTGCTTTGTGATTCCTACCCATTTGGGGAAGCAGCACAGAGAATTGGAGAGGGCCTGACTGGGAATGGGAGAGCTGAATTCAGACCTAAGTGTGACCAGGCAGGCTCTGGTCCCCTCTAGGGCTCCAGAGGCCAGGTTGTAGAGGTCTCCTCTCCTCCATCCACCTGCCCTAGGCCAGGCCTCCTCCTCTTACCACCTCACCGAGGACCTAGGCCTACCTCTCCCTCCCTTAGAGAATCCCAGAACTGTCTCCAGTCCAGCCTATGTGGGACAGACAGAGAGCAGGCAGGTTTGGCCCACCAGGGAGGGCTGCCCTGCACTTCTTAAAGAGCTGAGAATGAGCCCCCAGCAATGCAGAGAGGGGGCCTGACAGGCTGATGCCCTTGCCCACCACCCTACCCACCTCCTCACACAGTGCCTGTGTGAATGTGCACACGTGTGTATCTCACACACAGCCCCTCACCAGCACATTCTGACATCACACGTTCGCAGGCTGCACACACGTGGGCTTAATGCCAAAAAGTGAAAGTCCTGCTTCGCTGGTCTCAGTCACATGGGCACACAGGGTGTCACACCTGCACATTCACCACCATAGATACCCATGCTCTTCTCCATGTCTGCACAGACTCACACAAACACATGCACAAACAGCCAGACATCAGCCATAGATGCAACCCTCCCAATCACGGATACATGAATTTCTCACCCCTTCACACGCCCAGAGTCTCACAATGGAGACAGCACACACCGTCTGTCTCTCTTTCTCTCTCACACACACACACGGAATTGTCAGAGACACAAGCCTTCACAACCCAGTGCATACACGCTCCACACACTTACATGACACGCACCCAGATGGTCCTTCCTCACATACCCATACACACAGACAGATGTCAGCCACAGACGCGGGCACTCCCGATACACACAATCCCCTTGAGATGTTTCACCAGGGCTTCCACATGCAACAGGCACCCAGAGGCCGCCAGTCTCAGGCCCAGCCCCGCCCAAGTACACAGTCGCCTATTTGACTCCAGAGCTTGCTGTCACGTATACACCACTCCACACATGCTGCACACCATACGTACACACAGCACACAGCACAGAGTCCACCACACAATACCATACCACACCACCACACCATACAACACCACACCATACTACACACACACCACTCCACAAACACTGTACACCACACATACACACAGCACACACCACAGATACCACACCACATCACACAGCACAACACACACGGCACTCCACACACATTGCACACCACACCAGCACACCACACAACACCATACCACGTATACACCACTCCATATACATTGCACACATCACCACACCACACACACACCACACCAGGCCACACACACACCACTCCACACACATTGCACACCACACCACCACACCAGGTCATACACACACCACCAGACACACTGCACACCACACACACACCTCACAACACAATACCATGCCACATCACACACATACCACACCACAACACCACACACACACCCCTACACTACACACCACACCTGCACTGTACCACACCACCCCTACATACCATGCCACACACCAAACACAACATGACACCACACCTCACCACCACACAACACCACACACTACCACACAACACCACACCATACCACACACATACCACTTCACACACATTGCACATATCACCACACCACACACATACCACACCAGGCCACACACACACCACTCCACACACATTGCACACCACACACACACCACACAACAAATAACATACCACACACACACCATACCACACACACACACCGCACCACTGCACCACACACATACCACTATACCACACCACCACATATACATATCATACCACACACACCAAACACAACATCACACTACACCACCACACCACAGCACGTACCACCACACAACACCACACATCACATCACCACACCACTCTACATACACACTACACCATATACACACACCACACACACACCACAACATCGCACACACACTCACAGGAAAGGGAAGACACCTTTCCTGTTAAAGAAAGAAACCTCAGTCCTGGTGAAGGTCCAGCAGGGAAGTGAACAGCCAGTGGCGGGGAATGGAGCAGGGGGCAGAGGAAAACCCTCCCGGCCAGAGTCCTCACCAGCCCCAAGGAAGGAAGCCCTCTTCCAAGACACACGTGAGGAGAGAATGCAAAAAGGACTTCCAAGGCCGGAGGTTGCAGCAAGAGGGAGCTGACAGGGACAGGTCAAGGAAGGTCAGAATCCTGGCCAGAAAGGAGCCTGGGTCCACGGTTAGGATAGCAGAGATCTCAGGGGACAACAGGGTGGCGGGCCTGGTGGAATCATGATGCCTGCCCATCGACAGCATACTGTCCTGAACAGAAACACACACATGCAGGTTCTCCATTAACCTGCGAGGCACGAGGGCTGTCACTAGGCAGAACATGCTTCAGGTGGGGAGACAGACACTGTGACTTGCCCAGGGTCACACAGCTCTCAGCAGAAAAGTCGGAATCTAAACCCGAGTCCTGCTAACACTGATATCCATGCTGTTAACCACTTTGAGATATCAACAGTCTAGAAGAGAAATTCCATGTAAAGTGCTTGACACAGAGCAAATGCACAATAAACATGAGCTGTGTTTGTTCCTATTATTGTGCATCTTGGAATCCAGAGACGGCCTCATCCACAGGGTTGAGTGCTTTGATGGGGAAACCAGATAAGAGATATGGGAAAACCAGCGCCCTGTGTTGTGCACTTGGACCTCAGGTGCGGATCCAAAACTAAGTTCCGTGTCCAGCCAGGTAGGCCCCACACCCATTCTTAGAGCAGAAGGACAAATTCCAGCTCCACCTTCCATGGCTGGAGTCTGCTGGCCAGCCATTCAGGCTCTGCACAGAGTTGGGTAGAGAGGCAGATACTGACCCTGGCAGGCTCTGTCTGACATTGACGCCCTGGGATATGGGGTCCTGCCTCCCTCAAGAGTCGGCAACCTGGAAAAGCATTGAACCCACTTCACCCAGACATGTGGGCCATTGCAGCTCCCACTACATTCCCAACAGCTGTCCCAATGCTCAGGGACACACATGGAATGCATTATCTCCCAAGGTCATCAGCAGGGAGAGGACAGGAATGCGTGTGTAGACAGAGCAAAATGCTTCTGCTCTCCTGACACAGGAGGGAGGTGGCTGTTGGCTCTCCCAGGACATTTCATTTTGCCCTCAGAGTTTGGCAAGACACATCTGATACATTGGAAGGCAGGCACATGGTTCACCATGTCCCCAAGAAGACACACGTCATGCTTTATGACCAGAACAACTCAGGTACAAGATCAGCCCCAAGTTAAACCCAACTCCCATCCCCTGACTGCACTACACAAAAGCAGAAACTCCCTCCATTTGCAACAAAGCTGAGCAGACACCAACTGTCCATTCATCCACCTATCCTTCCATTTCATTAGCACTTATGGATGCCTACCGATGCCCAGCCCTGCACCTGGCACCGGAAGTGAATGGACAAATAAGACACTTTCTAAGAACTCAACTACCGGAAGTAGAAATAGTAGAGGTGATCTCATCAGGAGGGGCGGCGTGGCAGAGTGGAAACTTTGACAACACTCAGAACCAGGGTTAGATTCCAGATCTGTCCCTTCCTAGGAATGAAACCCTGGCAGGTTATTTGTCTTCAGCAAGTCTCGGTCTCTTCTTAGTGGAATGAGAATGATGATGGTACCTACCTCCTTTGGTTGCTGGGGAGATGAATGGGACAAGGCTTGTAAAGTGCTGAGCCTTGGGCCTGCTGCATTGAAACTCTCAATGAGTGGCAGCTGGTGTCATTAATGCCTTCTGTAAAATGGGTATAACAATACCCAGCCTCTCCACCTTTACAATGAGGTTGTACCAAACAAGACAACGTGTGGCAAGTGTGCTTTATAAATGGTGGTGTGCCTA
The DNA here is from genome assembly GCF_009761245.1 of Sapajus apella. NCBI lineage: Eukaryota > Metazoa > Chordata > Mammalia > Primates > Cebidae > Sapajus > Sapajus apella. Next base: position 2,915,432 of record NW_022436973.1, on the reverse strand, counting down.
TTTTATCACTCATTCATTCAGCAACCACTCCTTGACCTCCCACAAAGGGCCAAGTTTGCAGGTAGGAATTAGTTTATCACACAGGGTCAAGAAGTAAGGGAAACACAGATGTGGCTGCAGAGTGTGGCGTCTGGGAATGAAGAGCAATTACGATCCTGATGCAATAAGAACAGCCATAAAAGCTTCCACACAGGAGCAAAGGAGATGGCCATTAGCTAACTGGTGAGGTCAAGGAAAGCTTCCTGGAGGAAGGGGAGTTAGCATTGGTGCTGCAAGTATAAATATGCATTGAGGCTTCACCTTTTAAGTCTGAGAGAGCTTACGCTCTAATAGGACAATCAGCATGTCTTCAGTAACACAAGAGCGGTGGACACAGGCAGATTTTACTCGCTACCCATCCAGTGTACAGACAAGCGTTGAAGTTCTGAGGACAGAAATCTGAGAAGCCTGGAGCCAGCTGGACTCAGGATCGGCCTTACAAGCAGGGGCAGCAAAGGCACAGGACGTCTTGTCTGAGTTCTCAGCAGTCCCTCAATCCTCCACAAGTCTCAATTGCGGAGCCAAGATTGGAACCTGCATCTGGCTGTTCATGCATGACCCTCTGTTTGTCAGACCCAACAGAGGTGCTCAGTTCTGGGCTGAGTTATGAGCCTCAGTTTGAGATGGCTAACCTCACCACCGCATGCCCCTACCTCAAATACTCTGTTTCTGTCTTTTCATGAACCTCTGCAAACTTCCAAATCAGTTCTTTTCTGCTGGCTATAGAAACCAGACTGCACACTCACCCCAAATAGCAACCCCTTCTCAGCCCCATAAGCACCTTTTTACCTCTTCAAACCGCTTAGCACTGTCACTAGGACCTAATGTAAGTCACAGGGGAGGCCCGTTGGCTGACATCCACTCCAGGAAGTCACATTAGCAACTTCATTCATCAGGGACGGGATTGAGCTTCCATTGTCTGTTGTAACTGTTTGTTTGTTTCAACTTTGGCAGCAGCCCCAGTTTATTGCAATTATTACTGTCTGGAATGGGAGAGAATATACTTGCCTTTCACAAGCACATAGGAATGGCATTCTTGCATTTTGTAGCAAAAGACTCACCTAACTCAATACCTCCCAAAATCTCAGAGGATGTTAAAAAGAGAAGATAAATCTATTGGTACATACACTATATATGTCTTTGAATCCACACATCAATCATTTTATTTTATTTTAGAAGAAGAAGGAATAACTGTTTATCTAGCAGCAAACAAAATAATAAACAATAATACCTAATGCTGGTAAGGTTGCCTTGAAATGGCTAAACAGACAAACTTTGCTGGAGGCAATGTAAATTAGAACATCCTTTATGGAAAATAAATTGGAAAATATGTATCACAAACCACAAAAATGTTCCTACCCTGAGACCCACTGATTCTGCTTCTGGGAATTTATCCTAAGGAAATGAGACAAAGAGAAACGCTCTGTGGAAAAAGAAAAGAGTTCATTGAAGCATTATTTCAGACAGCGGGAAATTGAAAGTAAAATTCAACAATACCCAGCACCAATTTGAAGAAATAATAGGGAGTCATTAACATGATAATCTGTAATGCTGGTGGAGTAAGCAAAGGCACGTGTATACTGTATTCACCTTTCAAGTTTATTATCAAGACCAGCATGAACAAACTACATATTAACATAAAAGTCACTGTACTTGCAACGCCAGGCTGGTAGCCTTCTGGAGAAGGTTTTTGCCCTTGTTTTCTAAACATTCAGTTGGGTCCTATATGGTTTTATAGTTTCCTTTAACTAGAGCTAACAAATGGCCATGCTTCACAGAAGAACTACAAACAGTGCCTAATTAGACACAGCAGCTTTCACAAGACCCTCAGCCTGTCTGGACCTCATTTCCATCTTCCTTAAGATCGTCTGCCCCATAAAGGTAGTGTGGGAAGTAGACAGGCCTGGCAAGGCTTTTTAAGTCCAGTGCTGTGAGGAAGAACGGATTTGTCAAAATAATGGCTAGTGGTAGCTGAGTGCTTCGTACCCATCTGTTCAACTGGGTCCTCACAACAACCCTGTAAAGTGGATTAGATCGTTCCCATTTTGCAGATGGGGAAACTGAGGGTTGCCTAGGAACAACACAGGTGTTAAGAAGAGGAGCCAGGATTCAAATCCACAACTCTTCACTCCATAGCCTGTTTCATTGCTGTGTTTCTCAATTCATGTTGATTATTTTTCTCAAATGGATGTAATTTAAAAGAAGTTGATTCACTAAAAGAAGTTCAAAGTTGCGGCTTGAAGGAAACTCCGGGCAGCCCCCAGGAGGCTCTTCTATCTTGAAAGGGAACATAGGGTTGGCTGGCTTTGCCTGAATAAGGACTGGCCCAGCCAGTGGCTGCAAAACCTATTGGGTTCAAGCATTCCAAAAGAAAACACCCCCTTCACCAAGAATGTACCTCAATAACCACAGAGACAGGCCCCAGAGAAGAAAAAGGGCCTGGAGGAGCCCCTGATTGGCTCCCGGTGACATCATGCCACAGCCCAGAATGCCTGCAAAAGGGCCTACTCTGGGCGACTTTATGGGGGCTTTGGTGTCTGCATGCTCCCTCCCTGGCAGCCAGGCCAGCATGACGGCTCCTGTCTGCCTCCCTGCCCCCTGCACGTCCCCAGCATCCCTGCCCTGGCCTCTCCCAGCCTATAATTACTTTCAGTGCCCTGCTTTATGGGCTCCAGCGAGGGGGACTTTGCAGCAAGAGGAAGTTCCTTGAAAGGTACCCAGGAATCTTCCCAGAAGGGCCTCTTTCTCCCTGCTCTCTGAGGGGCTTTGAGAGCAGGCCCAGGAGGCCCTGTGGGGCCTGACCTCCTCAGACACTTCCCAGCTCCCAGGTCCCCTTACCTGGCACACTGGCTGGCCCCAGGGGAGCCTTAGAATAAAATACAAATCATTCCCTGTGGCCTCCAAGTCTGGACTCTGCCTCATCACTCACAATCCCCCACCCACCTCACAGACCAGCCGTAATGGCCCACCCACCATTCACAGACACCCCACCCTTCCTTGCCTCTGAGCTTCCTCAAATGCCAGTCCCCCTGCTGGAACACTTGTCCGTCTTTTCTTTCTGCTCACCCCGTCTTCGCCGGCTAACTCCCACTCACCCTTGAGTGTTGGAGCTATTCTTGATGGACGTGTATTTTCTAGCTTGTGTAAGTGTAGGCACAGTGGGCTTGGGCAAGGACAGCAAGTCCCCGGACAGGGACTGAGTGGTCAGAGGTCAGAACTACAGTGGTGAGGTCCAAAGGGAGGTAAGTGGGGCCCTGACATCTGCTCTTCCCCAGCCGCACCAGCCCACACTGCAGTTGCATCTTTCCTGCTTCCTCTTCAACAAGAAAATAAGCTTTATGCAGAAGAGCGTCCCTTCTATTTTGTTTACAGCTGCATTCCCAGGGCCCTAACACAGTACTTGGTCCACAGGCACATGGGGTGAATCAAAGTTATGTCCTGCTTGGGGATGGCCCACGGGTCAACCACTGGTTCAGGGGTTCTATCACATGTCCTCACTTTTCTAGCTAGTAAACCCAAAGATCCCAGAGGCAGAGCTATGAGAAAAAACTTGGAGCACCCTCCATTATTACAAACGTTGGCCAGAGACTCTCAGGGTCAAGCTTGCCCCTGGAAGATCCATGGGCAAGGACAACCATAGGCAGAGCCAGAGGCCTGGATTCAAATCCCAGATCTGCCAATTACTGTACGGCCTTGGGCAAGTTGCTAAACCTCTCTGTGCTTCAGTTTCCTCAACTGTAATAACCCCATAAGGTATGCACAATAGCATTATTACAAAATTCAAATGAAATTGTGTATGTAATATGCTTGGTCATCATTAAAATAATTCTTACCTTCTACATACACAAGGAGCTGCCTGGATTTTTTTTTTTTAATGATTTTTACAGAGAAGCCAGAAGAGCTCTAATCCTAAACCTTAAGGGTCCCCTGATGCAAGCACCAACCCTATGCTAGGCATTGAGCTAGAGGCATTACACATGCCCAATGGCACATCCACTACAGGCCTGCCTTCAGCAGCACTTCTAACCCATTCTGGTTTGAACACCTCCAATGATAGGAGGCTAACTACATTGCAAGGGAACCAGATCGATTTTCAAACAGCTCTACGTGGCTAATACAGAACCACGCTCACAAGAAACAGAGCTCTCTTTGCCCCACGACAGCCTCTTGGAAATGTGAGGGAGTGGTCCTGCCTGTCAGCTTTCTCTCTCCCACATCAGAAGCTGTTCCCTCACAGAACGTGGCTGTGAGGCTCTGTGCCTCCAAGGCCTCTCTCGTTCCCTCCCCAGGACAGCCTCCAGTATCCCTGAATTAAGCGAGAGCCACCCCTGGGGGTGATCTAGGCAGTGTAGAACACGATGTGTCTCATCTCCTGCTTGGGACACTTTCTTCTGTTCTTGCAGTCAGGGGTTGCATTAGCATTTTGGCGGCTGGAACACACGATGTGGCCCTGGGCAAACCATTTGGTTTCTCTGAGTCTCAGTGTCTAGCCATAAAGTGAAGACAATAGAGGAACCTACCTCATAAAGCTTTTGGGGTGATTAAATGGAATGATACATGAAAAGCTCTTAACACAATACTGAAAAAGTGTAGGTAGTATTAGGAGCCAGCTAAAAGCCATAGTTATGCCTCTTCACATGAAGTCTTATGAAGCTAGGTTTTTCCCATCTTTGGTCAGCAAGACTTTGTCAGACTTCAACTGAGTCCATGTTAACTTTGTTGGCTAAGAATGGACCAAAGAGACCTCCATCAAGAGTGCCATGAGTGGACTGATGACCATTCCACGGGAACGAATGTTCTGCCCCTACCACCTCTCTCAGCCTCACTCTGCCTCCCTGGGCCACTGGATGTGGAGATCCAATGGCTGACTGCGCTGTTGTGTTCATCTCTGTCTCCAGATGCTTGCCAAGCGACTGGCCCAAGAACATAAGTTGAATTTCTTCTATTCACAGATGGCCTAGAGCCAGGAAGCCAGTTTTTGTGAGGTCTCTATTTTTATTCTCATTTTACATAAAAGAGCATTGACGATCACAAAGGTAGCTGTTATAAGCATTCAGAGGCGTCAGATCTTCTTTTACTGGCTCACCAAATCCCCACTGCGGCATCATTCCTGCCTTCACTATTCAGGTAAAGAAACTGAGACTCAGATTAATCAAGTGGCGTGCCCAAAACCCATGGACACGAAGTGATAGAAGCAAGATTTGAACCCAGGCCTACAAAGCTACAAGCCACCTTTATCCTATACCTGGAAGATTTTATTTTATTTTATTATTTATTTTTTGAGACAGAGTTTTGCTCTTCTTACCCAGGCTGGAGTGCAATGGCGCTGTTTCCACTGAGTGCAATCTCCACCTCCCTGGTTCAAACTATTCTCCTGCCTCAGCCTCCCAAGTAGCTGGGATTACAGGCATGCACCACCACACCTGGCTAATTTTTTGTATTTTTAGTAGAGATGGGGTTTCACCATGTTGGCCAGGCTGGTCCTGAACTCTGGACCTCAGGTGATCCATCTGCCTCAGCCTCCCAAAGGGCTGTGATTACAGGCGTGAGCCACCACACCTAGCAACCTGGAAGATTTTCAAGTGCTTTTCTAATGCCAAAAGTTGAGGGGAAAATGTATTTGGTCATGCAGTTCAGCATGTGCTCACAGGAGATCTGCAATGGCAACAACCATCTACAGCAGTTTTAAAACATAGCCATAAATCCTGTGACACTATCCCCAGTAGGATGTGGAGTCTAAGGTCCCTCCCCTTGAACTGGAAGGACTTATGACTGCCTTGACCAATAGAACACAGAAGTGGCACTCAATGATTTCCTAGGCTACATCATAACATGCCATGAGGCATCTACCTCATTTAATGGAGCAATTGCACTGAGAGTCCTGAGGTTGCTATTAAGAAATCCTATTGCTCTACTAACCTGAGACCACAACTCTGGAAGCCAGATGCAGGTGTTCCAGTTGACAGTTGCATGTGAGCCCAGTCTTCAACCAGCCGGCCCAGGCACCAGACACAAGAATGAAGATGCCATTTTGAAAGTGGATTCCCCACCCCTAGCCATTCAAGTCATCCCAGGTGAGGTCCTAGATGTCATGAAGCAGAGATGAGCTGTCTCCTTTGTACCCTTTCCTAATTCCTGACCCGCTGAACTTGAGACCATACTGAAAGGGGTGTCGTTTTACACCAGCAAGCTGTGGGGTGGTTTGTTCTGCAGCAAAAGAGAGATAATCAGAACGTCTGACAACACAGCTCCTCATTTCTCAATGCTCTGAATTTGTTCATGAAAATGCACATGATTTTCGAACTCAGAAGCTCTACATGGACCATTCAGAAAGTCATATTTGACCCAGATATTTCGGCTGAGTAAGAGGCCAGGCTTGCTAGAGACCTGGATGTCAGCATCCTGATGATTTTTGTGTCCCATCTGTTCATTTCTTAGTAGTTATTACATTGCTACCTTGTGCCAGGCATTGTGCCAGGCATGGAGATATGGTGATAAACAAAATAGACACCAGCCTTGCCCACAGGAGCTCACAGTCCAGTGGGGGAGACAGACATCACATAAGAAATTTTGAGTTAAAAATGGAGGCACACAGCCTGAGGGTCATAACCATGTCTGGCAAAGGGAGCAGGACAGGCCTAAGAAGGTGACCATCTGAGGGCTGAACAACAGAGGCAGTGTCCATCTGATGTGGAAGAGGCAGAGACAAGGACTGCAGACAGAAAGAACAGCTGGAGGGGAGGCTGGGTTGAGACACAACAGATGTCTGTTGTGACTGGAGCAAAAACACTGAGGCAGAGTGGTGAGAGGAGACACTGGACAGGGCCACCGGGTGCAAATGGATGGGTTATCGCAGCCCAGGTCCCCATCCAGCCCCAGTCCCAAACTGCTGGCCAGCGGACCACCTCTGCTTCTTGGAGCCCCTATGCTTTCCTCTTACCTCTCTGACTATTCCTTCTCCGTTTCCTTGGCTTCCTTCTCTTTCTCCAATCATTGCCACATGTGAGCTTTCCCTCCTCAGAAAACACTCACAGTTCTCAGTTGCTCATGTGCTCTTCTGATAACCCCAAAATATTAAGTTGAAACACAGGAAATTGCAATATTTGACCATGTGTGACCTAAGGAAAAAAAAAACAGCAATTTCAATGGTTCAGCTTAATTTTAAGCTGTTGCCCCTTTCGAGATATCTTCTGCAATGACCCAATCAGCAAAGAAAGTCTTGACACTCATTATTTTCTGAGGTTTGTCGTTTTCAAATATCTTTCCAAATATGAAGTTGTATAATAATTTCAAATAAAATTATGTAATCTGTACCCTTTGAATTCCACTATGGCTCTCAAACCACACCTCCCGAGACCTCGAACCCAATTCCTAGATATGAGACACTGCTCCATTGGTCCAGAAGGTTCTCACCTTGCCACCCCCCCCCCACCCTCCATCTCTTCAAACTCTTCCACATCAACTGGAAGTTTCCCAAGAACATTAAAAGTCTTAGAGGGAGTTGAGAAAAACAGCAGGTTAGAGAGGTTTAAACTCAGAATGAAAAAAGTTTGGAGATGATCCCAGCAATTGCTGAGAATGGCCTATGGCACGTGCCTAAGATGCCCAGAGTCTAAATCTGAAAGGCCCACACATGTCTTTCTGCCCTGAACCCAAGAATTGGAAAGAAAAATACAGAGGCTAAAAAGCCTCTCAGGCTTACTTCTCCTACCCACCAGCCAGACCCTGACTGACACAGATAGTAAAACTGAGGCCTAGAGACAGGAAGGAATAGACACCAGATCTTGCCTTGAGGTTGAGCTTAGGGCTAGAAGCCAGGTGTCTCAGTGCTCCATCTACCCCTCCACTCCTGCAGAGTGGGGTAAGAGACCTGAGTGACCAGCTGGTCATGTCCAAGCCCGAGGCCAGGCACTGCTCACGTGCACTGCTGTTTGCTCAAGGGAGCGAGCCTGTGGCCATCTGGTCACATGTCAGGCATTGGAGTGTGAATGGCCAGGCAGAGGCATAGGTGTGGGGGTGGATGGCAGGGTGGGGGGTAATTCTTTAAACTGCTCTGTGTCACTGTTCCCAGAGATTCTGAGAAATCGGGTGAAAGTGCATCATCTCTGGAATCTCAGCAACCTGGGTCAGGGATGAAACATACTCTGCCCCAGGTCAACCTTGCACCTTCCCAGGCCTGGGAATCCTGGGTTTTTGTCCTAATGTGCTAGAGGCTGCTGTTTGTCCACTCAGAGGTAAAGGATGATTCCAGGTCTTAGAAGAGCTGGTGTGGTAAGGACAGGCTGGATCTGACACTCTCTCTCTTTCTCTGTATGTATGTGTCTATTTGTGTGTCTGTGTATGTGTGTGTGTGCCAGAGAAAGCCACAGATCTGACACTCACTCTCTCTCTCTCTGTCTCTCTCTCTTTCTCAGTCTTTCTCTATATGTATGTGTGTGTCTGTCTGTGTGTGTGTGTGTGTGTGTGTGTGTGTGTGCCAGAGAGAGCCACAGAGAGACAGTCACCAAGTGCAGCTCCGCCATCCTCATTATCAGCCAATATCTACTGCTGAATCCTCTGTGCCCAAAAAAAGAGGAAAAAATGGGAATCCTTCTTTGGCCCTGAGGAGGAACTCAGTGTCCACTGAGGGAATTAGGTACTGGGCAAAATCTACTGAGCACCCACCATGCACTGAATGCCTTATTGCACCTCCCAATTTAATCTGCTCAACAATCCTCTTGGGAAGGAGGCATTACCTGTGCCACAGCTGAGGAAACAGAGGCGCAGCAAGGCTAATGGGCATGCCTATGGGAAGCTCCATGAGGAGTAGGTACCAGTCTACCTTTGCTCACCATTTAATTCCCAATCGTTGGTATAACAGAATTAGATGCCCAGTAAATCTTTGTCAAATGAGTGAGTAAATAAATGAATGAAGTGTCAGAAGCAAGACTGGAGGTGGGGTCTGCCTGCTCTAAATGCCAAGATGCCTCTTAATTTGCAGACATGTAAAACATGCACTAAGAGAAGTCAACACACAGCAAGGTGGAAACAGAAACTTCGGTGCCAGACATTGCCAGGGGGACAAGGGTAGCACAAAAGGCAGGCTCCACTTGATTGAGGTTTTAAAGATTAGGTAGGAGTTTCCTAGGCTGGCATTCATTCTCCAAATATTTACTAACCATCTGTTGTGTGCCTGGCACCGTTCTAGAAATTTGGGAACCAGCAGTGAAAGATGTAAGATTTTTGTCCTCAGGGGACTTACATTCAACAGGACTAGGGAGTGAGGTAGTTCCAGGCAGCGCAGGTTGAGCAGGGAGGGAAAAGAGGTTTTTCTTGGGAAGAATATGGGGTTCATCAAGTGGAGCAGGTGTGAAGTGCAATTTGGGAAGAAGCTGCTGACAAAATGGACCAAGGTAGAAGGCTCCGGGTGTCTGAGAGCAGATGAGAATGAGGGGAGGGTTTTAGATTTGCCTGTACTTGTGTCAAGGGAAAGAGTGAACTTCGAACTCACTGACCTAGTGTCTTTGACTGCGTTCATGGTTACTTTTGGATACCTACTTTTGGTGTTTTTCTCCTATTTTAAGTCACAGATACAATCATGAAAAATATTCACCTCCAGAAACAAGTTCTTAGTGCCATTTAAGAGGAGAAAAAAAAAGTTATTTTTGCTCATCATTCATCTTTTCATCTTATATTGATTTTGGTATTTAAATTGCTCTGTTATAAAGACACATGCACACGTATGTTCATTGTGGCACTGTTTACAATAGCAAGGACCTGGAACCAACCCAAATGCCCATCTCGATGATAGACTGGACAAGGAAAATGTGGCACATATACACTATGAAATACTATGCAGCCATAAAAAATGATGAGTTCGTGTCCTTTGTAGGGACATGGATGAATCTGGAAACCATCATTCTCAGCAAACTGACACAAGAACAGAAAATCAAACACTGCATGTTCTCACTCTCACTCATAGGCAAGTGTTGAACAGTAAGAACACATGGACAGAGGGAGAGGAGCATCACACACTGGGGTCTGTTGGGGGGGCTAGGGGAGGGACAGATGGGGGTGGGGAAGTTGGGAAGGGATAGCATGGGGAGAAATGTCAGATATAGGTGACGAGGGCATGGAGGCAGCAAACCACCTTGCCATGTATGTACCTATGCAACAATCCTGCATGATCTGCACATGTACCCCAGAACCCAAAGTACAGTGAAAAAAAAAAAGGAACACACACAAAAATGATGAAGACAAAAAAATATATATTGATTTCCAAATTTAAAGCTGGAAACTGCCAGGTGTGGTGGCTCACACCTGTAACCCCAGCATTTTGGGAGGCCAGGGCAGGTGGATCACCTGAGATCGGAGTTCAAGACCAGCCTGACCAACATGGGGAAACCCATCTCTATTAAAAATACATAATTTTCTTGGCATTGTAGCTAGTGCATGCCTGTAACCCCAGCTACCCAGGAGGCTGAGGCAAGAGAATCACTTGAACCTGGGAGGTGGAGGTTGCAGTGAGCCGAGATCACGCCATTGTGCTCCAGCCTGGGCAATAAGAGCAAAACTCCATCTTTAAATAAATAAATAAATAAAATAAAAAATAAAGCTGGAATCTTTATGTCAGGTATCCAGGCTCCAGTATGAGTGGTTAAGTTGCTTATAAAATTATGTGACATGTTTTAATTTCTTTAAATCAATCAATCAATCATTCATGATGCCTTTGGCAGGAAAAAGATAGAAAGCAGGTTTTTATTTTATTAGGAAGCTGAGGTTGTCAACATTTCAAATGGGAGATTACCTGACCCATGTTTCTGCAGATTGTTGGGGAAAAGTTAAAGAAGATAACTTCAGGGCTGAATTCGGATATGGCTCTGCAAAGAAGGAGGAAGTGGTGGGTCTTGTGTCCAGCGGGGACTCACCGGGATGTGCGGATGTGGGTGGAACAGAGTTTGGGGCAGCTGCTCCTACAGTGAGAAAAAGGTGAGAAAATGGTAGTTGATCTCCACTGGGTCAGGTAGGGCAGCCTGCCCAGGTCAAGAGGAAGATTCCAGGGACCCAGTGGCAAGCAAGGAAGTAAAGATAAAGAAAGGAAAGGGAAATTAGACAAGGAATCTTACGATCTTTGTAAGACAGGAATGGTGAGTGGAGTGATAAAGATACAGACGTTTGTGGAGTGGGGACCAGGGTCTGCAGAGACTGAGGAACAGGGAGGGGCCAAATGATAGAGGTACCCAGCATACAGCTTGACCTATAGCAGGTGCTCAGTAAATATCTATAAAGTGAATGGTCTTGACCACCAGGCTGATTGCCTTTTTTGATAGCTTTGATAGCTTTTTGACAGATTTGGTACTTTGGATGCTCTTTATGTGCTCAGGGGCACCCTTGCTAAAGGCCTTCCACTCATTCTTTATCTCATTTTACAATGAGAAAACAGAGGCTCAGAGAGGGTAAGTAGCTTACCCAGGGTCACAAAACTTGTAAGTAGTAGAATCAGGGTTTGAACCAAGTTCCATGTGAGTCCAACACCTGAGTTCTTTGACTCTTGGGATCTTGTCCTGCAGGAGAAGGAAGTGCAAAGACCAGGCTGCATATGATTTTCACGGGCCCCTAGGAACTTTTGTTTTTATGTTTTACATAACTTTTCTCCATAAAAATATATTAAAAATTCTAATTTCTGGCTATTAATATAAAGATGAATATAATCCAGGATGCATTATATTAACATTTTTTTCTGCTGATTTTAAAGAAATAAAAATAATTCCATGGATCCCTGAAAGTACTGCAGGCTATAGGTACAGTGCCTACTGTGCCCACTGGTGAAGTTGGCGCTGGTCAAAGATGCTTCATGGGTATGATATCTGTGCTTTAAAAAGCAGTCAGTCCCCTTCCAAACTAACCAAAGCTACTTTGTAAGGATGTAGCCCTCGGGGGCTACCCAGTGGGTCGGGGGTGCTCCCATGGCACATGCCAGGGGTCCCTGCTGGAGGCCAGCCTCCTAGCCATGGCACTTCTTTGGTTTCTTTGGAGGGGGGACAGAATCTTGCTGTGTCGCCCAGGCTGGAGTACAGTGGCGTGATCTCAGCTTACTGCAACCTCTGCCTCTCAGGTTCAAGCGATTCTCCTGCCTCAGCCTCCTGAGTAGCTGGGACTGGCTAATTTTTCTGCATTTTTGTAGAGATGAGGTTTCACCATGTTGGCCAGGCTGGTCTCGAACTACTGGTCTTACATGATCCATCTGCCTTGGCTTCCCAAAGTGCTGGGATTATAGGCATGAGCCACCACACCCGGCTGCCATGGCACTTCTTGAAACATTCTCCACCTCTTCAACTGAACAGGCAGAGACAGGAAAGGCCCAGCGGCCGTGAGACTCAGACCAGGCCAAATCTGTGCACACAGAGCAACAGCAGGTATATCCAGCCTGCCTGAAGCAGCAGCTCTGCCCCTCCCCTTACCCTGGAGGCAAACAGGATCTGGGGCTGCTCTCTGTCCTCCTCCTGGAACTGTCAGCTCCAACAACTGACATCTGCTCCCTGGGAGGAGCTGGGCCCCCATGGATAACCTTTGGCATCTCTGTCTTTTCCCCCATCACTCCTGGCAAGAAGACTGGCCACGGGGGTTGGGGGAGAACTGTCCCCTGCCCAGCCTCTCAGAGCCGGCAGGCCCACTCTCACCCTGAGCTGTAGAAGTCCCCCCATCTCAGCCTCCAGAGGCCTCCATATCTCTCTTCTGGAAATCAAAACCACCCTTCCTGGGGCTCCCTGAGAACCCCTCGTACAACCCCTGTTGCAAGCTTCCTGAAAGAAAACATGAATAACTGTTAGCCCTTATGGTATGCCAGGCTCCGTGCTAAACGCCACACTTATTCCATGCTCAGGCAGCTCCATGAAGTAGCTTCTATCATCGCCTCATGAGGAGCCACACGAGGTCAACAGATTTGCTGAAGGTCGAGCAGCAGTAAGTGTGTAAGACAGGCTGTGTCAGGATTCAAAGCCCGCCGGTCTGTGTCCGAGCACCAAGCATCCTGCCTCTCAGGCCTCCAGTGCTCCCAGGTTAAATTCCCTGGTGCCTCTTGGACAAAGTCCAAACTCTCTAGTCTGGCTGTCAAGGCCTGTCCCAGTCTGGCCCCCCACACGCCGCTCTCCCACAGGGGCGCGGGCACCCTCCGACAGTCCAGAACCACTGGAGCTTCTCTGAACTGGTTTTACCCTCCTGTGCCTCTGTGCGTTCAGTTCCCCCAGACTGGAACACCCTTCCCAGCGGAGGAATCTCTAGTGGATGGGGCAATGGGGTTTTGAGTCAGCCCTACAGGGATCTGGATCCCACCGCTGTCCCTGAGTCCAACTGTGTCACCTTAGGCAGGTTATCCCCTCTCTCTGAACACTGATTTCCTCAACTGTAGAACTGGGGCCACCAGGCCTACTTCATACTGTTTTCACGAGAATTCCCTGAGAAGGGATAGGAGGCGAGACAGGCGTGGAGTGAGCACTCAGTGGATATTCGCTGTGCTGGCCCCATGTGGTCACCATCTCTCCACATTGTTCATCCTTCGGCCCAAATGTCCCCTCCCCTGAGATGCCTCCTGTGAGTCCCTTGGCCAGGCAGGCTGAGCCAAACTCCTGGGCTGCAAGCTCCAGCACAGGGCCAGCTGTATGATGCGTGTTGGAAAAAAAGAGAAGGAGGGAGAGGAAAGAATTAAGTGGGTCAGAAGAAGGCAGTTGGGGGTTGATAAATGAGATTGGACAATGGAGAATAACAGTAGAAAATGACTTGGGCCTTAATTATTTGGTAATTAGATCCAAAGTGGCTGGAAACAGGAAGGCAGGTGACTGTGTTCAGCCAGATTGCCCAGGTAACTGGCTGCGTAGGCAGGCCCATCACTTCTCAGGATCCCCATGGAGTGAACTCCATGCCCCACTTACCTCCTCCCCGCAAGGCATCTCAGATTCAATTAGGGTCCCCCACACCCTGGACTGGACTGAGTGGGGAGCCTCAGAAGCAGGGCAAGACTCAGCTACCATCTTTCGGGCTGCTGATGATTTAGGGGAAGCTTCTCAAAATGATTTTCCATCTTCTGCTATCCTACCCAATTCCTATCCCCTTTGCCCTCCTCAGTCCCTCCCCTTTTCCATCCTTCCATCGCCATTATCCCTTCCTCCATCCCCTCCCTCCTCCTCCCCTGGGTCTCCATCTCTTCCCAGAGAGCCCTGGTAATAACTGCTGCCAAACCGGCGCAACCAGTTCCCAGGAACCTGATGGCCTGGCCCAGCCCTGCCCTACAGGCAGGTAAGGAGGTGGGATGGTGACTCCCTAGCTGTGGGGTGTCTGAAAGCACCAATTACCTCTGCAGTCCGCTCCCGCCTGCCCAGCCAGCCCAACACAGGACCCTGGGGGCAGGGATGGGGGGCAGGGCGGGCTGTTCTGGACCTGGGGACTGCATGTCAGACTCTACCACAGCCCAGCTACACGATATCCCAAAATGTCCCTCCCTCTTCTGTGAGCTGACAGGTCTGAAGAATTCTGCCAAGCCTGACACAATGACTCACATTTAATTACACATGGAACCAATCATCTGGTTGAAATGAGTGAAGTTTCATAAAAGGAGATGTAAAATCCAGGAAAAAAAAAAAATTGCAACTTTTTTTTCTTGACAGATACATTGTTTGAAGATTTGACATGACCTATCTTAGAAAACCCCTTTCAGAGCCGGGGATTCCAGGCTGTTTGATCTACCTAGTGCTTCATGCCCCTTATCCAGTGATAGGGGTTGCTGGGGGAAAGGCCAGGGAGGGGAGCAGAGTCTGGGAAGGGAGGCTGGTTGGAACAGCGTGAAATGTGTGTATGTGATTGTGAGTGTAAATATAAAGGGATGCATGTCTCTAACTGTATGAGTAAGTAAATGTAACCCAGATGACTTAGGTTCAAATCCCAGCTCTGTTTCTTCTTAGCTGTGTGATCGTGAGCAAGTTACTTAGCCTCTCTGTGTCTTGGTTTCCCCACCAGTATAATGAATAGATGTAAAATGGGTAAAGGAAGAGTGACCTGCCTCCTAGCATGGCTATAAGGATTGAATGACTTAACAAATGCATAGCACTTAGCAGAAGGCAAGTGGTGGGCAGAACTGAGGTGTTCAACACCATTACTATCATTAGTATCTGTATTAATAGAATTATCCTTAATAGTATTACTTAGAAACATGCCTGACCTCATAAGCACTCATTCCAAGTTCACTAGTAGCATCAATTGTGTATGCATGAACATGTGTGCAGTATGATTGGAGAAGGGCCCTGTGGATGAACAATGGGTTTTTCTGGATAAATGGTAGCTCTATATTATAGCTTTCATTACAATTCTGTTGGTTGGATGTTTGGCACAGGTCTCACTAAGCTAAATTCACAGCGTCATCGGTGCAACATTCAGTTCTGGAGGCAGTAGGGGAGAATTAATTTCCTTGCCGTTTTCAGCTTAGAGAGGCCACCTGCACTCCTTGGTTCGTTGCCTCCCTTCCTCCATCTGCAAAGCCAGCACCGTTGCGTTTCTCTAACCCGACTTGCTTGGCCACATCTCCCTCTGACCACACGTGGGAAAGGTTCTCCACTTG
Source organism: Sapajus apella (assembly GCF_009761245.1). Lineage (NCBI taxonomy): Eukaryota > Metazoa > Chordata > Mammalia > Primates > Cebidae > Sapajus > Sapajus apella. The sequence continues at coordinate 2,899,807 of NW_022436973.1, read as the reverse complement.
TAAGAACCATGGTGACGACATTTGTTCCACCCAAATCATCCAGGCAGTGTTTTCCATCTCAAAGTTATTGACTTTAACCATATCCGCAAAGTCCTTTTTCACCACTATAAGGCAACATATTCACAGATTCCGGGGATAAGATGTGGACATCTTTGGAAGGCCATTATTCTGCCTCTAGCCCGGGGAATGATGGAAACAGTCCCTCGTGGCTCTCAATTTGTTCTGGTGGAATCACGTCAGTGAGCGTCTCTTCTGGGGCTCTTTGCACTGAAAGAGGCTGCAGACAACTGGACCCACAGTGGACAAGCTACAGCCCCACTAAGAGCCCCAGGTCCCACATGTGGCCAGGTTTGGGCAACTTCTCCCAGATCCAAAAGGGCAGCAAGGTGTGGACTAGGCTCTGCCACTGCCCCTCCATGTGTCTGTGCAGAAGCAGCTCCCTGTCTAAACCTCCAAGATTCCTTACCTGTAAACTTTCTGAGGACCACAGGCAACAACACACGAGGCTCCCAGGACAGCGGGGCCTGCAGTGAGGGCTCGGTAAGTGTTTCAACCTGCCCCCTCCACAGCTAGAGGTCAGGTGCACAATTACCACAGTAGTTGGGGTGTATGGCAGGGAAGGTTATACTGGTATCAGGGACTGTGACTAGGTGCTGGTGGGGGGCGGTATTGTGGATAGGAAAGAGTGTGAATCCAGGAGCGGGAGAGTGGGAATCAGTGTAACAGAGTGGGTCCCAGTTTGGAGAACCCAGCCCCGTGCCCCTTCCCAAGGGCCCAGAGCCTCCCACCCAGGTTCACCTGAAAGTTAAAGCCAGTGCCCACAGCCATCCCCCCAGTTTGGCGAGCATGACCACAGTGCTCTGCCTAAGCCAAGCATGTCTCTGAAGTCTCCTGCTTCACACTTTCTAATCCAGAGGATGCCCACTGCCGTCGTTTTTATAAAGGACAATGTTTCAAATTGCAAATTCTCAGAACACCAAGCAGCTGTGAAAAAGCATGAGGTCAGACTTGGTACAGACAAGATGTCCCAAACCCATTGTTAAACAAAAGAAAAAAGTGAGTGTCGTAGCACCAACTATGGATTGGACCCATTTTTTTTAAGTGTCTATCTTGCCAAGTTTTAAAATGCAAATGTTTTCAAGGCACAAGGTAGAAAGTGGACAGATGTGAGACCCCAGGGAGAAGTGAGGCCTGTGTCAAATGCACAGCGTAAGCTCTATGTAAAAACGTTCAAACCCCAGTTTTCAAAGCAGGCAGTTGGCTTTTGGCCTCTGTAGTCTTTGAAAAGAGAGTGAAAAAATGTGGTATGTGTGGGTATGCAGGTGCCACGTGTTTGTGTGTATATGGTATGTGTGTGTGCATGTGTGGTATCTATGTGGCGTATGTATGTGGTGTATAATGTGTGTGCATGTGGTATGTGTGTGGTGTGTGTATGTGGTGCGTGTGCATGTGTGGTGTGTGCACATGGTGTGTGTGTGCATTTGATATGTGTGTGGGGGGATGGTATATGCGAGAGTGTGTGTGTGATATATGTGGATTATACACATGGTATCCGTTTCTGTGGTGTATGTGTGCATGTTGGGGGCTGTGTGCATATACAAGTTTATGACGGTTTTGTAGAGGGAGAAAAGAGTTTCAGGACTCTGAGTCTTTTTTTTTCTGTTTACATTGTACATTTTCTTAATTTTTTAAAACAAGCTTATATAAGCATCCCAAAAGTCTTAGTGCAAGTTTAAGCTTAAAAACTATTACTTCTTTAATCAGAAAAAACAAAGACAAAAAAGGAAATATATGGCAAAAGCTTGTGTAAAAATGTTACACCAGGAAAATCACCAGTGCTTGTCTTACAGTTTCGGTACCACTGGGTATTCCTGATACTGACTCGAGTCAAGGCTGGTGGGAAATCTGTGCCCCCTCCAGCCCCAGGGACCTAGCAGGTCTGCCTGGAGAGTCGCTGCTCTGGCCCCAGAGAAATTCAACAGCATCTAAAGCCAAAGCACGGGATGTTTTCTGGAGCCCCACACACATGCACAAGCAACGCAGGCAGAGCTCTATGCGCAATTCCCCCTTTCAGTGCACATTATTTGTTCTCAGCAAGCCCCAGTCTAGGCCATGGCAGATCCAGCCTCCACAGCTGAGTGCCCCTGACCACTGACTGCCCCTGGATGTGGCATTGTTACTTTCTGACCCTTGACTTCCCTCTCTGCAAAATGAAGTCAGATAAAAGATGATGCATGCAAAGTGCCTACTGCAGGACTTGATACATGGTAGGTGCTCACTAAATAGGGTTTATGAGGAAGACGAAGGCCACAGCCTATCCCCATTCCCTGGGCTCCAGCCAGATATAAGTACGTCATAGGAGGCCCACTGGCCACTTAGAGAGAGCAGAGTCCACTGACCTGATCAGGTCAGCCTCACTCTGCCCCATGCAGGGTTGACTTCTGTCCTCTGGCCACCTGGACATGTGGTTCCAGATGATTCAGGACATGTGTAACACGATTCAGTGGCCACAAGACTCAGAGTCATCACTGCGTACCTACCTGGGAAGGGAGATAATCCCCTTTTGCAGATGGGAAAGCTAAAGCTCCGGAGGTTATTTAACGTCTATTTTTGCATCCTCTTTCCTTCATTTATTCATTTGATGTTTAAAGGAGATGCGAATGAAGAGTAGGCACTGCATGAGGCTTGGGCCAGGAGGAGGCGGCAGTAAACCAGACCTACGCTGTCCATGCTGCCACAGAGATGGGACCAGCTTCAGGGGCAGGCAATCTGTGTAGTCACACCGGACTCTGAAATTAGAAAGGGCAGTGCTTGGTTTAATGCTCTGCTTTTGCTATCTTGAATGTCTTAGTAAGTTTTAAACGAAAATTTTATTTTATTTCCATTTTACCCTGGGCCCTGCACATTATGTAAGTGGTGCAGCTGGGAGTTAAGAGATGAATATAGGAACAAGGGAATCAGAGCAAACTGTGGAGATGTGAGGGGTTAACAATGGTGGAGGTGGGGAGTAGCTGACCCGATCTAAAATTTTAGTCCTGGCCTTCCTAAGGGAGGAAAATTTTGGCAAGTAGAAATTGGTAAAGAGGTGGAAATGAAGTTTCTTAACCATAAAATGGAAACAGTGATCTCCTGACCCCACAGGACCAGCCATGACAAAATTTCATTTAATTCATTCCATTTATCCATTCGTTCACTCCAGCAGCATACAGCACCTATTCTGCAAGTGCTGTGCAGGTGCCCCATACATCCCAGCTCTGTGAAACGTGTGTTCTAGCATAGACAACTCTTTATCCATTCCTGAGATTTCTGCAGGAAAGAGGTGTACAAGGTGCTACGGGAGCACATGATGGGGGCTGGCTGGGCTAGGGGGCAGAGTTCTCAGCCCCGCCCAGGGCTGAGCACAGAGGAGGCTCTGGGAGATTGCAGGCTGGCAGAGCCTGGCTCTGCAGAACGGTCAGCTGTGGACACAGGCCCAGCAGGGAGCTGTGGGCCCTGCTGATTTCAGGAGGCACCATGCCAGCAGCCGCCTGGCTGTGTCCTGGTCCCAGGGGCAGTGGGTGGACCTTAGGAGGAGCTGGCCAAAGGCAGGAGAGGGCAAAAGAGCAATAAAAAGTTTAATTAAAGAGAGGCAGCTTTTGGAGGGAGGGAGTAAAGCAGGCTAGCTTTCCTGACTAGCTACTGTGTGCCTGCTACTTGACCGCATCTGTGATATCAGCTTCACAGCCCTCCACAGCACATGCCTCCGTGTTACAGTAGAGGAAACTGTCTCAGACAGGCTAAGCAACCTCCCAAGTTCATGTATGATTTTAGAGCCAGAATCCAGTCTTCTGACTCCCAGAGTAAAGTCTGCCGCTTCTATCCACGTCCCCTCTGACCAAAAATCTTCCCAGGTATTTGACAAGCCACCAGAGAAATTTCTTTCCAGCCCAGAACCAGTAATATTTAAATCTCTCCTGGGTTTGCTTTTCCTTGAGAAATACCATGGGTCTTACAGTTGATCTTTTTTCCCTCTTCCCATTAGCCACTAGGAGGCCCAGCATCAACTCTTGGCCCATCTCAACACAGATTTTATGTCACCATGTCACTTCTGGTTCAATCTTACTCATCTACCTTGCTTTTATTTTCTGCCTTTTGTTTTTGTTTTCTGTTTAGGGGGTCTTTTTTGACAAATTTTTAATATGCTTTGGCTCACTCTATTATAGAGCTTCATTAAGCCACCTCCAACCTTTTTGGCATTCTCTACATGTCTGCTTTGCCCTTCCCTCTCTGCAGAGACCCTTTCTATGGCTACTTATGCACAAGGCCTGGGTGAGGCTTCCCGGCTCCCTGTTCTCAGCCTTTCCCATTCAAGCTCCCACCACACTCTGACCAGTACCCAGAATCCAAACTCCAATTTCCCAGAGATGAGGCTTTTGTCCCAACTTGGGCCAAACAACTGTGGCCGTGGGCTGGGTCACACAGCAGAAATGCGGCAGCTGCTTTTCATCCCTGCAGGGTCATACCCAGACTCCTTACCCTGGCACTCCAGGCCCCTTAGGACCTATGTGCAGCCTCTGCTTCCTAGTTCCAGCTGTCCAGCACCCCAGTCCCCAGCCACACAGGGCCCACTTGCTGTTCTGGAAACTCCATCTATTGCCACCTGTGAGTTTTCACCCAGGCTAATTTCTCCACTGAGAGGCCTGTCCTCCAGCTCCATCTGTCTTAGCTGATGACAAACACAAAGGCTGCCTCCTCTCCTAAGCCTGCTCCATCCACACCGCCAGCTCTTATCCTTCTCTTGGCTCCCATTCCATGTAATTTATCCACCTTCCTGACCCTGCACCCTGAGTTTTCGTAAGGCTCAAACATCCCTCACAAGATGCCAGACTCCGAGAAGACAGACTCTGGAGCCAGCACCACAACAGATCTCGGTTCAAATCCTAGCTAAGCCACTTAGCAGGAGGACTTGGCAAAGCCCTCTGGAAGCCCCACTCACAGTCACATGGAGTTATGGTTGGGTTGCACGGTAATCAGCAGAGTCAGGGGTGCAGAAGGGCTGAGCGCAGAGCAGGTGCCGAGTGTTTGATGAGTGAATGAGTGGATTTGTGCAAGAAGCTAAGCGTGTTCTTAGTAACCTACATATACACTTCACTTTCAAACTCTTGGGCAGTGGCCTGTATCCCTGTTCATGACTCTCTTGGATCCCAGGGACACCAGGAAGGGCATGGTGAGCACACACCCTGGAGAGGCAGATGGACCTCAACAGACCTCGAACTCAGGCCTGACCCATTCTCAACTTCACCCTCAGAGGAACCCAGGCTTTTCTCCGCTTTTAGGAGAGCATGTCTGAGCCCTTTTGTCCCCTTCAAGCATCTCACCATCTCCTGTCCCCTGGAACTCTCCTAGGTTAGGAGGATGTAGGAGGGAAAGGTAGAGAAAGGGCCATATTTACTGATGAGCATCCCCTCTGTGCCAGGCACCGTGCTTATACCTTATGTGCATTTTCTCATTCACCCTCATTTTTCATTTGCCACCTTGTCGGATTACCGTGATTCTATTCATGTTGCATATGCAGAAAGTGAGGCTTAGAGATATTACCTGACCTCCCCAGGCCACTCAGGGGGTGGAGCCAGAATTTCAGGCCAGGACTGTCAATCTGCAGAAGCCAGGGTCTTGCTAATATGTCAAAGTAAGGACCCCACCCCCTCCCCCAGTAAGAACCTCCTGCCTGGGTCCAAGGAAGGTTAGCCCCTGCTCTCCTAAGGGCTGGATGGAGACCCTTTACAAGGAGGCAAGAGTGGACAACAGTGAGCAGTGAGCGCTGAGAGCCCAGGAGGCTGGGCCAGCTGAGCTCTTGCACCTCTTCTGTCAGGGGATGTAGCCAGGTATCATTACAGAAGGCAGAGCGTGGGTCAGGAGCTGGCTCCTCACTCATCATTCAGAGTCATCTTGAGAAGGACAGCTGTAGCTGATCCCACTTTGTGCACAAAGGGGCCAAGGCAGCAGGGCAGGACTTGAACTCAAGACTACATGCTATCCTAGATGACATTTGGGAACTTCACTGGGCCCTTATTTAAGATCTAAGCACAAATTAAGTGCCTTAGAGATCTCCTCACCAGCAGATTGTCCTCTAGAGGAGTAAGTGGGCACCCATCATGGTTGGCAAGGTTATGATTATGGCAGTGAAGATGACAATGAAGAAGAGGAAAAAGAGGAGGAGGAGGAGGAAGGAGGAGGAAGAGGAGGAGGAAGGAGGAGAAGGAAGGAGGGGAGAGGGGGAGGAGGAGGAAAAGGAAGGAGGAGGAGGGGGAGGGGGAGGAGGGGATCATGATGGCAATAATAACAGAGCCCCATGTATCCACCAGCCACTGTTCTAAGCACTTTATGATATAATAATCCTATGGAGTAGACCCAAGTATTATCCCCATTTTACAGAGGAAGAGACTGAGACATGGATGGTTAGGTAATTTGTCTGAGACCATACAAATGGAATGGGTTAGAGGTAACACTCGAGTTTCAGAGCCCGCACTTTTCTCCACAATGCCTACATCATATTTATCACACAATGAAAATGGCAATCACTATTTATTGAGCATTTACTATGCATCAGAAACTGTGCTAAGCACTTTATTTGCATTATCTCACTTAATTCTCACAAGAGCTTTAACACTTGACAGTATTATAGTTCCATTCACAGGATGAAAAATTTGAAACCATGAGAGGGTGGCATAATATGTGTGAGGTCATAGGACCAGCAAGTGCAGAGGTGATGGTCAAACCCAGGCAGCATGACTTCAGCCCCCCATCTTAACCACTGAGGCACACTACTGTGTGGCTATATATGCATGTGTACGTACACACCCTCTTCCATGATCCCATGTGCACACACACACACATGCATACCAGGTTAAACAACCCACACAGACTCACAGAAACACAGACACTAAAAACTGGCTGTGTTGTCACTAAGTTAGGGACCCAAGCCCTCAGTCTCAGGACTCTGTAAAGTAGTTCCTAAGGTGGGAGGCAAGTCTGCGCTGCAACTATGCAAATCTTCCTTCCCTAGTCAGGGCTCTGAGCATCTGGAAAAAAAACCTGTTGTGGTGTGGGGGTAAGACTATTTGCACTCAGGGCTGAAACTCCAGATTCCTTTCAATGTACGTTCACAACTGCAAATTCCACTTCCCAGGAGCTCCTGTTGGGGTTTGCGCCCCACCTTTCAGGATCCTCCCTGCCAATTAATTTCAGTGCAAATTGAACCCGAGATCTTGGCCAGAGGATAGAACCAGTTGGACCTGCATAACGATCTCCCCGGCTGCCTTGCAGAGTCTGGGCTTTCTTCCTTCCAGGTTGCTTTTAGGAGTATTTCCTAAGCTCCTGCCCCTTCCTGTAAGTCCTGGCCATAGACACTTTGACACAATCAGATCCAGCCACCTTACACCTCCCGAGGAGACACCATCGATAAGCCCGGCCATGCCCACTGTAATCACATCAGCCACCACACACCAACCATCACTGACAAGTTCTATCTCCAAGGATTCCTCCTAAAACTAGAAATGGGCAAGATGTTCCCCCACCTTACCACGAGGCAACAAAGGAGGCTCAGACAGAGGAAATGACTAGCTCAAGTCCTGACAGCCAGAAGAGAAGTTGGGTTTAAAACCATATCTACCATATCTCCTGGTTCTGCACCCCGACTTTCTTCCTGGTACCCAATGTGGCTCCAGTGAGCATTTCAGAGGAAAGAAAATGTCTTCCTTTAGGAGAGATGCAGGATAAGGTGACCCAAAGAGGGAAGGATTGCAAGTGACAGAGAGCTTCATGGGGAATTAGCTCAGATGAAGGAGTGGAGGCTTGTGACCTCCAGGCAGCTACTGGAGACCGGTTTGGCCAGAGCACAGGATGAAGAGTAAAGAATGGAGGGGCAAGGGCTGAACTGCAGCGCCCTGAAGGCCAGGCTAAGGGATTGGAAATGCACCCTGGACACCATGGGGAACCATCAGTGGTTTCTGAGGAGAACTAGGTGCCAATATTGCCAAAGAAAATTAATTTTTTTTTTTTGCGATGGAGTCTCTCTCACTCTGTCACCCAGGCTGGAATGCAGTGGCGTGATCTCAGCTCACTGCAAACTCCGCCTCCCAGGTTCAAGCGATTCTCCTGCCTCAGCCTCCTGAGTAGCTGGAATTATACACTGGGTTAATTTTTGTTTTAGTAGAGACAGGGTTTTTCCATGTTGGCCAGGCTGGTCTCAAACTCCTGACCTCAGGTGATCCGCCCACCTCAGACTCCCAAAGTGCTGGGATTACAGGTATGAGCCACCATGCCAGGACAAGAAAATTAATTTAAAGGCAATATCCCTAACAAAACACAGATCGCTTAAGAAGTGGAAGCACAGTTGGCTGAGCAGGGCACTCCTCTCAAAGTTAAATCTCCACTGAATAAAATCCCAGAAGCCTTTTCCAGCCAGTTACAAATTCACCTACCTCAGCCATCATCCAACCCTTGGCCTCAGAAAAGTAGAAAGATTAAAAACTTAGCCTCCAGATTCAGACTGCCTGGGTTTGAATTCTAGCACTGGCATTTACTAGCTGTGCATCCTTGGGCAAGTTGTTTAACCTTTCTGTGACTCCATTTCCTGATCCAGAAAATAGGAATAGTAATATCCCCTATCTCAGTCACTCATACAAAACCCAAGGTCACTGTCTGTTGACCTTGAAGAAAACAGAAGCTGGACAGGCTAATAGCCAGGCAAGTATATGGATCCCTTTCAGAAGATTATGTGATGGCCAGGACAAACAGTTGCACTCAGCTTCTGCCCTTCCATCTTCCCCAAATCACCTCAGAGTCTGAGCTCAGCCTCTCAGAATGCCAAAGCTATAGTTTAGGCAGAGCTGCATTTTGAAGCATTGCTCTTTTCTGGGGCAAAGATCAATGACTTGTTGATTTTGCAAACAAGGTAGTGACATGATCCAGGTTTGAAAGAGGACCCTGGTAGTCTTAGAGGACTAGGGTGGGAACCGGAGGTGAGTTATAAGACTCTGGGAATTGACCAAGAAGGAAGGAGGGGGATATTCCAAACTAAGATGTGGTGTGGAAATAGACAGGAAAGTGTATCTGAGGGGGGATACAAAATCAGATTTGTCCCCAAGAAATCAACTTGTTTCTCAAAAACTGAAGCAAGAACTCAAGGAGGTGATTTGGTATTAGCAGGCACCTGAAGACACATTCTCTCCCAGCTCTGCTTGGAGACAAGGTTCCCCTGACTCCATTTGCCTAGCTGTGAAATGGACCTAGTGACATTTATACCTGACCCCTTTCAGTGCAAGGTAAAGAGCCAAAGGTTTTTAGAGGAATACAAAGGATAATGGGGACATGGCTGCTCCCAGATATGTCTGGTTTCCCAGCCCTGCTTACCCACGAGAAATGTCCTCCTGCAAGCCTAAGAGCCACGCTTCATCTGGGTTCTCCTTCTAGAGAGCCTCTTCCTGTGTCAGTGAAACAGAAAGTAGGGGCTCGGAAAGGTTGATTTTGACTTGAGGACACTGAATACAATCTTTCTGGGTGTTTACAAAGTGTGTTTACCAAGCAGCCAGTCTCCAAACCCTAGCAACTGCTTAAAACAAGAGAGCTGCTGATTTGTGGAGTGTTTTCTTTTTTAAAAATATCACCATAAATGTTGGATTTAGAGACATTATTTCCTCTTAAAAATAACTTGTCAAGGGGACAAAAGTATTTAAGAGGCTTTCTTCTCAGCTCAGAAAGCAATAGGGAGGAGGAGTGGTTTGTTTTGGAGTTTTTTGGTTTTTTGTTTTCTGGGGATTTTTATTTTACATGCAGTTAGAGCAAGGATTAGGAGGAGTAGGAGAATTAGGGGGGGCGTTTGGAAAGCAGGTGGGATGGTGGTTAGCTCTTTTCCTTTGGAATCCCAAACCCCTTCTCTAATTGCTCCTTCCCTCACCTTTCTCTCCCCAAACCCACCAGGACTTGGGAAAAAACAAGACTGAGCTCTACTTTGCCCCCTTCCTTTCCCTTTGCCCCTCCCCTGCAATCCCACCCCAGTGCTCCCCCACCTACCTCTCGTATCAGATGTCAGCTTCTTCTTTCTCTCCACAGACACCACAATGTGTCCCCAAGTGCACCACTAATGGTATACAAGATTCTAGATGGTGCCATACAAATAAGCTTTAAAAACAATTTTAGCAGTATGTATTTTTTAGAGTACCAAAAAACACGGAGATAGATTATAACAGATAGGTAGATGTGATTGACAGATACGTGATATATGAATGACAGATAGATAATGGGTAGATAATGATTAACAGATAATTGATAGATATGATTGACAGATGTGATTGAAATAGATGATTGATAGATGATAGATGTGAATGACAGATAATAGGTAGATAGTGATTGACAGATAGATGATATGATTGACAGATAAATTAATGATTGATTGATAGGGTGAGCCAGGACCTCAAACCCATGCTTTCACAGATATTACCCTTTCCTCTTTAAGCACATTTTACACAACACATGTTCATTCAACCAATTATTGGGTTGTTATGGTCCTACTAAGGCATGATTCATGGTTCTCAGGAACATCAGTAAACAAAACAGTCATCAGACACTGATCTCACAAAGCTTATATGCTGGCAGACAGAATCAGAAAATAGGCAAGAAGTGAATAATAATCTGATAAATTCTAAAGTGATTAGTGCTGTAAGAAAAGAAATAAAGAAAAAAAAATACAAGAAAAGAAATATAAAAGAAAAATAAGCCAGGTCAGCGATGCTCAGAGAAGGAGAAGGAGTCAGGTTCCCAGATTTAATGGGGTGGTCAGAATAAGCCTTATAAAGGAGGTGAGATTTCAGCAAGAACTTGAGGGAGCTGAGTAATTTCACTACAGGTTTATCTGGGAGAAGAGTGGTTCGGGCAGAAGGAATAGCTTCAACAAATTGCCTAAAGAGGAACCCTAACCAGCCTCTCCCAGAAACAGACAGGTGGTCAGTGTGGCTGGAACAGAGTGAGCAAGGCAAGAAAGTAGAGGGAGAGAAAATCCGAGGAGATAGAGATCCTGGTCACTTATTTTAAATGCAATTAAAACTAAATGAAGTTTAAAATTCAGATTCTCAGCTGCATAAGCCATATTTCAAAGGTTTAATAGCCACTTGCAGCTAGTGGCTATCTTATTGGATAGCACAGATAAGAAAATTTTTCTCATCACAGAAAGTTTTATCAGGTGACACTGATCTCAAATGTTCTTCCCCTCCTTCTTTGACTTGTTTAACTCTTATTCAGACTTTAACAGCTCAAACATCACTTCCTCCAGGAAGCCTTTTCTGATCACTCTTACCCATTCATCAGCTCCACTGCCCTATGCATGCTCTCAGAGAGCCAGGTGGCTTTTCTTCATATCAGTTATCTCTTTTTGAAATTGCACACTCATGGCTGTGCTTGGTGGCTTGTACCTAAGTCCCAGCCACTCAGGAGGCTGAAGTGGGAGGATCACTTGAGTTCAAGAGCTTGAGGCTGCAGTGAACTATGGTCACTGCATTCCAGCCTAGATGACAGAGACTCTATTGAAGAAGGAGGACGAGAAGGAGGAAGGAATTGTATGCTCATTAGTACAATATCTTACTGATGTCTCTCTCTCCTAATAGATTGTAAACTCCATTGTTTCTGTTTTGGTTCATTTCTATATTGCCAGCACCTAGCACAGTGTCTGGCACATGAAAGGCAAACAATTTGTTCAATGATCCACTGAATGGTTTTAGGTGGCAGGACTAGAAACAGAGTATTCACTAAATAAAGGGTTATAGCACCGTGGAGAACTGGGATTCAGGAGGCTCCTGGGACCCAAAATTTTTTTGGGTGAGAGCATCACCAGAGGCTGGAGTCCCTACTGCACCAAACCTGGACTCAGCCCAGGACCCCTACATCGTTTTTGCACCCACCTTCTCACCAAGGTCCCCACATGGTGTCCCTCCAGGATAACAACAGAATAACATCTGTCTTTACTTGAGAAACCAAGTCCCAGATATTCACAAAATGCCTTTTCATTCCTCCAGTCCTGCACTTGTAGTAGCAGCGGCGGCAGCATTGAAATACTTGCTTTTGCTGCTCACAAATCCGAGGAGTGGGGACCGACCTTGGCACATTTGCTGGCATGCCTGGCTAGGCACGGACAGTGCCGTGTGCTCCAGCACGTATGTGGCCGCCCTTATGGAGGAAATGCTGGACTGCACAGCCCTGGATCTGACAGGTAACACGCAGCAGCTGCATGATTTACAAGGCCTTGTGGGAAGAGGTTTTGTCTCCCACTTTGAGAGCTTGAGTGCTTCATATTAATATTTATGGGAGTCTGGGGCCTCCATTAACCCCACCAGTACCACATTTCACTTGTTACATGGTGCCTGTCTGTGAATGAATGCAAAGGCCAGTGTTTAATTGCACATGCATATATGCATGTGCATGTGAGGATGTATATGGACCCATATGCATTTTGGGAGAGCATGTGTACATGTGCAATCAATTGTATTTCAATGTGAGTATGAATATATGCAGCTATGTCCACATAATTGTGAATATTGTATGCATACTGTAAATGCATGTGCATGAGTATTTGGACATGCCTGCATATAGGCATGAATACATATGCATACCTGTATAATGCATGTGTATATATTTGTGTGCATGTATGTGAGCACATGAGTTTGTATCTAGCAAATGAACACATGTGGATTCTGTGCTCCAACATGTGTGCAGGTCTGCCTCCATGTGTGTAAGCATGAGTGTATACATATGCATGTTTATTCATGCACCTGCTCTAAGAGCATATGCATATCTATATGCAGGTTTAGAGCTTCAACATTATCCCAGAAACAGCTTTCATTAAATTATGGGTGATTCCATAAAAATTGCCTCACCTAGAGGCTGCTGCTTCTATAAACACTTGCTCTGGTAATTATGATATATTTACTGGAAAGTTCAATTGAGAACAGATGAAAGGTGAAAGAACTGTTCATTAATTGCAAACTACCAATGTCCCAAGACAATGATGCTCAAAGTGTCCTCCTCCACGACACACACACACACACACACACACACACACACTTCTCACTACGATACTCCTCTGCCAGCGATTGAAATGAGCAACAGAGCTGCAGTTTCTGACACTCTTGTCGTCATGTTTGCACGGCTGCATCTCCAACTTCCCATCACCCATCTTTTGGCCCGGAGATGCAAAGAGAGCATCTTATAACTAGAGAGCATGAAGCACACCCTTATAAATGTAACTATCCTCTGCAGAGGGAATTAGAGAGGAAACTATCACCAAAGACTATGTCCCACTCTTCCATACTTTCCCCCACCTGAGTGTTTCAGATAAGACATAGTGGACTTGTAAAGTTTGGTGACAAAAATACAAATTTCAGCATCAGATAGGTGGGGATTCAAGTTCTAGTTCCTCCATAGGGTAACATTGAGAAAATAGTAACCGCTTTGGGCTTTATTCATCTCTGACCCGCAGATAACAGTAACCCATGCTTCACAGGGTTAAGTGAAACGTAATAATGGAACTAATCTCACAGTTTGGCCACATTTCTGATATGTGACCTGTCTGCCCATTATCCACAGAAAGGGACATGTGTGCCATGCTCCGGCTCCCAGAACACAAAGTAGGATAGTGTCAAGCCCAGCAACGGGAAGCGCATCCCTTCTCTGTCCACTCAGAACAGGCAGAAGTGAGCCCCCAGGTCAGTCCAGGACCATAATCTTTTGTAGAGTAAGGCTCAGGTGCCTGTAACACCAGCAGAAACAGGGAAGTGAAGGTGGCAGATCCAGAGAAGAAACAAAGGGGCATGAGAGTAAGGGCAGCTGTGGCTCCTGAATCTGATGGAGTCCTGGGCTATGATCAATGCCTGCCTCATGCTCCAAACCTCTGAAATGGGCAGCTTCTATTCTTCCACGCTGCTGTCCATTTACTGGGAGGAGTTCAAGCCTAGGTAAGCTGTACAGATCTCCAAAACAGAAAACACAACAATATAAACAGTGGATTTGTGGGTTTCATCTTCCTGCTGATGCTGAAACTGGTTTCTTCCAGAAAGTACCAGAGCTCCTCCCACTGCCTCTAAAGCTGTCCCTCTAGCCCAAAGACAACATCCGTTTTTGATACAAATATGAAAGAATGTATAATGAATGGCTCGTATTTTTTATGAAAGTAACTTCACATGCAAAGAATGCAGAAAAGCAGCTAAAACTGAGTTTGGCCTCATAACAAATTATTAATATAGGTGGTTTTCTGCATTGAAGTAGTAACTTATCTGATGTATTTTAATTCTTCCGAATGAGAACACTGAGCTCTGATTTTCTTATCTAAATGTATCTTTTAGGAGGCATTCTGGGATAATATATATAATGCATCTTATATTATCCTAAAAGGATTATCTTTTAGTATGCATCATTTAGGATAATATGCGTAAGACAATGGAGGAAGACATTAAGAAGACTAAGTGTGAGGCATAGGAAATTGACAGAACGTGGTAAAGGTGTTCAGAAATGAAGGAGGCATACGGGATGCAGAGGAGTTATAGAGAAGGTGCTCGCCAGTTGAAAGAGGTGCTCTCCACGATCTGGACACATGCTCCAAAGGGCAGGAACTAGAGAAAGAATAAAATTTCAGCCATAGTAGCTGCCGTCTTCACCAAAATAAGGCTAGGCTTCTAGGCCAGGAAAGCCTAGCCTGGAAAGCCCAGTGATGCCTGCTTCCACGGACCAGGTACACCCTGGATGCAGGACTGTCCCTTCACTGCAGCTGGATTGTCTTCTGCATGTACTGGGGTAGGTAGCAGCACAGAGCAGCTCCACCAACCAGGCTGACTTCTTTTAGGAGGGTTGCTGGAAACCATGCTGTCTACTGGATGTGCCATTTGAGGACTTTTGTTTTGGTGGGGGGAGGAGGAGCAGAGCAAACCTCTAATCTTCCCTCCCTTACATAACAAATCCAAACACAACTATCTCTGGGATGAGAGGCCAGGCCAGCAGACTGCAGGCTGCAGAGGGAAGGGTTACGCAAGAAGCCACTTCAGAGTTTTCCTTTCTGAAAACAGAAGGGCCCAGAATGCACATTTTGCATCTGAAAGCCTGCAAGGGAATGATCAGAAACTCTAAACCCACTGTCTCCAGAAGCCCGGAGAGGAAGAGCCTGGGGAGTGGGGATGGGAGAGCAAAGGAGTAGGGGGTTTCTCTGGTGTGGCAGAAGCTGCAACTCCAGGTCACAGAGAAAGCCAAGTGACCAGCCTGGTGGATCTGGCGTGGTTCCTGGCAGTTCCCACTGCAGTGTGGGTCCAGGAGTCCCCTGGGCGGGCACAGGCTGAAGCAGTAGGTAGGAGTCCAGTGCCCTTTGACAGGCAGGGGTGTTGTCCTGCCACAGAAATGCCCAGAGACCTGGGACTGAGGGAAGCCTGCCTGACCCACTAAAAGAGGCCCACGCTTAGCTTTCCCGGAGATCCCTTCCGTGGGAGCCGGAGCAGACCGGTGCCCGTTCCCCGGCCAGCGGGGCGCCGATCCCCAGCCAATCAAGCCACCGGGGGAACCTGGAAGGGAAAAGCGGGATAGTCGGAACAGTCAAGACAAGATCCCGGAGCAGCTGGCCCTAGCGCTGCGCGGTGCTCGGGGGACTCCAGACTCTCCCCCCGCACACTCCAGCCGCCTCTAGACCCGGCTCGGCAGCCCTTCCCCACCAGGCAGCATGGAGATAAAAAGCAGAAGAGAAATGAAAACGGAAGGAGAAAGTTTTCTGCAATGAAAGAGGTTACGAAGGACGGGCTAAAAGAATGGGAAATATTACAGAAAGAAAAAGGATGCCGGGAGGCAAGGGAATGGGGCCTCAGGCTCCCACCCGTCCCCGTGCACGAGGACCCGAGGCTCCCAGCAAGCCCTTGTCAAGCGCCTTCCCCGAACCGCCTCGGTGAAGGTGGCGGCGGCAGATTCAGCCCGCAAAGCCTCCCGCACATCCCTGAGATCCGGGATCGCAAGAGGCGAGATTCGCCCAGGACTGGACGGCAGCCACTCCAGCTAGGGGCGCGGTCCGCTGCGAAGCCCTAGATCGGTGGCCTGCGTGTGCTCCGTGCGTGCGTCCCGGTGTCTGAGCGTGTCTGTCTCTGAGTGCGTCTCCGGGTGCAGGCGCCAGCCTGTCTAGGTGGGATTGGTGCTGGCTGGAGGACTCCCGGCGCTGGAAGGATTTTCCACCCGGGATGTGAAGGATTGTGAGGAGCCCGCGAGCCACGGGGAGCGGTGGGAACGGAAAAGGAGGATGACGGCGGCGGGGTGCCGCTGGGGTGGGACGTGCGAAAGGGCCTTGGGACCCAGTTTGCTTTTCCTGGGCTTGTAGGCTCTAGGGCGTCTTGGCGGGTCTGGACGGCAGGCAGCAGGCCGAGACGTGGCCGGGGCTTGCCTGCTGTGCGAGTCCGCCCTGGAGGCTCGGGAAGCCCGGGCCTCCTCCAAGGAGCTGCCGGCTCCGCCTAACCCTCGCCCGCTTGCGCCCCGGGCGGGTTAGTGCTCACTTGGTGGATTGGTACGGGAACTGACAGTGCCTCAACGGCAGTACCCGCACCATCAATGTGGGCAACAATGTGCATGCAGGGTGTAGGTGTCTGTATATCTGTGTGTCAGTGTGCCTTTACGACTGTGTTCTGGGATTGTCAGACTCTCCGAGATGCAGCTGGTCACTCCAAACCGTCCTGAAGCACTTTGGCTTCTGGATGCAATGTGATGGCATTGGTCACTGGGTCAGTGTCTGTGCTTCTGTGCTCCGGGGAAGAAAAGCCAACACGAGTTTCGACCCTCCCCAGGTCAGAGGCTAAGGATGGAGGATGTCAGTCTGCTTGGGACGATTCCAAAGGGAGTCAGGCCACCGGATTTAGGGCCTCCACCAGCCAGGAGTTCATGAACTTTTTTGTCTCTGAAACCATGCAGTGGGTTTCTTCTGGCACCCCACATGAGCAAAGCCTCTTTCACCGCATAGAGGATACATGTGTACATGCAAAAACGTTCTGTGCAGGAACATGAGCGTCTGCAGTTACCGGGCTAATCAAAGCCCCTTGTTCCTTCATTCATGCACTTGCAAGCAAAGGTACCACAGAGCCAGGCTCAGCTGCCTCCTCCTTCCAGATCACAGCCAAAGCCTTCCCCACCAGACGCATCTTTCATCTTTGGGCTGGTGAAATGAACTGGGTCTTGGAATTAAATTCGAGCTAGAATCCCAAGCTTCTCTCCTATTGAACGACACCAACACATTCTATAAATGTACATGACTATTAATGTTATCTGTATCCTTAATTTTTAGGTTCCCCTCCTCTTCTCTAGACCTCAGCCATCACTACCTCTGGGCTTCCAGGGATTCAGGCCAAAATCTATTCCCTGTTAGTTTCACTCTCCCCTTCCTTCTTTCAGCTCGGATTCCCAGCTGGGGCTTCACTTCTTGGGTCTCCTATGCCTCCCCATTAGGGTTCTGAAACTCCATGTTAAGAACCCTGAGCACAGAGGACCCCAGGGCCTAAAGGCTCAGCCTTCTGGACTGCAGATAATGAGTCTGAGGAGACCGGAGCCCCTCGGAGCTGGCCATTGCCAAAGGATCACACAACTCTAAAGGCGTTGGAGATCCTACTTCACGTCCTAGATGTGTCGGAGGCCAACCCTGTTACAGACAGGAATCCAACGAGGCTGGGAGGGGTTTGGGGTGATCTAGGTGGGCACTACTCTTCCAAAAATACAGAAAAGGAAAGATTCTAGGGCCACCTTCCGTTCAGGGATCTCCAAGCTGCAGCTGAAGCTCCTGCACTGGAGGGATGACCCAAACCCCTCCAACACCCAATCCGAGGAGCCACTAAAATTCAGACTGGGCCACACAGTGCCAGTCTGCAGAGCTGAGGAATCCAGGCCTGAGTGCCAGTGCACCCGAGGCATATTACCCTCAAAAACACAAGTCCACAGAGAGGAGCTTCCTGTCTGGAGGGTTTTGCACCCCAAGATCTAGTGCTAGGTTGTACCTGCTTCCATTAGCTTTGGGGTGAGGGAGACAGACCCCATTCAGAGAAGGTATCTGGCTCCAGGCAGCTCCAGTTGCTCCCAGAGAGATGCGCTGGGTAGGAGAAAGGAAACTTGCACCCCAGGCAGGAGGGGAAGGGCCCCGCCTCAGCTGGGCCAGAGCCCCTAAAAGACTCAGCTTCCCCATCAAGGTGGCAGCTCTTGGCTTCCTAGTCTCAATCACTATTTCAGAGCAGACAGATTAGCAAGTCAGTCCTGGTGACCAAGACTGAAAGCATTTAAAAAGTGCCTGAAAGCACTGAAAAAGTGGCGTGTGCCTGATACCCAGGGACTCCAAGGCTTTTTGACCTGCGCCCTCTCAGCTCACAAGCCAGTTCTCTTGACAGGGGTCTGTACCTAAGTTGGGAAGCAGAGAACACATTTGAGTTTCATGTATACACACACTCACACACTCAAGGAAGGGATTTCCTAGGACTTGGTTTGCTCTTCCATTGGCCATGGAGTGAGAGTACCCCAAAGTTGGTGCGACTCTTGAGGAAGCAAGAGAAGAAAGTCAAAATCATGCGAACGCAGAGTCTTCTAAATAAACAGCATTTCCATGGTTTTAATAAGCAAAATAGGAAACCATTTTAATAACCAAAAAACAGAAACCAGTCTGAATAAAACTACAATAGACTAGGTTTTAATATTTTCATATCATAAGCAGGGTTTGAAATTGATCCCTTATTTTACATGAAATAAAAACAATTTCTGTTGCGGCAGGTTTGATTTCAACACAGTTGAATCTGTAAAAACCAAAGCTCGTTTCTGATGCAGGACAAATATCCACAATATTTAAAACTGCAAGCACCATGCGGTTCATACAATCTTGTTATTACTGTTAATTTATCAACTAATACAAACTCAAAAATGCATCCGGCCAGCAGCGCCAGCAATTTCAAATGGGAACTTAAAAATACACTTTATTTTGGCATTTTTGTCAGTGCAACTTAAATCCTTTTACTGACCTGCAGAAAAAAAAGTAATAATAAAGAAAAACACCCATATCTTCCCTATAACTACTATACAACTGAAGAATTGAAGGGGGGGGACACCACCAAGAACTCTTCCTACTATCTCAAAAGCAGGGAAAGAAACACAATGCATTGGTCTAAAGGCTTCACTTGAAAGTTGCAAAATTACTAGCCAATGTTTGAGTTTCTGGAACATTCTAAAACATGGCAGTTGGTTCAGTGCAATGTCTGGTTACCAGTGCACTGCCAGGGTCAGGGATGGCTAAGCCGCTCACCCTAGGAGCCCTGTGGCTCCTACAATTATCGCAGGCCCAGCAGATTCAGAAGGAACCTCAGGATGTTTCTGGTTACAATAAAAAGCAGAGGGGAGGATCTGTTTTCCTTTCTTTCTAGTTAAGGGTGTCAGTTTGACCCTAAGACAAGGCTGGAGTCCAGTACACTCCTCTGGAATGCAGAACTTGGTAGCTGCCCTGTCCTGCCCTGCCCTTGTATTCCGGAGCTGGGACCTCGGTTCTCTTTCTCAATACCTCTCTCAACACCTACAATGTTGAAAACTAAAGCGGGAGAGGAAAAAGAGGACGGAATGGGGATACGGAAAGGAAAGAAAACATGCAACTTCCAAGCGTGCCCCAAGACAAAGTTGTTTTCTGATGCAAAATGCCCGGAACTTTTTCTTTTTCTTTTCCACTTACAAACAAAAATATCGTAATAATAAACCCAAACAAAGACCCTCAGCTTGCTGCCACGTTCTCTAAGCGGTTTGGCGGGGCGGGTATTTACAAGCCTACCTCTGGGACTGAAACCCCGCACGCAGCCGCCGGAGTTTCCAAACAAACTGCGATCCCTTCTCACCCAAAGAAACAAGGGGAGTATGATCCATGATCAACAACATGCTAAAGTTAAACAAGAAAATGGTACAAAATAGAAATTATTACCATACATGTCCAGCATGCAGGATTAATATTTTTAATGCAGATTTTTTGTATTTTTCTATATAATCGAGCAGGCAATAAAACTGATGAGATTTGGGCGCCGAACGTCCTAACTGAGGCCCATGTCTCAGGGCTGAGAGCCAGTGTTCTCCAAACCCTGACAGACAGATCCGTCTGTCTTTCCTTCTTTTGCTCAGCCTCGCCTCTCGCCTGCCGGGACGCCAGAGTCCCTCTCCTCTCCTCTCCTCGCTGCTCTCTTCCTGGCGAGGGCTACGCTCCGGGCGGCAAACCAGCGGTCCCGGCTTAAAGCGCAAAGTTCAGAAAGCCAGGAGTCTCCAGATGGCCTTGGTCACTTCTCGGGACTATGCCTCGCCGCCCTCCAGCCTGGAGAGAAGTTGCTCCGGGAACTCCCACCCTCTTGTCTCTCTCCGGCTCTGCTCGAGTCTCGGAGGCGGCGCTGGCGTGCGCTACTCTCGCCTTAGCCAAGGTCCCCTGCCCGCCCGCGAGCCCACCCGTCGCCCGCGGCCCGCGCGCCCTTCCTCCCTCTCGCTCAAGTCAAGCAGGTCAAGGCTGGGGCCGCGGCAGGGGCAGGGTCCGGGGTAGTCTGGGACTGGGGACACAGGAAAGGGAGTCCGGGCCGGGGCAAGGGCGGGGGCCAGGACCGGCCACGACTCACAGAAAGAACTCAGGAGAGGAGGGGCTGTCGCTGGTGGAGCCCGCCTCCCTGAAGCCGGAGTTGGCGAGTTTCTCGCACTTGACCTTGTAGGCGTCTCTCTCGCGGGCCAGCCGGGACACCTCCTGCTTAAGCTGCTCCACCTGCTGAATGAGCTGCGTCTTCTCATTCTCCAGGTGGTGCTTCTGCTGGACGCGTTTATACCTGCAAGACTGGGCGTAGCCCCGGTTCTTCAGGGTCCGCCGCTTCTGCTTCAGGCGGATCACCTCGTCCTTGGTGAAGCCCCGCAGGTGGCGGTTCAGCTCGCGCACGGACATGGACACGAGCTGGTCGTCGGAGAAGCGGTCCTCCACGCTGCCGTTGCCGCCTGCCGCCGTCGCCGAGGCCGTTGCGTGCGGCCCAGGCCCGGGGTGGCTAGTGGGCAGCTGTTGCGCCGGGCTGGCAGCGCTGGACGGCGGCGGCGACGCTTGGTGATGGTGGTGATGGTGCGGGTGAGCGTGCGGACCCAGCTCCTCGTGGGCCACGCCAGCGCCCGGGTACGCGTGGTGCGGGTGAGGGTGGTGGTGATGGTGGTGGTGGTGAGCACCGCGAAAGCCGTCGAAGCTTTGCAGCGGCTGTGGCACTGGGTGCGAGCCGATGAGGGCTTCCACCGCGTCCTCGGGCGTCAGGTTGAGCGCCTCGGGGTTCATCTGCTGGTAGTTGCTCGCCATCCAGTACAGATCCTCGAGGTGCGTCTTCTGTTCAGTCGGGCTGAAGCTGGGCGACGAGGGCACGGAGCTACACGGCGTACTGAGCGGTGTGGAGGACACCGAGCCGGCTGGCTGCAGGCGCGTGCAGGGCCTGCCCGGACGTTCCGCGCGCCCCATGGGCTCCTTCTTCACGTCGAACTTGAGCAGGTCGAAGTCGTTGACATACTCCATGGCCAGCGGGCTGGTGGGCAGCTCTGGCCCCATGCTCAGCTCCGCGGCCATCGCTGACGCGAGGCGCAGCCGCCGCTGCCGCCCGGGAAACTTTGCGGCCGGCCGGAGCGCGCCGAGCCAAGCGCGGGGGCGAAGAGCAGCGAGCCGGGGAGGCGGGGAGCGAGGGCGCAGCGGGCCGGGGCCGCCGGCCAAGCCTTTGTCTAGGGACGCGGCGGCGCGCCGGAGAGTCCCGAGGCTGCCAGCACCGCCCCAGAGCTCGGGGCTGTGCCCGCGCCGGACCGGGCCGGGTCTAGTCGGGTGGGGTGGAGAGGCAAGCAGAGCGCGCGGTGGGGCGGAGGGGAGGCGTGGGGCGAGTGCCCGTTGCTCGCTCTCTAGCTCTCTTGCTCTTACGCTCTCTCTCTCGCTCGCAGCCGCTCGCAGCTCGGCGGTGCAGCTGTGTTGGATCGGCGGCGCCGCTGCCTTTTATCGCCTTCCTGATGTCACTGGGGTGCGGGGGCCCGGGCGGCCCGGCGCGCGGGCCAATGGCTGCACGGCCTCCGCGGACCCGCGGCGCAGGGCGGGGCGCGCCTGACAGCTCCCCCGCCCCCTGCGTCAGCTGACTGGCGGCCCGAGCTGCCCGGGAGCTGCGGAGGCCTGGCGGAGCGCTGGAGCGGAGTGGGACGGCAAGCCTGGGCTCACCCCCCTACCCTGCAGGTCCTGGCCCCCGCACGGTCGCCTGGAGTGCACGCCCCACCTCTAGGCCAAGCCACTGCTTTCACCTCCTCGCGCGCTCTCCTCCCTCAGTTCCCTTTGCACCCCACCCCCAGCCCGTGTCACCCCCAAGGAGGCTCAGAATGAGCACCGGGACAACGCCTCCTGGGCCCTTTGTTCCCAAGCGGCCCCCGCCCAGTGGGCGACGCTCTGTGTGTCCTCGTGGCTTCTGGCCGTGTGTGCGGTGCGTTCTTGTTTCTGGAGATCTGCGCGTGTTGTGTGTTGGGGAGGGCGCGGGCTTAGGGCTCGAAGAGTTAAGTTCAGACCCAACTCTTAACCTCGGGGGATCTTTCTTGGGCCAATCGAAGGCCATCCCCCTCCTGGCTGGTGCAGTGGCAAAGCCCTGAGATTCGACTCCACTGGCCCCGCAGCTCCCCGCGCTCACGCACCCCCCCACCACCACCACCAACAATGCTCATGGGGAAGGGGACGGGAAAAGAATCAGCCCAAGGGCTCTGAATTCCTTTCCCCCACCACAATCCTGAGCGCCCGGAGCCTTGGGGCCGAAGCCTGCCCGGGACGGTGCTCCGAGTCGCTCTTCGCTGCTGGAGAGCCAGCCCTGTTTTTGTTTGAACGTTTTGTAACGATTAAGCAGATCCCGGCGTCAGCCCGCCGCGGAGAGGCTCAAACAGGCATAAAGTGCGACCCCAAGTGGCCACTGTGAGCAAAGGCGCCGCGACTGCCGGGCCCACTGCCAGAAGGTTTGGACGGCGCCTCGGACCCAGCCAGGTCTCCCCTACCCGGACCAACCCAAGCCAGCCCAGAACGCATGCTGTGTGTGCACCAGAGCCCAGGATAGGTTCTCCTCGAGCCATGTACAGGCCCTCGGGTCCCGTCTTCTTACTCAGCCGCGAGCCGCGAGCTCTGCGCTGGGAGCCCCTGTTGAAATTCCGTGCCCCAGCGTTCAGGAGTGCCCGTCGCTGCTCCCTGTGCCAGAAGGCCCTGGGCGGAGGAGGGCCGGTAGCCAAAAGTGGAAACGCCACAATGAAGGGGCCCAGAGCTGCCGGATGAGAAACCTCCCCGAAGCGCAGACGGGGACACCGAAGCGCACCGCACTGGGCATCCAAACCGGGCTTGGGCACCGCACACCCTCCCTACGCAGATTCAGGATGGCCAGCATTAACGGGTTCTTCCTGAGACCTCGGCTCAGGCGCTGAAACCGGATAGATTGCGAATTCGCTGGACCCGGAGACCCGACCCGCCTCCCGCGTCGCCTTCTGCTTTCCAGTTTTGGGCGCGCGCAGTGAAAGGCCGGAGAGGCGCGCACTGGGTGAGTGAGTCCCGGCCGCTGTCTGCGCTGGACCAGCCCGACTGACGCCGCGCGTAGGGGTCGCGTGAGCCACACCAGTGAGGACGCGCCCAGATTATTTTTAAGTGTTAGAAGGTAAAGTACTTGCCACCAATTAATATGAAAACCCTCTATTCTCTTGAGCCCTTGGAGAGGCTGGGGTACAGCGTGGTCTTGAGCAGCCTATTTTTAATAAAATGAGTGTATCTTAACTAAAACTTGAACTCAGTATTATGGGGTGGCAACTTAAATGCTGGAAGCGTGAGTCTACAACCCTCTTCAAGAAGCGTGCTCTCCGCAGAAATGAGTTGGCCGCCTGGAGGGACAGCCTGGGCGGTGCCGCTGCACCACACCTGCCAGAAGCTGGGGGTTGGGGACTCGCACTTGGTAAATGTCCAGGTCTTGTTTGCATGCATTGAGAACACACTCAGACCGTGGCTCAGTGGAGAACGTTTGCAGACCACTCAGGACCAGGTGTCTCGCTCGGGTCTGTGCAGACTACGTATGGCTCCGGCCTCAGGCGGCCAGGGCAGGACAAGCACGCCGGACTCTGTTGGTTCCGACTGAACTAGAGCCGGCAGCACCCTCCCTCAGGGCCCTAAGAGACCCTTGGCTCCCAGAATGTTTCTGCCACTATGGACCTCTGCGTGGGCACCAAGGCGGACTAGCCTAGCTGTGACCCACTCCACCCTGGCCCGCGCGTCCCCTTGGCTCTGCGTAACACTCGCCGTCGAGAACTGAGACCCGAGTCTCAGGAGCGTGGCCCACTGAGGCCCTGGGGATTCCTGCGGCCCCAGGTCTGCGGTTCTGGACCTCCTGTTCTCCTGCCAACAGTCTGCCTCCGTCTCAGGGTCTCTTGGACGTGGGCTTTGTCTGGGAAAGTGCGCTCATCTTTGTCCCTGTACCTCTGTCTCTGTTGTGGTCACTCCCTTCGCCTGGGCTTTGAGGTATCTCTGTCCATCCCCAGGCTCACCTCCCCACCGAAATCCGTTTCTCTGCCCCTCTCCCAGCTTAGCCACTCCCTTCTCTGCACACCCCACCCCCAGACTCCCCCACCAAAAAATGTTGGAAACAGCCCTACCCCTGCCAGACTGGGTGAATGATGGAGACAAGCCGGTGGCCGCAGAGTAAAGGCTGCTACTGCGCAGCCTACCCCACTTCATGGCCCAGCCTCCCCCATCCCGGTTACTGCTGCACTGAGCAGCGGGGTCTTAGAGCCCCAAGCCCTCTGGTCTCCTGCTCCCGACTGCCATCGCGAGATGCCACTTCTCATCTCTGGGGTCTCTGAATCCGAATTCTGGGCCACCGGTCATGGATACACAGCAGTACCCGGAGGTTTCACCCTATCCCTAAAACATAGGCAGGGTCGAGGTGAGGAGGGTAGGGGATTACTGCTGCATACCCATTGACTGGGAGTCCAACACGCTGAAAGAATAAAACAGAAGGGATAACAGAAGAAGTGATGAGTCTATGAGGAGTAAAGGGAGAGCAGGAGACACGGAGCGGTGTGTGGAGTCCTAAGGCACAATCAAAGGAAGTCGGAGATTTTGCAGCAGCCACGGCCGCACTAGTGAACAGCTTATTGTCTCTAGCTGCTAAAACTCCAAATTTAAGGTGTTCACTCAAAAGCGACCTCCTCTCTACCCACCCCAGGTTGGGTCAGGGGCTGTGCCTCTGGGTCGCACCTCCTCAAGATTCTTTAGTCACAAATGGTGATGGAGGAAACTCTGCAGGGTCCAAGCCGCCGCAGAGCCTTGGATCGTTCGGGGTAAAAGTAGGGGAAGAGTTTATTCCCTAAGGGAATGCAGGGCCCACAGCCAGCCGCCAGGTATGAGGTTCGCCGTGCTGCCTTCGCAGGCCTCTACTCAGCTAAGGGGATAACTCCAGAGAGGCCCGGCGGCAGCGCGCCCTCCCATGTGCCTGCAAATCAGAGCGGCACTCCTGGCATCCACATTCAGCCCGAAGGTGCGCCGTTCACCCGCCTTTTCCTTACGGGTTGCAGGCGGTTGGTGAGCGAGGAGGCGCCTCTGTGCACACATGGGTGCTGTTGGAGGCGTGCGGGAGGGGTATGTTCGTGTGTGTGTGTGTTTGCGCGCGCGTTTGTGCGGAGAGGCGCAGCAGCACGCGGGATGCGGGAGCAGTAAACTTCCAGTTCAAAGCTCAGTGAGTTACTGGATTGTACTATGCCGAGTCGCTAAGCAGAGGCCAGTGGTCTCAAGGGCCCCAGAGGCGAGTTCTGCCAGGGAGGATCCTGAATCAGGGGACATCCCGCCTCCCGCCTCCCGCCGGCGGCAGGAGCCTGACTTACGCTTTTGCCATCACCCCGATGTAGTGTCACCTGTCTTTTCCAAGGAGCCCTGAGGTCTCTGACACCTTTTGCAAGGCTCAGTGGAAAGGTATTCTGTTGCTCCCATTCCGTGGGATCTGCAGGGAAGTTGTTGTCAAAGTCTATGGCTCCCGACAGGAGACAGGAGGGTTTTCTGGGGGATTTTTGTTTTTGTTTCTTGTCCTTCCTCTTCCTCTTCCCAAAGGCAGCTGTCACTTCCACTTTCCCTTGCCCCATACAACCACTGTCAGATTCCAACTCAGTGCTCCCAAAAAGGTATTCTTGGCTTTCTGGGTCTTGGTGGTCTTTAGGCAACCCAGAGATTTAGAGAGTCCCAATAGGAAGCCAGAGTTACACTGACTTTGAAGATCCTGGCTGCCTCCCCAGGGGACCAGGGATAATGCCCCAATATATGCAGGAATGTGCACACAAGCAAGCTCTCTCTCTCCCCCCATAGGAATTTATTATTAAAACTATTTCACTGTTTCTTTTTACTGTGTTTTAATGTAACCAATAAATAATTGTAAATTACATATTTGGCTTACATTCTATTTCTGTTAGACAAGGCTGCATTAGATAGCCACTGGATAGCATTGCCTCCAGTACAGATGGGATATTTGATAATAGTCACTCTCATTTGTACAGGGAGTTGCAAAGCCTTTTGTCATTCACCTTTTTGTTGTTTGTTATTGTTGTTGTTTGTTTTTGTTTGTTTTATTTTGTTTTTTGAGATAGAGTCTCACTCTGTCACCCAGGCTGCAGACTGAAGTACAGTGGTGTAATCTAGCTCACTGCAACCTCCACCTCCCGGGTTCAAGCGACTCTCCTGCCTCAGCCTCCCAAGTAGCTAAGATTACAGGTGCATGCCGCCACACTTGGCTAATTTTTGTATTTTCAGTAGAGATGGGGTTTCACCATGTTGGCCAGGCTGGTCTCCAACTCCTGACCTCAGATCATCCACCCACCTCAGCCTCTGTCATTCACCTTTTCACTCAACTCTCCCGACTCTGTGAATAGCAACTATTATTATCTCTATTTTACAGAGATAGGTAGGCAGGGAGATAAGAGGGTGGATGCAGATATATCACAGTGTCTTAAGAGCATTATGCATTTCAACTCATTCAGTCATCACAACTGCCCTATAAGATGAGTAGGGTTATCTGCATCTTACACAAAGAATGAGGCTCAAGAGGCTAAATGATTTCTTTACGCTTATACAGCAGTGATGAGCTGGAACTTCTGGTCCCAAGTCCAGTGCTCTCAATACTATGAAGTGTGTGATCTCTGTCTCAACTGAGTAGCTACCTGGGAATTCTGGTGTCAGTGCAGTGCTTCCCCAGCTGTTCTAAGGGTCAGGATTTTCAGCTGTTCACAGAATTGGTGACTCTGTTCAGGTAACGGCTGAACCTTTACCAAGTGCCAAGTCCCTACCAAGGATTCAATTACGAGGGCAGTGTTTAATGTGCCTTCTTGTCAGCGGCAGTCAAACTTTTCTTTCCCTTTTCTCTTCCCTGACTGTGTGGGGCTGGAGAGAAATGAAGGCAGGGGTACCAGCCAAAGGAGAACAATTTTGCAGAGTCCTCTCATCCTGTCCTTTACCCTTGGCCTCAGCCTGGTTTCTGATCCTTGATCCTGCCTCTGGTCTGAGTTTGACCTTCAGCACCAATTCATACATCCCTAAATATTCAAGGAAAGGATAGAGAGAAAGAGCGGGGAGAGGTGGTTCAGTGCTGATGAGAAGCTCAATGCTACTCAAAGCCACTGTCCGGTGAATGCTAACAAGGACAGTTCCCTTCCCACCTACATCCCCCACCATGACCCCAGAGCCAGTGGCAGAAATTCTGAAACCTCATTATTGCTCCCCAGGGCTGAGGCTCTCACCTCCCATAGTCCAACTGTCGCCTATCTATCCTTCCACCAGGTATCTCTGGCTCTTCTTCTAGTACCTTAACCTTCATCCAAGCCACCCTTATCTTTTGCTTAGAGGATTGCAAAGGCTTTGGCTATAGCCTTTCTGCTTCTCCACAGGGCAATAGAGCCAGTTTTTATATGAATCTGGCCATTCCCCTCACCAGCTGCCTGGCTTAAATACAAACACTTTAACACTTGGAAAAAGAACCAAATTCCTAGGCACAGCCTTCAGGCCATGGATGGTCTAGCTTTGTTACCCTCTTCTGCCTCTTCTTGCTGCATCCCTCATCACAATGCTTCAGGCACACTGATTTATTTAAGTTCTTCCACAGCCCAAGCTGTGTTCTGTCACAGGACCTTTGCACATGCCATTCCCCTGCTTACAATGAGTCCATCTCTTGTTTTTGAAGAACTTAGACAGAAGACATGGTCCATGGATCTTCCCAGGCCTTGGAAGGACTTGATTGTAACTGGGGATGGGAGTGGGGTAAAAAGCCTATTAGCAAGGACAAGGTCCTTGCCATTCTAGGGAAATCCCACACACTGGAGTCATAGGGCAAAGCTTGTACTTCCATCCCATCCTTTTTTAGCCTGGATCAGAGCAGACCTCAGGTTTGGGAGAGGCCTTAGGAAATAACATAGGAATGTTCAAGGAAATGGTTTGGTCAGCTAGTCCAAATGTTTTACATTTGAGGAAATGGATTACAAACACAAATTTGTAAGCCACAGTTTGATTTTATAGGTCTGAGTAGAGCCCAAGAATCTGCATTTTAAGAAATTTCCTAGGTGATTCTGATACACGGAGTCCAAGAAACACGCCTTGAGGAACTAGATGGAATTTGATCATGAGCTCCCAGAGGACGTGTCCAGGAGGTGGAGTTGTCTCTGTGTCCTTAGTAGCCAGTGCAATGCCCATACAAGAGGAACTCAATTACAGGTGTGGAATAAATGAATGAATAAATGAAATTAACAACTAGGCAAAGGCTGGTGCTTCCTTACAGTGTGAGGTCTCTGAATTTTCAGGCCTTTTCTGCATACCCTCCAGCCCCCTCCTCTCCCTTCATTAACAGTCATTCTTGAACCAATCCTTCCTTCTTCCTCTGGAGGCCAAGGACCAACTCAGGAAATTTGCATGATTTGAGTCATCCCACCCTCAGGGCCTCCCTGCTTTCACTTTCTTCCTCCTTTGTCTGGATGCTCTTCAAGGGCCCGGGATCCCAGCTTCCCACTACATGCTCACCACCACAGGGAGAGCAAACTTCCCAGGTACAGGAGAGGTAGATGATCTGGGTAGGTGGTAGAGGAAATAATGCAGATTGGCTGTGCCAAAACCCAGGCTCCATTCAGCCAGGAGCTGCTGTGGTCATTCATTCTCTTTTTAAAACAAATTACAGAAGATTGCTTTTTAATTGTGAAAAAATGCGGCAAGGTAGTTTTAACATCTGTGTCTAGAGCTACAGCTTGCTTTTGATTTTTACTCAGCAAATGCTGTGTCAATACGTGGAGACCTACTTCGTTTTAACTAATGCATAGCATTCTGTCCAATGGATGCCCTACAGTTTTTTATCCAAGCTGTATTGATGGACATTTAAGCTATTTCTAATCTTTTGCTATTGCAAACAATGCTGCAACTCACAGCTTTTTACATGCGCCTTTCTGCCCATGTGCAGAAAGCAAAAAATAAAATTGCTGGGTTGAAAGATGTATTTTCTGTGTTAATATTGTCAAATTAGCCTCTAACAAGATGGTACCTATTTAATTTACTATCAGAAATGGAAAATCTGTTTCCCCATAGCCATACCAACAATGAATTTCATCAAGGCTTTTCATTTTTGTTTCAATTTTATCACCAGTGCTGGGAGATGAGGGTTCAGGAGTGAACATGGCTTTTTTCCTCCCCTCCAGGGCACTGCAAACCTTCCCATTGTCACATGGAAGGTATTGTGATGGCAGCATGTCCACAGTGCTGCTGGATCCCAAGTAAATGATCCCTGGTTCTATTGGAAGAAATGGGGAGGGAGGCAGAAAATGCTGCAGAGAAAAGGTGACACTTGGTTAAGGCTTTGAAAGCTGAGCAAAAATTTGCCAAAAGCAGAAATACAGGAAGAACTGATGGTAGGACTGGTCCAAGCAAAGGTATGGAGCAAAGGCACTGCATTGTGCACTTGGGAGCTATTTCAGGGAGTCTGGAGACAGAGCTGAAGGCTTCTGCAGGAGCCAGTACTTAAAGGGTCTTGAATGCCATGCCAAAGAGTTAGAGTTCTGTCCTGAGGGCCTAGAAGATCATCTCCACATCGGATGGCATCTTTTTTGGTGGACTGACAGGCACACACTATGTGCTCAGTAAACATTTGTGGCAATAAAAAGGAGAATCTCAAAGGTATTTAAGCAACATGCTTAATTATGTTTAATTCCTCATGGAGACAGGGTGCATTCCATGCCAGGGACTGAGACCCATGCTTCATTTGGGACACTGGAGAGGTGGCACAGACACACTCAGCTCAGGAATTCTTTTCTGGGCTGCAGCCCCCTTCCCGGCCCTGTGCCAGGTCCCTTTCCCCTCTGCCCGTTAGAGATTGCTTTTGGTTGCTGTGTTGACATGCCCTGTTTCTGTGTTTGGAGCGGCTGTTCAGTGCCATTTCCTGATTTAATATCAGCGCCTGCATAGAGCAAGGATGCACAGTTAGCAGTTTTTGCTCCAAGTATTTTTCAAGTTCCCTTTTGATGTAAGGGTTGGGTTTGCAGCTTCCCTGATTTCACAGAGCAGGGAGGGTGAGATTGGGGGAAGGAACTGGGGGGTGGGATAAGAGGACCCTGAGAAGATTCATCTAGTCCAGCTGAGCTGAGAGACTCCAAGCTCCTTCTGCAAGGGGATGGCAGAGGGATCAGCAAAGACGAGGGGACAGGCTAGAGGGTTTCCTGGGAGGTGTGGCCTCTGAAGCAAGGCTGCTATTATCCTTCTGCATGGGCTTAAAGATGTACATGTGTCAGTGAATATTTGACTCTGTCACAAAAACAAAAGGCTAAAAAGGTTCAATAATCTAACATGATGCAATTCAAACCACCAGGAAATGAAAACAAAATTGGTCCAAAGCAAAACTTAAGAGGGGTACAAGTCCCAGTGGTTCTCAGTTTTTCGGGGTTTGGGGTTGCTTGTTTGTTTGTTTTTGACTGAGCATCTACTATGCCCAAGGATCTCTTCAGGGCTCAGTGCTAAGAGCAGACACTGAAAAGCTCATATTCGTCTGATGGAAACAGATCTTTTTCACTACATTATGGCCAATGTAACATGGGAACATGCTCAGGGACTGTGCACACACAGAAACACACACACATTTGAGGACAGGACACAAAAAGACTGGGCACTTCTTCACCAGAGTCCTTGAAGGCCTGCACTCCCCCACCTTAGACACCTCTGTGACCTGCTGCTGGGACTCCATTCTACCTCTTCTACAACCCACGTGTTGGACTCTTCTCCAAGGTCTTCTGTGACATTTGGGGGTCTTCTGAGAATCAGAAGCCAAAATAGGATTCTATGTGGAAGAGGTTTACTGGGGGACAAGTAAACCTCTTGTTACATGGGGGACAGTGAGGGACTATGTTATATTTAGTTATACTGTGAAGTATAAAGGAAGAGAAGAAAAGAGGAGGCAGGGAAAGCCTTCAGACTGACCGTGATGCTGGTCTCACCCTCATGAAAGGAGAGGGGGAAGGAAGAGTCTTAGATTGCAGCACTGCTCTAGGAAAGTTCCAACCAGGCTCATGGAGATTCCCCAGGCCAAAGTCACCCATTGGGAGTCCCGCGTCTTATAGAAATGAGCCAGCACTAGCATCACCTTCCCTCTCCTGTGCCTAATCAGTGGCTGGGAACAACTGGGAAAAAGCACAGCCTCCTCCGGAACATACCGGTGGAGCCTGAGGGGTGGTAGCTGGGGCTGTCATTCTTTTATGCTCCCTGCAGCAATTTCTCTTGAAGGAGACTTAAGCAGCATGTTTCCCTGGCTGCCCTCTCCCTCCTTCTTCCATCCAGTCAAGGCAGACTTCCCTAGGTAATGAAATTAGCCCAGCAAACATCTTATTGTGTGTTTTCTACGTGTGAGGGACTGTGTTATATTTAGCTTGCATCATCCCACTTAGTCCTTCACAATAACCTTAAGAGACAGGTACTATTATCATTATTACCCCATTGTATAGGCTGATGCTTAAATAAGAGGCCACAGGCTTGCCAGAGACCACAGGTTACAAATGGCAGAGGAAAGATTCAAAGACTATTTGACTCTAATTATTGCTCTGGACTGCTGTGGCCAGGAGGAGGCTTGGAAAGGGTAAGTGGGACCCTCATTTCTCTCTTTGCACCCATCTCTCCTGTTTCTAGGCCCAGGGATGTGTTAACAGCACAGCTCCCAAGAGGGCTTTTCTGGTCTAATCAGGGCTGATGCCAGCTCATTCCAGGTTGGCCTGCCTGACAGTCGACCCCAAGCAGAAGATCCAAAATGCTCACCTGAAATAGGCACTCTCTAGCAGTCACACATCTGCTTTTCTCTTGGGTATCATCTCCTTCCGGAAGCCTCCCTGCTGGCTGGCCCATGTTTCCACAGCACCTTATATATACACTTTGCCCAGAGCATCTGTAATATCTATGTCCACCACCAAACAGCCTCTCTAGAATCAGAACCAGGTCTGAGTCATGTCAGCACCCAGCACAGAAGGGCATAGCACTGGAGGGATGACAATACATGCACCTGGTGCTCAGACAAAGAAACGTGTCCCGGGGCATCAAGAAGGCACCCTTAGAGAGCATGGGACCTTGTCATGAAAGCCATTGCTTTAGCCTTCAAAAGTGCAAACTGGACTCCCTGGCCTGGCTGCCAGGGGCCTCACTAACGCCCAGGCAGTGTTAACAATTGCATTTCTCACTTCTCTGCAGCAGATAACACCTCCCACCCTCACCTCAACTTCTCTTGGGGGCCAGGGCCAGGCTTATACCCCTGCTTCCCAAAGCCTCAGCATCTGCTTGGCTGCCAGTGGCCCAGTGGGTAGCCCCAGCCAAGGAGGAGAGTTATTTTTATTTATTTCTTCTTAATCATGAACTTAATTTAGCTGCTAATCAGGTTACCATGGTGACTTGCACTGGATTTATAGCAGTTTCCTAAAGCGCCTTTTTCACACTCTTTTGGGTAAATGAATAAAATTTGGGTGATGCGCAAAGCGCATAAATATTGGGTGTCCTAGAAAAAGGTCAGATGCATCCGTTTTGTATTTGCCTTTTGCCCTGACTGATCAGGCATAAGAAAGAGCCATGGCTGTGAACAGACTCCAGGTTCCTCTCCCCTGCCCTCCCTTTAAAACCTTCAATGGATCCCTACTGCCAACCAGGTAAAGTCTGAGATTTTTGCAGTGCTTTTTTTGCAGACCTGCCCCTCCATCCTCCCTTCACTAGCACTCCACCTTCCAGTTCTCCTGTGCTGTTTCTTGCAT
Source organism: Sapajus apella (assembly GCF_009761245.1). Classification (NCBI taxonomy): domain Eukaryota; kingdom Metazoa; phylum Chordata; class Mammalia; order Primates; family Cebidae; genus Sapajus; species Sapajus apella. The sequence goes on along the minus strand of NW_022436973.1, from coordinate 2,866,492 downwards.
GCTTGTGCCTCTCTGCTTTTGCTTGTGCTGTGGTCTGATCTGGAAAGCCCTTCCCAGACAGCAGGAAAGCCCTCGCCTTCTGAGATCTCCAGAAGGGTTAATTCTCTCCTCTGTTCTGGGAATGACAGTAGCCTGGCTTGTCTGGGAAAGGTTTTCCCCCTTGTTTTGGGACCACTCCCATCCCAGTGTGCTATTTTAGAAAATCTTTGAGCATTCTTACTGTCTCCACTATTGCTTGGACAGGGGTGGGGGGCTACAGCGCTGATCAGCCCAGGAGAGTGGGGCAGGGAAGCTACAAGGAGATGAAACGAGGAGTCGGCATTTTGACAGCTTTCCGTATTCCACTGTGTGAACCTCACCTCCTATTCTATCCAGGTGTTTGGGAAGAGAGGGCTCATCCCGTGGGCTCAGAAGCACTCCTGCCTTAGGCCCTCTGCAAGCCCTCAGTTGTAGCTCCCAGAAGGGAGAATGTCTCTAAGCTGGAGACCACAGTTTCCAGGTTTCCCTTGAGGACCTTGGGGCCGGCTGCCAATCAGTCTGGGGATCAGCCACAATCCATTAGCGAATGCCCAGGGCTCAAGGCGCCAACAGAGTCACCAGACGTCGGCGCCAGATCCTACTCAGGGAACCCAAAGCCACCTTCAATTATTGTCTTGGCCTTTGTAATCAGACAAGCTGGACCCATGGACCACAGTCTGTTTCCCTAAGCTCAGAAGTCCCTCCAGCTCCAGTGCTGGCACGCTGAGTTCACCAGGCACTCACCAGGCCAGGATGTACATGCAACCCAACAGGAGACCACTCTCTGAACCCCCGACCCCTCTGCGGCAGCCCATGCTGTAGGTAGGGCTATGTGAGCACATTAAGTTACCACTCCCCTCTGAGCCTCACTTTCCCATCTGGAAGGTAGAACTATAGTCATGGCAGATGCACTGGCATCAGTGATCACAGACTTACTTCCCTTCTGGCCTTCTAGTCTTGGAGTCAGAAGAACTGAGTTCGAATTCTTGCTCTGCACCTTTATTTGATTTTGCTTCAAGACTGAAGCCAGGAGAGAGGAAAAGTCTGTTTCCAGAATGCCTTTGGAAGAGTGAGATCAGCAGGCCCAGACATCTACAATAGTGACCAAGAAGTGAACATCTTGTGATATGCCAGGCAAGTCCTGAATGGCTGCACAATTTCAGCAGGTATGTTTATCCGTATGTACCATCAGAGGAGTTCTGGCCAAAATGACTCAGAGGATCTGGGGATAGGGAGTAGACATACTGCTCCTCTAACTCAGCATGGAAAGACCCAGGTATCCAGACACAATCACCCAAGGCTTGAGAGAGTCTGGGGTTCTAACCCTAGCACAGTGGCAAACTTACTGTGTGATCTTGGGGAAGTCACTTAACCTCACTGGGCATCAGAGAGTTTTTCTGGAGATGTGAATCCTTCCCAAATAGGGGTGAGGCCTTATGTTATCCAAACCCTTCTCCAGCATGTGAGTTTATGAAGCTGTTTCTGGCCCATCCAACAGTAGTTGGGTGTGGGGAACAATTCTGAGACTTTGTAAAAGACTCAGAATAAAACACAGAAACCCCTCCAGCCACTGGGGGCTGCCTTACTCCACCCCTGCACATATCTTAAGGTGGGAATTAATAGGTATCCATTCCTGGTAAGGACTCAACAAGCATCTTGCATGGAGAAAAGCCAGGAGCTCCTCCTTGACTTTGTAGATGTTACACAGCACTGTGTTTAAGAGCACAGGCTCTGGAGCCTGACTCCCTGGGTTCAAATCCCAGCTCTGTCTTTTACTAGCTGTATGGCCTTGGGCATGTTACCTAACCTTTCTGTCTGCTTTTCCTCACATGTACAATGGGACTCATAGTAGCATATACCTTATTGGATTGTTGGGAGAATTAAGTGAGTAAATACACATTAAGTACTCAGTCTTGAGGGTTGAGTATGTCTCAAACATTTCTCCCACATATTAGTTCTCAAAGCTACTATTATCAGCCCCACCTTACACTCAAGAAAACTGAAACGCAGAGACATTAACCTTCTTACCTGGGCCCTGTGCTCTCTGCCAGTGCATTTGCCATCAGACCTTACTGCTCCCACCTCTGCTCAATATGATCAATGCTCTCCACTGACTTGTTTTGCAAAACAAGTTCATATAGCAATGGAAATAGAGAAGGGAGTTGGGAGTTAATTAGGGCAGGGTGAGCCACCGATCAATTTTAACATTGTTAAAGGAGAGACGACTAGACATTAACATGTGATACAACAAAAAACGATCACAACACCATCTATGGAGGCTTCTAGCCAAAAATCGAATACGACTCTGATCAGGCCTATGGATCAAACTACTGGTTTCCAGGAAACATGGGATGGAGGAACATGTTACATGACACCACAAGGAGGCGCTCAGCTGAATCTAGAATGTGAAACAATCTGCAGGAGAATGACCAAAATTCATCAAGAAACAAATGGCATTTAGAAAAGAGAAATAAATCACATTTTTAAATGTGAGAAAAAGGGAGAACTGTTATAAAGAAACCTAAGAGACATAGCAGTCTAATGCAATGTTTACAGCCTCACTCCAACTAAATGCAAAAAGGAGTTTTTGAGACAACTGGGAATATTTGAATCTCTACCAGATATTACATGAATTAGTTTTTTCTTTGTGTTGGATGTGATAATGATATTGTGGTTATGTTAAAAGAAATTGTAAGTCCTTATCTATTAACAATACCCCCTAAAATACTTATATATGAAATGAGATGATGTCTGGGATTTGTTTTAAATACACCAGCAAGAGGGTAGGGGGCGAGGATACATGCAGGTTTATAGTGATTTTATCTTCTTTTGTAAGTTTGGAAAATGTCATAATAAAACATTTAAAAGGAAAAGGAGGGCAGAGGATGGAGGCAGATCACTAAGTATGAAGAGCTGTAGGTACGGGTTTCAGAAACATTGGTAGGGAATGAGGTTTGGCCTCACGGAGATGGGACTGGGAGGGCACTCAGCCCCTCATGCATTCTCTGGCCACCTAATTGAAAGTAAGCCTTTGCACATCACTCTGGAATTCATTCGTTTTTTCACTCACTCACTCTCCAATTCATTTATCCATCCATAATCCATCCATCAGTTTATTGTGCACTCAACGTACCAGTTTGTTGAGAGCCTACAATGTACCAGACACTGAGGATACAAAGGTGATCATCTGTCCTTGCGGCACATACAGTGAAGGCAGGAGAGTTGAACACTTGTTAAATCTGCCACCATGCAGATACAGCTTCACAAACCCTGAAAAGTCTGAGGAAGGAAGTAGATGGCATGCCATCAAGAAGTTTAACATGGGGAAACAAGACTTGGTCTGGGATGAGAGATGGTCAGGGAAGGTTTCTCTATAACATTTTAGCCGAGACTTGAATGATGAAAAGGAGATAGCCATGTTAAGAGTCCAGAGAAGGGAATTCAGTCAAAAAGAAAAGCAAGAGAAAATGTCCTGGGGCAGGAAGGAGCCAGGGATTTTCAGAAGTGTTCAGTATATAGCAGCTACAGCAGAGTGGGGAGCGAGACTTACAGGCTGGGGGACATCTGGGGCTGTTAACTGCTCCTCTTGAACCAAGAGAAATATCTCCCCCATACACAGAACATGTCATATAGACGCAGAGGCCTCAGGCCAGATGACAAATGCTCCACCAGTTATCAAGACAGGTATGGGGAAAGTGCATGTGGATGAGAGAAAATGTTCTACTTCCTTGAAGAATTTTAATTTGGGACTAAGGTGGAGAGGAAGGGAAGAAGGCCGCCCTGGGCAGAGAAGAGGCTATGACAAAGGGAACCATTGGAATGGCTAAGCAAGTAATACTCCCAGTTAGAGATCTGAAAATCAATGGTGAAAAGCAGGCTTGTGCTCAGCTCAGCCCTCCCTCCTTTGGCCAGCCTCAGTCAGGGAAAGGAAGTCGTAGCCAACTGTTGGGACAGTTGCCCAGTGATTTATGGCCCTGAGACAAAGGCTCCCAAGGAAAGGCCCTGCGAAACTCAGACGTGTTGTTGGAACAATTAGAGCCCATCCATCTATTTGAGTAAGCACAGCATCCGGAAAATGGGCCTGGCCCAGGCTGATCACCAGCTCTTCACGTGGGATTTTCCACATGGTGTACACACACAAGAGCCCAGCAGCTGGAGGGGGGAAAAACCCCATTTTTCAGATAAGGAAAATGAAGCTCTCAGAAAGACAACTGCTCAAGGTCACCAGCTAGGAGATTCAAACTCAGATCTGCTGGCCTCCCAAGGCCACACTCTTTTTGGCATTTATTTCTTACTATCTCCCTGGCAATTTCTGCAGCTGTCCCGGGTGGCTAGTCTCTTGGGGGCTGCTGGGCTCTTTCTTCAGTTTTCCAAGATGGGGCTGCTGTTGCCCCTGCAGAAAGGTTTGGGCCTCAGATCTTGATTCACTCTATAAAGCCAAGCTGGTGTATCCAAAGCCAAGAGCAGGCCCCTCTGATTCTGTAGGGACCTGGAAAGGGTCAGTTGTGTTGGGCCCTTGCCTCCAAACTATGTGCAGTGTCCTGGGCTCTTCTAAGAGATGCATGTTATAAGTACCCCTCAGGGCACATGCACAGCCCCCTGAGCTCATCCCTGCACCTGCACCTCAGGAGTGCTATGTCTGACTCAGCTCTGTGACCCCAGCACAGTGTCTGATCCAGAGAAGCACACAGCAAATGTTTGCTGAATAAAGGAACAGACCTTTGGCATTGGAGATATAGCAGCAAACCCAACTCCAGGAGAAAAAAAAAAGGGATGGCTCATTAAAATAATGAAGAGATGGGAAAACGCTTGTGGCATAATATTCATTGTAAAAAGTGGATGACACAATCAAATAGCGGGAAAAAAACCCACAAAAATTCAGTATACATTTAATACTGTAAAGCAACATGCATATATTTGTGCACTGTGAAAATTCTAGATTAAAATGTCAGCCAAAATGTTAACAGCCCTAGCACTGTGCAGTTGGCTTATGTGTAGTTTTATTTGTTTCTTGAATTTTTTTTCCAAAGTTATAAGAGCATGTGCTATTTTCACAATAAAAGGGAAAAGCTGTAACTATTTTTTTCCATAACAGAATTTTTACATAATACAGTTTAGGATGTTGCCTCCGTCTCTGAATCCAGAGGCAGCTGTGGGGTGCCAGGCAAGGCTCAGATATTGTGTGAGCTCAAAGTCAGCTTCCCCAGTCTACAGACCCCAGGTCCACAGGACCCACACTGAGGCACCAGGAGCTGCCCATTCCCTGTCCCAGTCCTTAGGATAAGGAACGTGGATGCCAGACCTCACAGCCATCTGCCAAATTCTTACCACAGCCAGGTACATTTCCACAACTCCTTTCTCCATAAGCAAGTCAGTAAATCAAAGTGCATCTCATACACAAGGTGGGCCCTTTCTGGTAAAACACAAAAAAACTTAATCTTTGGTCCAGAAGCAGTAGATTGCGGCGGCAAGTCGGCAGCCAAAACCATTAATCTTTGCTGCGTTCCCCAACTGGCCTGAGTAGTAAAGAAGATAATACCCCAGCAGAATCAGTGACCCACTACAAATTGGTCCTGAAAGGTCCACCAGCATAAATAGACTTTTGCTGATCCAACACTTGTTAGGAACCCCAACAAAGAGACTATTGGCTCATCTGATGAGCCGCTTGCAAGGGGCCCTTGCAATGGCTGGTGATGGATGACCACCCTCCCTTGGAGGGGAAGATGCAGCTCCTGGTATGGGGCCCTTTCTCATCTTAAATTTGTCCTCAATAAATCACAGGTGCAGAGAAGCCGGCATCAGTTTCATTACACCTACATGCTCCAGTATCAATCACGCCACCATGGCGGCCTGTCTGGGCGCAGTTCATTTCAAGTGGCTGTTTCTGTCCTGATTCTGTTTCCACTGCAATGTATGCCTCCAAGGGGCTGGGGCCTGGATAATGGGCAGCAGCAGCTTTTCTGTAAAGGCCTATGCTTCCCTGGCCTCAGCACCTACTCCCTCCTCCTTCTCTGTTCACTATTCCCCAAATGGGTGTCACTTGGAGCTCCGTATCCAGTACCTGTGCAAAGGGCTGAAGCCCCAGGATCAGAAAGACTTGTTTTTAGATCATAGTTCTGATATTTGCCACCTTGGAGCAAGTCATTTTCCTTTGCCAGGCTCAGCTTCCTCATCTGGAAAATGGGGCTAATGACACCTGCCTCTGGAGATGAAACACAGAAATAGTTGTAGAGGACCTGGCACAGGCTGGGCACAAAGTGAATCTTCAGTTCATGTCAGTCACAGCTCCTCTCAGCTCATCCCTGGCTGAGAGGCTGGTTGAAGAGAAAGTATTGCAGGGATGACTGACCTTGCTTTCCCTCGTGTACTCAGGCCAATGAGAAAGTGGAAAGTCTGTGGTTCCTCTTCCCTGTGTCCACCTGCCTGGACCATTCCTGGTGCCAGCAAAGGTATGTCAATTATGGCTTAGAATTTATGAGGATGCTGCCACAGCTCGTTTTTTGTCTTGTTCCTTTCATTGTAGGCAGTTAAAATACACTTAAAACTAAGGACACTAGAGAGCTCTCAGACCTCTTCTTAATGCACATAATCAAATACTTTAATGTCATTAAATGCATATATAAGGCTCATCATAAAAGCTGTGAACTTCTTTTTTAACGAATCATAAACGGGAGTAAATGGTTTCTTTTTAGGTAGGTCCTAAGCCAGTTCCCTACAACCACTAGAGGCAGGACAGAAGCACCCCTCTAAGCCTGTCAATAGGCCTCCTCCAGAGGGCACAGCCCAGCTGCCTCTGCTGTGGGGTGGAGCTCTCAGGACCCAGTGGCAGGCCTGTAAATTGTTAACTAAATGAGTAGATCTTTGAGCAGAAGAGAGGGGGGTGCTAAGGACCCTGCTCCTGAGATGGTAAGGAATGTCAGACAGAACAAGCTTTTCAGAAAGACACTTCCATTCACTCTAAACCTACAAGAAAGCCAGAGTGACAGGGCCATTTATTCGCAGAAGAGCTGGGGAGGGGGTAGAAAGGGAATCAGAGATAAGGAGAAGGAGCAGGGAGATAAGTAAAGGAGGGAGAGGCAGCAGGGGAGAGAAAGAAGGTTGGCAAAGCAGGTAGAGAGGGAAACAGAAAAGGAAAGAGGACAGGCTCTACCCCAGGGTCCAGTGTCTCATGCATCACCAGCCATTGCAAGGGCCCCAGTGGTCCAGGATCCAATGTCTTGGTACTGCATATTGGCTCAGAATTCTGAGACCAAGCCTACAGAGCTGCATATATATGCAATACATCTCAGAGGACAGAATATAATAGCAATAAAGACGATGGTGATGATATTGAACATTTACTCTGTGTCCAGTCTAATGTCTAAGTTCTTCACCAGCATGACCTCATTTAATTCTCCTAACAACTCTATACAGTAGCTACTCTATTTCATCAATTCTAAGACATACACTTTCTTTTTCCCATTTTAACGTCTCTAAAATTGAGATGCTTTTAAAAATCACTATCAGCCTGGCAGCAGTCTTAATGTCACTGTCTTATCTGGGAACACACATCAAAACTTGCAGAACAAGTATTTGCAGTTTAAAATCCTGAGGACAATAGAGGAGTGGTTTTTAAAGAAATGCTACCACAAACACCTGCAATGTGACAGCAGATGACAGTCTGTTGAAATGCATGAACACTGACAATGCTGAGTCAGTCTTTGAATGTGAGGTAGTTTTAGAAATATCTTAAACGGATTATTTCACTTTTATTTTCTTTTTCATGTATGTATACAAAGGTCTTATGATAAACGTCTATGTCTAAATAAACCTAAAAGTTCTTTTCATAAGTATAAAAATAAAATTCTAAGTGATAAGAAAGGATTATGTCATGGTTTCACTGGCAATGATTTGACTTTTGCTTTTTAGCATTTCATAAAATGGTACAACATACAAGCTCTCTAAGTCCCATCTTATAGATGAGCAAACTGAGGCACTTTTATTACTTGCTCAAAGCCACACAGATAGTCCAAACCCCAGGTCTTTCTGATTCTAGAACTTATTATCTCAGCCATTATTGCTCTTCATCTCTGACATCTCTGAATTCAGATCAACATAGGTTCTGATGCCAGCTTTGCCACTTTCTGGCTGTGTGACCCATGAGACTGATGTCCAGCAGTCTCTGAGCCATAAAGCAGAAATGCTAATGAAGCCTGCTTCTCAAAGATATAGGTGGGAAAATTTATATATGAAAAGGTTCCGCACAGTTCCTGGCCCCAGAAAGTACCCAGGATGTGGGAGGCTGAAGGAGGGTCTACGTATAAGTCCGTGCACATCCAAATCCGAAAAGCATCCCTTTGCCTCTGCAGCATTGGACGAAAGACGGGTGGCACCAAGAGCTCAGATCTAAGACTGGAACTGTGTCAGTACAAGATGCTCGTAGCACTATCTCAGGCCAGGCCAGTCTGTATAAACTTCCCGGTGCCTGCGAGATGCTCAACTATTCCTTCCTACTAACAAAACAACAGCTTCAGTGACCGTAATAAGTGTATTACTTTATTATTACCATTTATATCTTTTGAATGCCTACAGGGCAGGACTGTTCTAAGGCCTTTGCCCACATTGTAATCTCACAATAACCCCAGGAGAAGGCACATGAAAGATGATGGGAAGGTTCAGAGAGTTGAAGAACACATAGGGCTGTCTCTAGGCATCCTGGGCTGATGCAGAGAACACATATGCCCAGTGTCTTAGGTTAATTTGGTACTTTGGGGTCCAGTGATTCATTCCCATTAGGTCTGAGATTCAAGTTAAGAAGCTGACCTCTAAAAGTCATAAAGGATTTCTTCTCCCCCTGCCCTATCCCAATAATAAATAAAATACGTTTACTGAGGAAAATTTGGAAAATATTTGTAAAAAAAGACACGGTCACACATAACCCCATTGCACAGAGAACACCTCCTGGTGTATATATATATATATATATATATATATATATATATATATATATTTGCTCCTTTTCTCCATTCTTATTTCTAACCATATTTTACAGTTTATGTTATACACACAGTCTTGTATCTTGCTTTTTTCTCTTGGCATAAGCATTTCCCATGTTATTAGAAACTCCTTCACATCATTTTTATTGTTACCAATATTGTTGAATGGGTAGACCATAAGGTCATTAACTAGTCCCTTAATGTGAGAGATTTCACGTAGGAAATTTAATGTCCTCAGGCACAAACGTGTGTGCCTAAACCTTGGCTTACATTTCTATTTCCTTGGGATAAATTATTTACAATAGCATTACGTCAAATGACTTGTACATTTTTAAGACTCCTGATATTGTCAAAATGCGATTCATATTTAAGAATATCTGTTTCAACATATTCTTGCCACCATTGAATATTAGCTTTTTTTTTTTTTTTTTTTTGCTGGGGGAGACAAGACTCTCACTTCATCGCCCAAGCTGGAATACAGTGGTACGATCTTGACTCACTGCAACCTCCGGGTTCAAGTGATTCTCATGCCTCAGCCACCCCAGTAGCTGGGATTATATGCATGTGCCACCACACACCGCTAACTTTTGTATTTTTAGTAGAGATGGGTTTCACCATGTTGGCCAGACTGGTCTCAAACTCCTGACCTCAAGTGATCTGCCCACTTCAGCCTCCTAAAATGCTGGGATTACAGGTGTGAGCTACGACGCCCAGCCAAATATTAACACTTCTTTTATTCTTATTTTGATAACGAAATTTTTCTGATTGTTTTCAACATATCTTTACTAGTAAACATGAACTTTAAAAAAAAAAAAAACTTATTTAACAATTGTATCTGTGAATTTGTGAGGTTACAGCAAAGCAGTTAGGAGCCCCTGCCTGCTAGATTAAGCTGCCTGATTTTGAATCCTGACCCCTCACTTACAATATGCATGATCTTGGGATGATTATTTAACTTCTCAAAGCTTTATTTTTTTTTCCTCATCTTTTAATAGGAATGAGAATAATAACACCTACCTCATAGGATCTTTGTAAAGAATGAATGAGAAATCCCATGTAAATTATGCCTGGCATATAGTAAGTGCTCACTAAATATTAGCTACTTGAATTTATTTGCAAATTATTTTTCATATACTCTTCTCATTTATCTTTTGAGATCTAAATATCTTTCTTATCCATTTGAAAGAGTTATTTTTATAGGAAGAACATTAGCCCTTTGCCACATATGTTGTGAATATTTTCTAATTGGCTCTTAAAGCTACATTCTTTCTGTCTAGATAGTCTCCATGAGAGTATTTTTGGGCAATTCACACTCAGTGAAGCTGAAGGGAAGAGTTAGGTTTATTCAGGAAAGATATAGAAAAATTAAGGAGTTTTTCATTTCCAGTGATGCACCCCAGAAAACATTGCTTCCATTGACAATGCTGCATTTCTAATAGATGCGGTAAGAATTGATGGGGTTTGTTGTACTCACAAAATGATGCCCAACTGGGGAAGCACAGAGAACGTTGCCACGGCTCAGACACGTTGATGCCAGACACTGCACGAAGCACCTCGTGTCAGGGAAAGACGCGCTGGAGCTTTCTGGAACTCACTCTTTCTCTGTTCGGAAGTTGTCCTCATGTTCACAAGGATATTTTGGTAGAAAACCTCCTTTTCCAGTATCTCCATTTGTCTGTCGCCACTTCTGTGTACTCAGTTCTTTTCTGTCAATGAGGGTTCCAAGGAGTGAGAAAGCCTGTTTTTGCTTTCATTTTTTATGTCTATTAAAAATAAACATGCTGAGAAGCTGCCTCCAAGTCTCTTTATCAAGCCCCAAATGACATGTAGCCCTTGTCAACTCAGCATTGACGAACGCAACCAGCATTTTCAAAATCACATTTGTAAGGCATCGGGAATAAACTTAGCTAAGGCCAGGTTTCCCCTCCATTGATCAAAACGGGTTTTTGCCGAATGACGGGCAGTCAGTCGGTCCCTCAATGTAAGTAAGCGTACAGGCAGGCAGATGCTGTTCCCAGCCCACCCACCTGGGCCCAGTTCACAGGACACCTGGCAGGTTCTTCTGCTAAGAAAGCTGAGAAACCCACCTCTTTATGGGTCAGCACAAATGGGGCACATTTTACGCTGAGTCAATTTAATCAATACTTTTCTTGCTTTGGAAACCCAGAGCATTTAGAGAGAGCAAAGCCACACTACACAGTAAAGCAGCTTTAAATTCTAATGAGCTTCTCTGTGCTAATTAATGACTTTGCTAACTGGAAGCTTTCTTTGTTAGAAAACACACTCTTGCCTTGGAGTGACGCAAGATGACAGCTTTTCCTTTCCTGAATATCTTTTATTATCAAACCAGAAAGAAAAGTACTTCATTCCTCTCATCCTGTTAGAACTAATAGATTTTTATTATTTTTTAAAATAATTTTATTTTAGTAACCAGCATTGCATTTTGCCTTGTAAAAGCTAGAAAGTGCAAGAGATCAATTTCTCCTAAATCTTACCTGTCACCCGCCTGGCAGGAAACGGAGCTCTAGAGGGTAAATACAGCCTCTTCTGGAGTAGACACAACAGCATGCCCCCTCCGGCCCCCTCCCACTGCACAGTGAGATTTGGTAATTTGCAAATTGAGCAGCCATCATTATTTTTTAAGGAGCAAACAGGGTCTCCACTCCTCACTAGGAGAATGTGGCCCAATCATTTGTCTCGGCAACACGCGAATTCTAGAGCACTTGAGAATTCTTAGCCGCAAAGCTGATTACTAACATAGGGATGGTTATAAAGAAAAAAAATCTTTTTAATCTGGGAAGGAGGGGAGGGGAAGATGAAGGGCAAGTAGGAAAAGATACATAGAGCTCACTGCTGTGGTTATCAGCCCAAATCAGAGCTTGAACCCTGATTTTTTGTGAATCAGAATTCACACGTGAATGTAGAGATGGAATTTCTTTCTGTCTCTCTTTTCTGCCTTGTTGTTGTTGCTGTCTGACAAGAAAATCCGTCTGGGTCTCTCTGTCACTATCGCCATCTCTGTTCCTCTGTCCTTTCTGAGTACTTGATGAAGACACCCTGCCTGGAAATAATTGCATTCAGACCCCTGAGTCCCACTTAAAAGTCTTTGGGACTGATCGAGATAAATCCCATCAGGCTTTTGTTTCCACTCAAAGTGCCCCCATCATTTATTAGACGAATTAAAGTATCAATTTCTGTTTAAACATTAACAGGGTGATGCCAAATATTAGTCAGTTCCTAATAATTCTGAGGGATTAAAAAGATAATAAAAGTAATAGTCCATTACATTACCTACTTCAGCAAGATTGTAATGAACGTAATAAATTCTGGATCAGGGTTATAACAACTTCCATCTATTTAAAATGAATTTGTAGGGTTACTTTCATTAACTATGTATATGGGGAAAATGATCTGACATATTACTTTAAAAGAGCTGTAAAACCGATTAGGAGAAAATATGCTTTCCAGACAGGGATGCCGGCCACTGGGGACAACTGCATCCTTGGGAAGTCGGAACCAGCTGCCGAGATAGCCCGATTTCGTCCTTCCAGCTCCACCCGCCCACTACTCCGAAACAAAATCATGACAGCATCAGCGCTGGTGAACGAGGGTGAGGGAACCTTCTTTTTCCCCTTCTCCTTTTTTTTTTTTTTTTTTTTTTTTCCTTCCCAGGTATATTCCTACTAATGAACCAGGGCTCACTCTGGGAACTTCTGCAAGGAAATAAACCCTAAGCCTGCAGCCCAGCCTGGCCTTTGGACCCCCAGGGGAAAGCTGCCATATTAAAGGGGCCTATGCCCTCATTGCTAGAGGAGACAAGGGAGCGAGCACTTGACTGCACCACAGAAATTACTGCTGTACCTCGAATGCCCGCTTCATTTATCAATTTCATAGCAGAAAAACCCATATGACTGCCTTGTTCACTCGCACGCTAAATCTAGTCACAGAAAGCTCCCCACTGCCAGTCAAGTGTATTACGCACAAGCCTGGATAAAGTAACTTGAAATACCACTAATGATTTATACTTAATTGAACTTCTAAGTGATTAAAGTGGCAGTAATGAATGAATAACACCCTCCTCATTCCCTTGACCACTCCGCCCAGCCCCTCCAGACAGAGTGGGCCTTGCCTGGGGAAGTCAGCAGGGATGTCAGCGGGGATAGCCGACCGAAGCCATCCTCTGGGCTCCCCAACACTGCTCATCCTGGCTCAAGTGCTCTCACTTGCAGTAAATGACTCCATAAGCACTGAATCAGACCATTGATCCTTTTTATTAGATTACCCAATTGTAAGGTTAATGCGTTTGCATTTGGCAAACAGGGTCGGTGAGCTCAAATCCCAAGCAGGGATCATCAGCGTTTAAAAGGACACATGTGGGGAGCAACTCTGTCAACACATAGATTTGCTGGTGGCAGTAGCCAGATGCTGATACCCTTCCTTCCCCTGGCCCCCTCACCAAAGAAGGTGCCATAAGAATCCACTTCCAGCCTGTGTCTTCCTTAACAGAAGCTCCCGTGACATCCAGGGGGCCAAACCTGCTGCCCATGTCCTCCCCACCCCCGGTGCTTCTGTTTCTGGAAGAAGTAAGAATACTGCAAAAGTTTCAGCCACCTCAGACAGGGACAAAGGTGGATAGTTCACCTCTGGCCAGGAACCTTGCTGCCTTCTCTAAATGGAGGAGAGCCAGGACTTAAATCAGTGACAAGGACACAGGCTTCAGAAACCAAAAATTCTTCTTTTCTGATAGTCATAGAGTCAGACAGGGGCAGCCATTTATACCTAGGCCTCTACACCCAATGTGGATTTATTCTTGGATTTTCTAAATGCATTAACCAAATCCTATTTAAGTGGTCTGCCTTCCTTAGGATTTTCTAGTAAAGAAATTTGTAAGTTGGAAAAACACACTTTGTTGATCTCATATGAGTTCTACATTGGAGAATATAACCATGGTTTAGGGGAAATTAGGTTACCCAGAGAAATCACCCCAGAAAACCATGTCATTTTATAGAAAAGGAAAATGGGGGTGCAGAAAGAATGAAACTTACCCAAGGACCACCCCCACCACAGTGAGTTCATGGAAAAACTCCCATCTTCTGCCTTCCACATCAGCCTGATGGGCCATCCTCGGGTAAGAAAGCAGTACTCGCAGAAGAGGGGGTTTTGAGGCTGCAGCAGTAAAGAAACAGTCTTTTTATACAAATGTCCTATGACACAAGCCATATTTCATACTCAGCTGCATAAACTGGGTCTTTGTCTAAATTGTTCTATGGAGTAAGATTCACTCTAAGTATTGCTTACAGGATGGATTTGTTCAGCATCTTGCCTCTGAGGACGAGGAAGCTGGTTTCATCATTTCCATTCAGTTCACTTTTTCTGCTGTTCATTTTCTAAAGGTGGCTAGGATGCTGGGGAACAACCCATCACGTGAAGTCAGATACTGAGGATTCAAGCCACAGCCCTGTCACTTATGGGGCATGTTATTGTTCTAAGCCTCAGCCTCCTTCATTGCAATAATTCCTCCTTGCTAGATTGTTTTGAAATTAAATGGGATAATATATCTATGAAAACGACCAGTGCAGATGAATCTGTTATCCAGGTAGGGCTCCTTATCCATGACTTTTCTCCCTCCTGGTTTCATAGAAAAAGAGTGATCCCCTGGGCTTTACAGGCAGTAACTGACTGGTGACAGGGAGTCTAGAGACAGCCCACATCCGTAAAGGGAATTATTTCCCATCCCAGCTCCCTCTTGCTTTGCAAGAGAGGCCCAGGCCCTTGCCAGCCTCTCACTTGCCTCCTCTGCTGAAGGCTGGAGACCGTGCCTTCTCTGAATCACTGCTCAGACCTTGTCTGAGTCTCCTAGGGCTTAAGAGGCCATGAAGATAGGGGTAGGGCAATTGCTATAACAACAATTCAATCACACTCCAAATGCCATAATAGTCATTCTTATTTACTTATATTTTTTGAGCACTCTGCCATTTAAGTACTTTTTACATGTGTTTAACCTCACTTAAGCCTCTCAGCAATCCTATGAAATTCAAATGGCCATGCCCACTTTACAGAAGCAGAAATCGAGGCTTACATAGGTAAAGTGACATTCCAAAGTGACACGGCTGGGAGGGGGCAGAGCTAGGTTTTAAGCCCAACCCAGTCAGGCTCCAGGATCTGTACTCCATCACTGTGCCCTGCTCCTAGGACTCACGTTACCTTTGTGGCAGGACCCAAGCCAGACGTCAACAGGGACCTGACCTCTCCTTCCTATTTTAGCCAGCTGACCCATTGAGCCCCAGGGGCAGGTATCTGTTCTCAGAGAAAGCAGAGCATCAGAGGAGAAGGGGAAAAAACATCTAAGTGAGCAACAGCTGACCTCTGTGAGTTATTGAGAAAAATGCCGAGGTGGCAAGACTGGTGGTGACAGGGCCCTGGGGGCCTAAAGGAAGGGCGCTTATCTGATTGGGAGTGCATACGGGCAGATTCTACCTGGAGATAGTTGTAGCTGGGCTGTCTGGGAAGAGCGCAAAGAGAGGCCCCAGCTGGAATAGGCTAGTAATCCAGAAAGGAGTTCCCAGCATTAGAGCTTGCCTCCCAACAAGCTTCAGGCCTGAGTAGGCCAAATCCCGTATCCCCATAGGCCAGGCCATCAGCCGTGGCCTCTGTTCTAAAGAGGACACACAGAATACTGGGGGTAGGGAGGTAGATGCCTTGGGAGAAGAAGCCTGTATATGCATAGACACCAACAGACTCTGTCTCTAAGTGGGTCTGTGCTTGTCTGCAGGGGTGTGTGCGTGTGTGTGTGCATGTGCATGTGTGGGCCCACACAGCATCTGAGAGTGATGTGTGGGACAGTGTCTCTGTATGGTTGTATCTCTCTGCAAGGATGAGGGTGAGTGGGCATGTGTATGAGTGACCATGGCTGGCCCCAGGACCAGCATCTATGGATGTGTGGAGGTCTTCCTGCCCATGACTCAGCTGAGGTGAAGGATGATGAGGAAACAGTTGGTGCCATCAGTGGGAATGTCATGATTCATAGAAGCAGGTTCTGGGGGGCCGAGAAGGAAGGGTTTTCAAGAGTCAGGAAGGGCTGCCTGGAAGAAGGGGCATTCGCTACGTGGAATCTTCCTCCTGAGTCTCTAATGGGCTGGACCTGAACCAGAATGTGTGGAAACCCCTGTTACCTCCCAGTCATATTTGGTTTATTGTCCCAAAGCAGTTTGAGATAGGTCAAGCAGCACAATGAGCTGAAGAGTTAACCAGCCTCTCCCCCTGAAATATAAGCACAAGCTCCCCATCAAGTGCTGTGTTTATGGAAGGAGATGGGAGTAACCAGTACAGTCCCTGGCTTCCTCTGACTCCTGGACTTGGGGCCCCGGAGTACTGCCTGGTGGGTGTTTCCCTGCTGGACTGACCTGATTTTTTATGCACAATGCAGAACAGACCCCTGCCCGGAGCTGGGCTCTGACCCTGTGCCCAGGGCTGCTGTGGGCAACAGAGCTTGTCTCTACCTCTGGTCTGGAGGCTGCAGTGCTTGAAACCCACTTCTAGCACCACCTTTACTGCTGTATGATTTGGGACAAGCCCTTTCAGCAACGTGAGCTTCGGTTTCCTCCTCTGTCAGATACAGATGATTATTTTCCCCCTACCTCAGTCACTGATCCTTGGTAGCTGTGCCTCAAGCAACTCGCTAAGCCCTCTGAGGTTCAGTTTGCGCATCTGTAAAAAAGGGAGAAGAACAACAAATGAGATCATGTGGAGGAAAGCACTTTAAAATGTAAAAAGTACCTAGCATTTGAAAGAAATCACCCGTGAGATGGAAAAGCTTGGCCAGATTCTCAGTTCTTGGCTCCATCTGCAACCCTGGCTGGGCATTTCTCAGAGGATGCAGGCCTCTGGGTGTTGATTCAGTGGCCAAGGAGACTCAGACAGAGAGCTCCAGGGCCCCAAGGACAGGAAGACCCAGGGACGGAGTCTGCTGGTCAGAAGGCACTGGCCCGTGGCTCCCTGGAGCTGTACAGCAATGATTCAGGAAAAGGCTGACAAGGATATTAGCAGCACGGGTTTTTTTTTTTTTAATCCTGAGTCCAGAGAAAATGCACGGTCAGGAATAAAGGCGCCCAAGAGAGCAAGGAGAAGGAAAAATAATCAGAATTAGCCAGCAGGCGGGCAGCGGGAAAAGGGGAAATGCAGCCCCACCAGGGTCGGAGCCTCCGCAGGACCAGCTAAGGAGGTGGCCAGGGAGTGGGCAGGCCTGGGCAGGCACATGAAGGAACTGGGGCCGGCTGGAGCCCAGCAAGCAGGCAGAAGGGAAGACAATAAAAGAAGCCATCATCAGGTGAGTCCAGCACCCCCTGGGGCTGCTGTGGGGCCCCCTGGCCCCAAGGCAGTGGAAAGGGTGCTGACAGAGGGTCTCAGTGTTCTGCGCCCCCATTGTTCAAGGGGCTCCGGATGTGGACACCAGGCTTGCAGGGCAGCCAAGACACTGCCCAGATACTGCAGAAAGGCTGCAGAAGCCTCTGTGTCGAGAGGCCTTCACATCCCACTCTCTCAAAGCTGAAACCAGACAAGGATGACAGAGACCATGGCCCTAAAATTTCATGGGGGCTCTCTCCCTGGCAGTTGGACAGGGCGTATCAAGGCATTCAGGGCGGTGATCCCAGGGCCTGCTTTAAGAGCAGAAAGAAATGGATTTTGATGAGCTGGGGCAGAGAAATCCATTTCCATGGGCACTGGAACTGATGTTGTTCCTAATTGAAACGTGCTTTTCACAAATCATTTAGACTATTAGATGACTTAAGAAAAAGCCCTGGTTCTGAGAGAGAGAGAGAGAGAGAGAGAGAGAGAGAGAGAGAGAGTGTGTGTGTGTGTGTGTGTGTGTGTGTGTTTTGGGAAAGGGCAGAATTAATACATCCACCCTTGATTCCACTGCAGATTCCAAATTAATGAAGTATAAATTAATGACAAACGTGTGTGGCATCCTGGAAGCCCAATGCTTCTGCAACACCCCCTGACGCTGGGTCCTCAGGCAAAGTGCTTTCCTGAGCAGCTTTACTACTAATCTGATATGGAGGAACGGGAATGCATGTCCCCAAGTCTCCCTTGCCATGGCCGGGACCGCAACACCCATTCAGCCAGCTTTTTTTTTTAACCAGGAAAGGCCTGAAATTGAAGATTTGACAGTGTCTATATTAATAGCACAATTATACAGAATTAAATTGTGTGTATGTTAAAAGCATTCATTGGTTAAATGTAATATTTATTACACCACAATTTTGGTAAAGATACCATTTCGGCCTATTTCTCTGCAATATTTAATATTCCAGGAGCCTCAATAAATAAAGGAATCAGGACCTCTCTAACCTCTGAACTTTGTTCCCAGTTCCTATCATGTAGGTTCCTTTCACTGTCAATTTGAGGTAAACTGGGATCTTAGGATTCAGGAGAAGCCTAGAAGGAGTAGAGGGTTACTTCCCTTGAGTACTGCTGATTGCCCAAACCTCTCTGTTAAAAGCTCTAAATTACACTGACTGACACGGGGAGCCCGGCAGACATTCCTGAGAACCACCGCAAGCTCTCAGCGTTACTCTCTCCCATCAGAGCTGCGCTGACTCCGGGTCAGTAACTAAGCAAACACCCTTTTGCATTTGCACTCCTCTCTTGGGTGCCAGGTCAAGGCAGGAATCACCTGGACCTCTCACCTCCCCAGCCCACTGTCTATGGGTCACCTATGTGAACATCAAACCCAAATCGCAAGCCCCCAAATTTAATTTATTTCTACCTAAACAAGTTCTTTTATCATAAAGCAATAAATTTGTCTTGGTGCTAGCAATTTGTTGCGGGTGACATAACATTGCAAATTGATTAATCGCTACTGTACGCAGCAAAATGAGAAAAGCAAGGAATTATTATGAATAGCGTCCGTCTTTTACGGGAGGGATTCATTATTCAAAAGTGCTCGCTGGTGCTTACATGTGCCCTCGGTACAGATTACATCCATTTGCAGACTTCCCACATCATGCTTACACAAATCAACAAACGTGCATTTATTAAGACGTAGAATGAAATCTATTTAAAAGTGAAAAATGGCCTTTTGCATTACTTTTCTTCAAGGAAGGCAAATCTGGGTGGGATGTTCCTGGGACACATCTGCATGGTTGTCACATCAGTGTCTCTGGGTTCTATGCACTCTGGCTCATGCAGGTGCCACCAAATCTGCCTGCTCTACCTTTGACAGTCCCAGGATCAGAAATACCCCACCAGTGGTTTTGGAACCTTTGCTGTAGCTCAGGAGACTTAAACAATTGGCTGTCACTGCCTGCTAGGGAAATGCAGCAGAGTTCTCAGTTCTCCAGAAATGAGCCTCCTTAACATCCCCTGAGAGGGGAAAGGAAATGAATATTAATTATCTATTATGTACTAGACACTATCCTGAATGCTTTCTTTTCATTTATAAAGCAAGTCCGTCTACCTCCCTAAACCTCGTAGGATAGTAACGACCAACTGAAATAATGTGTGCACATAAAGCACATAGTAAATGCTCAATGTGTATTAGCTATGATTACTATTATAATTTCATTTAAGCATTCCTAAGGTCAATGTTAGTACCATCATTTTACAGATGGAAAAACTGAAGCTTAGAAAGATTTCAAGATTTGCCAAATCACAGTCAGTGAGCAGGACTTAGCTTCAATTTAGGATCTGCATCCAACAATTCATTTTTTTTCTAAACCACCCCCACAGCTCTCCTTGACAGTCAAAATAAGGTATATTTGCTTCCTCTGATTCAACAGAGGAGGCCACACACCACCCACATTTCGGCTACCCACACTTTGCCTTCAGGTACGTCAGAGGAGACATTTGAGAGGGTCTGGAGATGTCATGGCCTTCCCCATCTCTGCCACCAGCTGTGCCCGCATAAGAAGAGCCCTCATCTGTCTCTAACTCTTGTCCTTGCTTCTCTGTCTACTTGTCCCATTACCAAAGACCCTTCCAGAAGGAAGCTTGTTGCCTGCCCCAGTGAAACGCTGATGGGCAGCTCAGAGCTCCAGCATTGATTATTCCTACTGAATTATGCTCTGTTTAAAAATAGACTAAGATCTCAACTTTCATATTCTAATTAGATTTCAAGCAACTTTTATAAAATGAGAATGCCTTCACTGTTTTTCTGCTGCCTAAAGGGCCATTAACTGCTCCCCAGCCAAGCCAAAGTCCTTTCTAATCCCTGATATCACCCATAAGATGAGAATAGTTACTCATCAGCTTCCGAGAAAACCATGCTGAACCACAAACCTGTCTCCAGGTGTCCAGAATCCGGGGTGGTCGGGTTAGAAGCCTCGGCATGTAGCTCAAGCTGAGAGTTGGTCCCTGTGAGAGTATGTCACAAGACTACATTTCTCCAAGGGTCTTCCTCAAACCACCTGCCCCGAGATCAACACGGGGCTTATATGACTCTGAGCCTCCCCGAGACCTGCCACAGACTCATCTCGTTGTGTGGCCTGGCAGTCTGAATATTTGATAAACTACCCATATGATTTTTTTACACACTAAAATTTGTGAACTATCATCCCAAGAATTTCTCAAACCTCCTGCCCAGTTTTTTATGCCACCAGATTGAATCATTGGTTATTGAGAATCCTGGTTGACTTACAAACATCCCTCACTTAATGAAGAGGAGATAGGACCTAAGAAGAAATTTGCTATTTTGAGGCCCAGTTGACCCTCTTCCTGTCAGGTGTCCCCACCCTAGTCCCACAGGATATCCCTGGACTCCCAGCAGGACCAGGGTACCCAGGCTAAGTTAGGCTGTGACTCAATTGTTGCATAATCTGCAGACAAGAAAAGACCAGATGCCCAGACATGATGGAAGTGACAAGGGCATCGCTATGCAGTCCTGGGCTCTGTTTATAACAGTCAGAGCCACAGAGCTGTCAAGCACCTCTGTCTCTGCTGTTATCACAACCTGTCATCTTACGTGCCCTTGAGTGTAGTAGTTCTCAAACCTTAGCATCAAAATCACATGAAGGCGTTGCTAAGACACATATTACTGGGCCTTGCCTTCCAGAGCTTCTGACTCAATAGGTCTGTTGTGCGGCCTGAGAATTTGCATTTCTAAAAGTTCCCACATGATGCTGCTGGTCCAGGGACCAGACTTTGAGACTCTAGACTCTACGCTCTATGTCATATTTCCAGTGTCAAGTACATACTAAGAACTCAATTTATGTTGGCAGAATAAATGAATGAATGAGTAAATTATATGAACTACCTTCTTGAACTCTAACTGGGACTCCTCACTCCACTCCACTTCACTTGTGGTTATCCAGCATCTTCTAGATAAGAGCATCCAGGAGGTGTATGTGTCCTGGGACCAGGACAGGGTTTGTGGTTTCTCATACT
This sequence comes from Sapajus apella, assembly GCF_009761245.1. NCBI lineage: Eukaryota > Metazoa > Chordata > Mammalia > Primates > Cebidae > Sapajus > Sapajus apella. The sequence goes on along the minus strand of NW_022436973.1, from coordinate 2,845,115 downwards.
CACAAACAAAAGTATGGCTTGCTCAGGAGGTCAGGAAGCTAGGCAGGGAGTGAGGTATCCTCTTATGGCCTTGATAAGGGTAATGATGACTCTTACCACCTCAACCACCGGCCAATAACTTCCTGGCTGGGTGACCTGAAACTGGGCTTTCAGACTTAAAGAGTCTCCGTTTCCTTACTCATGAGGTTGGGCATGGATAATTACCTTCAGGATAACCGCAGATTCCATGAGGCTGTATATAAAACAGTTCAACCGTGTCTGTCTGGCACATCTGGGGGGCTTGGTCGATGTCTGTTCCCTGTTCCCTCATTCATTCCCCACAACCCCTGACTCCTGTGAAATGAGTCCCAGAGATGTTTCGGGAGCAATGAATTCCCTCATTTCAGCTAAGCCACCCGTGATCCTGGTTTTGTAGAGATGTACGATGCAACATGATAAATTATTGTTTTAAGCAGAGGCTTCATTCAAATATCCATTTCCCTGTCAAGTTAATTTTGTTTGGATGTATTTTCTAGCGGGTTCTGACTGAGAGCACGGATACTTCATAAACAGAAGAACATTATGTCTTTGGCGCATTCTCTGAGTGACGGGGAGCTGATGGCATTGGGGAGGGAAGTTTTGGGGATTATCATGGCCGAGAATCACCTTTCCCCAATCATGTTAAGTTGGTGGCATAGCTCTGAGGGGTCAACTGCAGTCAGTTCACCTCTGCCTGCAGAACATAGCAAGATCTCATCTCTCCTCAAAATGGCTGAGTTCCTCCAGGAGGGGCATATTTCCTGGGAACACCCAAGAAGGTAGACTTGTTTTTATCAGTCTCTAGTTAAGCCAGGAGCCAAGGCCTCACAGGGATTATCTCATTTCCCCCTCTGCCCCAGAAAACCTAAGGGCGAATTTCCTAAGAACAAGGACATTTTCTTACATACCACAGTGCAATGATAGAGATAGGATTAACATAGATGCAATACTGTTACCTAGTTCATGATTTATATTCCAATTTTGCCAGTTCTCCCAAGAATGCTTCTCATCGCCATTTATTTTCTCAGTTCAGGGTCCAATTCAGGATCACTCTTTTGACTCCTCCAGTCTGGAACTGTTTCCTAGCCTCTCTCTGTCCTCCATGACCTTGACATTTTTGAAGCGTTCAAGCCAGTTATTTCATAGAAGATAATTCAGTTTGTGTTTGTCTGATGATACCTCATGATTAGAGTCCAGTCATGCATTTTTGGCTTACATACCACAAAAATGATATTGTGTCCTCCTCAGTGTGTTCTACCTGTTCCATTGGTGATGTTGACTTCAATCACTTGGTCAAGGTGGTCACCCCCAGTTTCCCTACCATAAAGAGCTAACTTTCCCTTTGTGATTTGTAAGTGGTTGTGGGAAGATACTCTGAGATGATGTAAGTATCCTTGCACTTGTTTTAGTCTCCATCGATAATTCTTACCTGGATCAATTATACTGTGATTGTTGCAAACTGGTGACTTTTCCAAACCCACCACGTCTTCCACATTTCTGAGTGACATTATACTGTAAAGGAGAGCATTTCCTTCTCCCTTCTATTTATGCATTCATTTATTTATTGCTAACACTATGGGCTCAGAGATTCTTCTTTTATTCAATGTGCTATAATCCACTATCATTGCTACCATTGTTTAATGCTTTAATTGCATGATCTTATTGAATCTCCTAACAGTTGGGTGGTATGACACTATTATCAGAGATATCTGCACTTCCACCTTAGGTCCTGAAGCAATGTCAGCAAGCCTCTGGTTCCCAACTCCCAAACCCAGGCTCTGCCCTGGAAACACTGCCTTCCCTGCAGGGCTCAGATGGGGAGACAAGAGGCCACACATAATGTCACCAAGTCCAGACTTCCCACTAAGTACCAAGGAAATGACCCTACAGGATAGAAGGAAGCTTGACTTCCCTAGCATTCTCTTGCTCTGTCTGAGGCAGCTCAGCCTGGAGGCACAGAGGCAGTTACACTGGGCTGTCTAGTGACATGATGTCCCCAGGGACTCTTGACACAAGCTACTTTTTGTAACTGACTGGACATGCTTGGCCACTCCTGAATTCATCATTCAACAAATATTTGCTGACCACCTACTATGTGCCAGGTCCTGCGCTAGCCTGGATTTACAGCAGTGAGCAAGTAAGAGGAGGTTCTTGTTCATGGAGCTTATATTCAAATGAAATAAACTTTAATCAAATGATCCCTCAAACAAATATATGGCAATGATGGGGATAAGGCCTATAGCAGAAGGAATCATTGTGATAAACATCCCCAGCAGGGGAGTTTGACCTTGTTTCAGACATGAGAGAGTAGTAGACAGGTTAAAGTCAGTGGTTTAAAACACACTGTTTGAGACTATTACTCGAAGTGGAGATTCAGAGAGGTTAAGTAACTTACCCAGGGTAGCACAGCATTGGAGTCCAGACTCAGATGCAGGTCTGCTGACTCCTCAACCCAACATTGGTGCAGCTCTTCTGTCAAAGTGGCTCCTTAAGGGACTCCAGTGATTCTGGGCACAGGGCCCGTGTCCATCTGTTTGTTCAATGTAGCACACTTTGTCTCCACTGTGACACTGTGGGGTCTTGCTAAGGACAGTCAGGGGAAAATGATTCTCTGATAAGCCCAAACATTCTCTAAATCAATTTTGATTTATTTTTAAGGACTAATGACAAGAAAATTGAATGCGCCTGAATATTAAAACAAGGTGTGTGAATGTATGCCCATCACTGGACATCAGAGGTCTATAACTGTGCACAGGCTGTGAGCTAAGCATAGCGGGAGGCTGAGAGTCTCCCAGATGGGTCCAAGGCCAGAGCCCATGATCTTAACCATAGCACTGGGCGACCTCCCTGGAGATGATTGGCTGGCTGGCTGGCTGGCTCACTGTCCATCTGTCTGTCTTTCTGTCTAGGAGGCTGCCAGCAAGGCCTTAGCCCTGGGAGCAGTGAGGCAAATTCCAAGAGGGAGAAAGGATGTCCATGCCTGCCCCTGCTGCTCAAGGGATCAGGAAGAGTCGAGGTGGGGGCAGCTCAAGCTCATGCCTGCACCCTGCTGCACACCTATACCAACACCCCCAGCCTCCAGGTCTCCTCTGGCTGGCCTTGGCCAGCCCTGGCTTGATACCTGATCCCTGTAGAAGCTGACACGTCAGCATGAGAGGGATCAGGGCAGACACCGCTGCCGCCACGAAAGCCTCAACATGACTTCAGGGAAAGAATCTGAGGACACTGGCCCAAAAACTGTTCCCCTCACTCCACACTCAGAGAGATGCATTTATAAATTCTTTTATACATATAAGAATAATGGCAGGGAAAGAAAAAGTTTCAAGTTAAGTGACCTGACTGAGTTTACATGGCTGGAAAACTGGACTCAAAATCCAAGTCATATGTTTTCAGAGTTTATACATTTAACCTTTTCTTCAACAAGCCATCTCCTTGTATAATCAGGCAAATACTTGTTCAGTGCCTGGTACGTCATAGGTTTCCCCATAGGAATTTGTTTAATGAACACATGTAAATATGTGTATATCTGTGTTTGTGTGCAAATGAAGGTGTCTGTGAGTGTACATCTCTGTTTGTGTAGGAGTGAAGGTGTGTGTGCATGAGTGTACATGCAGGATTGCATGTAATGTGGATGTCTTGAGTCCTGAAGCTATTACAGATGATTCATTAAGATCAAGAACAAGGATTCATGATCGTCCCTGTATCTCAGCTCTTGTTTATCTCATGCTTTCCCCTCTGGAAACAGAGAAGAACATAAACATTCCTTCAGCTTTAGGATAGGGAAATAATAGCCAAAAACCCACTTGACACATGGCATGATCGGCAACCTGATGGAACTAAAAGACCACAGCTTTGGAGCCAGACAAACCTGCTTCTTCTCCTGGTTCTACCACTTATTGGGGTTTAAGTGACCCTGGGCAAGTCACTTCACCCCTCTGAGCTGCTGATTCCTCACCTGAAAATGGACATGATAATACCAACAGTGTTGTTATGAAGATTCAATGTAGGGAAATTTCCCAGCACCAAAGTCTGATGCATAGTAGGCTCTTAGCATACCGTAGGTCCCTTCTTTCTCCTTAAAGACAGTGTCATGGTGGTCATCTTAGTACATATGTGCTGCTATAACAAAATATCTGAACACAAATTATATAGACCAGAATTATATCTGAACAGAAATTATATAGAGCAGAATTGCATAGAACAAAAATTTATTTTCTCACATTTCTGGGGGCTGGGAAGTCCAAGATCAAGACACCAGCAGGTTTATTGCCTCATCAGGGCTGTTCTCTGCTTCTAAGACAGTGCTTTGTTGCTGTGTCCTTCCGAGGGGAGTGTTCCTAAGGGGAGAAACAGTGTCCTCACATGACAGAAGGCAGAAGGCTGGACACTGAGGGAAGCATTTTTTATAAGGGCCTTATAAGCAAAAGGAAAACTACAGTGCCTTGGCGCTGGTAGAATGATGATTCTCAACTTCAGTTGCACATTGGAGTACCTGGGAAGCTTCAAAAAGTCCTTTGTCTTCTCTCCCCCACCTCCCCAAGAGGTTCTGATTCAATTTGCCTGAATGGTGGCCTGGGAACCAAGGCTTTTAAAAGCTGCCCAGGTAATCCTAATGAGCAATCAAGGTTGAGAACCTCTTGTCCATAGGGCCTTTCTGCCATTTATTGAGCCACTCATGGGATCAGACCTTGGACAGCCTGCTTTGCAGCTGTTCTGCCTGGAGTTTGCTTTGTCAGCTTAAGCCAGGGTAGAGAGGGGGAAGGGGGAGAAACTCACAACATCTAAGGCTGAAATCCTCTTATTTAAATTGGAGGCTGAATTTCCAAATCAAAACTGGAGACTCACAAGGTGAGTGTCAGAGATCTGCTGCACAACCTTGTCCCTATAGTTAATATTGTATTATACACTTAAAAATTTTTAAGAAGTTAAATCTCACATTACATGATCTTATCACAGTAAAATAAAAAATTTTTAAACTCTCAAGACTCTTAGCCTAACCATTTTTTTTCTAATTTGTAAATGTATTAATATGCAAAGTGTTTTAAGATATAAACATGTCTTAGATATACATTCAGCTAAATGACCTTGCTAAAATAAATAAAAACCATTAAACCCACCAATATTTAGTATGTGCTATGTGCCAGACATTTTACCTGCAATATTTTCTCAATAATTACTGCTCACTACACCCTCTGAGTGTCCTGGGGCCAGTAAAGATGGTTATGTAGAAAATGCAGTATTTCCTAACTTTTAGACTTAAACTCCTAGTGTTTTAGACATAGGCCTCTCCACAGATTTCTGAGTCATTTTGGAATTTGCATGCAAAATAAAAGCTTCCTACATAATTGAAATTATAGTCAATTGACCGTGAAATGGAAGTGTCCATGACCAATGAGGTGTTGGGTGAGGGGAGCTTATTGTGCTCAGAAATGGGGCCTCCAGAGCCCCAGGGCTAGTTCCCTGGCTCTGAAAGAGAAGCCCACCTGAATCCAGCCTGTTGTCCTGGCCAGCCCCCAGCCTTCCCCCGGTCCCTCTCTCTGTTGTAGCTCCAATGGGAGACATTCTGCTGTACTCTTGTCTCTCTTGGTTGAGAAATCCTCTAGAGGAGGGCAGTTGGGAGCAGAAATGTCCATGTGGAAATTTTCCTTTCTCAGGCGATGGCCTTGCAAGAGAAGGAACTGATGAGCCACACTAGGGTATGGGATACCCAGAGAGAGAGAGAGAGAGAGAGAGAGAGAGGAGAAAGAGAGTGGGAGAGAATCTCAGAAAGGTAGATGCAGCCCAACTGCAGATAAGAAGTTTTAACTTTTGGGATGCATCCAAGAGCCATCAAAGGCATTCAAAGGGACGTTATTTTATACAACCCATATTTTACAAAGATCACTCTGAAAAGAGTATTTGAGGGGAGCAGATGCAGGCAAGGAGCCCAGCCAGTCAGCTTCAATGATAGTGCAGCCAGGATGTCATATTGTCATGAGCAATAGCCATGGGATGAAGGAAAAAAGAAGGTGGGAGACTAAGAATGTGGCTAACTGGGACACAGAGAAGCAATAAGAACCTGTGCTAGGGTAATAGCTAATATCACAGCCCTGTTAGAAGGCACTGTTATCCTCATCCTACCGAAGGGGAAACTGAGAATCAAAGAGGTTATATGTCTTGCTAATAATTGATACAGCCAGGAATTAAATACAGATCCATATGTATTTCTGTGTTAATAAATAGGTAAAATATTAAGGAGGGGACAAAATTTTGCTCTTGTCAGACTATACTCAGTGTACTGCATTCAGTTCCAGATCCCTATTTTAAAGAGAAACTTTGATTGGTTAATGTAATGTATACAGAGAAGAGTGATGGGGCAGTCAAGGAGCTGAAAATTGTGTTGCATAAGATGAAAGTTATGGGGCATACACTTGGAAAACAGTGGAACTGGGTGGTATGTGATGCTGTGTTCAAATATTCTGGGTCCTTCTAAAGCCCAGGGAGTGAGCAGAAGGAAAGCTCTGCAAGAGTGAGCAAAAGCCAGAGAAGACATGCTTTAAACTTAGGTCTTTGTCTTGAAGACAATGGGAAGCCATTGACAGTGTTAAGCAATCAGTGACATGCTTTCATTTTGAAAAGATCATTCTTGGAGGTGAATCCAAGAACACTTTTTTCAATAAATTGTATGTTTCCTTCATATGTATTCCAGTACATATCCTGGTAAGTTTATTACCTAGGATTTTTAAAATTTTATTATTGAAATAAAATTTATTTGTCCATTATGTTTTCTAACTGGTTATTTGAATTTTAGATAGGTTTTTTTTTTTGTATATTTATTCCATATTCAGCCTCCTTAATGAACTCTTTTTATTACTTCCAATTCTAGTTAATTCTCTTAGGCTTCCAAGGATGATAAATACACCTTCTACAAGTAATTACAATCTTCTCTTTCAGTAGTTACAAGTTGTAATTTTTTTCTTGTCTCATTGCATTTACTAGAATTTCTAAAACAGTGATTCTCAACATAAATTAGTTATTTTCAACCAGGGATGACTATGCTTCCTAGGGGGCATTTAGTAATGTCTAGAGACATTTTTAGTCATCACAACCGTGAAAATGAGGCTTCTTGTGGGTAAGGGGCATTCTTAATGTCAATGAAAATGCTTTTTGTATTTAACTAGTATCTACAGCTTTGACTGTTAGTGTAAGGCAGAAATTTAGTTGAGTGGAGTCTTTAAGCTATATTAATTAAGATTTTTAAAATCAGAACTAGATATGGAATCTTATCAAATTCTTTTATAATTTTCATCAAGATTGCTTTTTACATTTGTCCTATTCTTACATTATAATAGTTGACTTCTTGGCTCCACTGACATTACTTTAGAAAATCATTGACCATTGTTAAATAAGCATATCTCTGCTGTTTCTCTCCCTGTAACACACTATAAGGAATTGCCCATGTGAAAAGCAGCTTGATTACAAATCAATGCCAGTAATTTGGAGTGTCTGCCCTTGTGGCTTTCAATGGAGACTCATATATGAAGCCACCATTTGTTTCCTCTGAGTTCTATTGGCTAAATATGGATACCACGAGCCTCTTGTTGCCCTCAGCTGCTCTGAAGAATGACTGCTAACCTCTTTGAGGTCTCTCTAGATCCTCACTCCCACAAAGTGATTTTTTTATACACCACAGAAACAGACAACATTAAGGCAGACAATTTCAAATATACCCTCATAATTTGGGGGAAATTCACTCAGGCATGTTTGCATAACACAGTAACAAACAGAAACTTAATTTTTAATATAGATTTCCTAATATTAAGCTATCTTTCAGTCCTGAAATAATTGTGTGCTTATGGTAAATGATTCTCTCAAGATTGGACTTAGTATCCTAAATTTTTTGTAAATATACAACATTCTTACTACATTCAAAAGTAAGAATGGTCTCAAGTTTCCTGTCTGTATAACTTTGGTATGAAATCATAATAATTTTGCTATCTCTTTTATGTTCTAAAGCAGTTTATCATGAGATTAAAATATTTAGATTATAAATTAGAAAAGATGTACCTATAAAACCACCTGGTTGTTGGTTTATCATTCTTAAAAACTTACTCTGTAAAGTTAAGTACCCCTTTTTCACTTCTAATGATTTGTGGTAATATTTTGACCATCTTACTAGTTGTGCAAGAGATTTGATTGACATCTGTGGAACTTCTCTTGGGTTTAGTTGTAAATTTTATTGTTTCTCTCATTTTTTTTTTTCTTTTGGAGACGGAGTCTCATGCTGTCACCCAGGCTGGAATGCAGTGATGCCATCTCTGCTAACTGCAACCTCTGCCTCCTGGGTGCAAGCAATTCTCCTGCCTTAGCCTCCCAAGTAGCTGGGACTACAAGCATATGCCACCATGCCCTGCTAATTTTTGCTTTGTTTTGTTTTGGTTTTTGTTAGAGACAGGGTTTCGCCATGTTGGCCAGGCTGGTCTCCAACTCCTGACCTCAGGTTATCCACCCGCCTCAGCCTCCTAAAGTACTGAGATTACAGGCATGAGCCACTGCACCCAGCCTGCTTCTCTCATTTCTAAATTATCACTTTCTGTTTTTGTCCTTGAATATTGCTTTTTACCTATTGTCTAAAATACACATTTCTCTTATTTATTGGGTAAGTTGTTCTTTGGTTTTTTTTAATTCTTTCTTATTTTAATAGTGAATTTACTTAAGGAAATCTATTTATCATTGAGTCCAATTTTGGCCATATCCCAAAAGTTTGCGAAATGATGTTCTTATTCTTTTTATCTGACTATCCCACGTCTGCTGGTTTAAGTTCTTTCTAACCCAAAGGTTTTGTTTTCCTTTCCATTAATTAAATATTTTTTTCTCTAACCTTTTCTTATTGTTTCCTATATTTATTATATTGTGGTTAGAGAATTTGACATATAACTTTTATTTGGAGAAAGTATGGATTTTTTTTCTTTTTGGCTAACATATAAACAATTTGTATTAATATACCAAGAGTTCTTGAAAAGAAGCTGCTTCTCTAGGATACAGTCTGCACTTTGGGGTATACATCACAGGGGGAACACAGGATTTTCTAATACAGTATAGGGAAAAAATTAAAACTTCAATTCAATATTTATTTTTACCATGTTCCTTTTAACCTCTATTTTTATATGTTTTATATGTCTTATAGCAGTAGTATAGAACATTAATATTATTAGTAATATGCACTATTGGGAGCATATACTTGAAAAGGTTTTAAACATAGCAGTACATAGTAAAAACGATAGAGACTATCAGTCTAAAAAGCACAAAAGTCAATATTTTAATACAGTGGTATGTCTACACAATTAACAAATATATTTATATTTAAACTGTATGCTCAAAATGTTTCACATGTAGGGATTCACATTAAAAAATGTTTGGAAACAATTGTATTATCGACAATAATTTTCTAAAGAGATAGAAAAGCTTTGTTTATCAGAATTCTAGGAAGGCAGGGAAAGTAATTTGGATTCATAGGGACTGTTATCCTGAAAATAATCCACCAAAACAGTGGGAGTAGACTCTACCTCCTGTTTAAGCGTCATACAAACAAAAAAGAAGTCAAGGGAAGTAGGAGAAGGTGAGGTCAGGAGGGTTTAGGGAGCATTTGACAGCCCTGAGGCCTGGAAGTGGGAATGAATTGGAAAAATTTTATCTAAATTTCGAAGGGTCAAAGTATATATTGCTGAACTCATAGGTATCCTTACATTTTTGGTCTGTGTTAAATTCCTCTGCTATTATTGTGCTTCATCACTTTTTTCCTAATGTTATATTATTTGGCACATCAAGATTCACGACCTTTTTTTTCTTATGGATTTCTTCCTTATCAAAATAAAAAAAAATTTTTTTTCTTTTTTGACAAGATTTCACTTTGTTGCTCAGGCTGGAGTGCAGTGGTACAATCATGGCTTACTGCTTCCTCAGTGTCCTGGGTTCAAGTAATCCTCCCACCTCAGCCACCCTAGTAGGTGGGACTACAGACACATGCCCCACACCCAGCTACATTTTTTTTATTTTTTAATAGAGATGGATTTTCACCATGTAGCCCCAGCTGGTCTTAAACTCCTCAGCTCAAGCAATTTACTTGCCTTGGCCTCCCAAAGTGCTGGGATTACAGGTGTGAGCCACTATGCCTGGCCAAATTGCCTTCTTTTAATGTCTTTTATGTGGAGTCTATCTTGTCCTCATATGTCATTTTGACTTAGATCTAAATCATGTACAAAGTTTGTAGGTGGTTTCTGTTTGTTTGTTTGCTTGCTCACTCTCTTGCTTGCTTACTTTAATCTAATTTGAAAGTCTTTATATTTTGCATTAAATTTTATTCTATTTAAAGACCCATGTCCACAGAGGAGGTCTATAGAAAAAAAAATGAAACAAAAAACAAAAATAAACATAGACCCAGAATTCGAGATCTTGCTGCATTGTTATTTTGTACTGTTCTTTGTGCTTTTTTGTTATTAGTTTTGTTTTTCATCAAGACTATGACTGTTTTTCTAAATTTTTAAATAGTTTAAAATATAAAAAGCACTAGAAATAATATATTAAAATATTCCCACAAACTCTGTTCTCTTTGCTTTTTTTCTTCTCTAAGTGTATAACCTTCCTATATTCCCGTAAATCATTGCCTTTTCTTGGTAAAAATTATACTTGCACCTGTATTTTTCTGTTCATTAATATAGTCAATTAAGTCATTTTTGTTGATGACTCTTCTGTAAAAGAGGTTAAAAAGCATTTTTAAATTTATCCCCAATCCATTCCTAACCCACTTACATGTTTTCATTAATATAATCTAGAATTTTTAGACCCAGGTTATTAATATTTCATTTTATGTTTGTTTATATTATGTTCCTCTATTCCAGGAATTGTTTTTCAGATAATTGCATTGCTAGGTAACCATATTTTTGGTTATTAAAATAATAGATATGCTTAACTGATTTTAATGTTCACCGTTCTGCCTTTTATCTTGATTTACCCATTTCCGTGTCCTCAACTTTGATTGATTTCATTCATGTGTAATATAGCCACAAGAATTTTATTCACTTTGCTTTTTGTATTTTAGGATGGGCTCATAAATGATATGCTTTGCATATATATCTTTCTGTTATCTTAGCAATTGAACAACTTGACTGGGAATTGCATGCCTTTTTCTCTCAAAATTCCATAGACATTGTCCCATCATCTTGCAGTTTTCAGAATTGTGGCAAAGTCTGAAAGCAATGTGATGTTTGTTCTTTATGGGAAAATTGTTTCCTTCCTAGATGCCTGTAGAGGTCATTCATTTATTAATACAGATATTCAACAAATATTTGTCAATCACTGACTATGTGCAAAGCACTGATCTAGACAGCAATAAATGGAACAGAGAGAATGAAGAACAGAAAATTAAGGCAGAGAGAAAGAACAGAGAATTAAGGCAGAGAGAAAGCTCTGCCTTCATGGAGCTCTCAAGCTAGCCAGGGAGAGAGGTGATAAACAAAATGAATAAATATGATGTGGACTCTTTATTATAGAATATTTCTGATGATAACACATTCTAGGAAGGAGGTTAAAGCTGAAGAAGGGCATAGAGAGTGGGACACATGACAACTTAAATAGGGTCCTAAGGGAACATTTTAATAAAGTAGCATTCCAATAAAAATCTGAAGGAAGTGAGGAGAGAGCCATGTGGCTCTCTGGTGAAGAGCATTTCAGGCAGAGGGAAGAGCATATGCGGAGACCTTGAACTGAGAGCTTGCCTGATATGTTCAAGGAATACTGGGGAGGTCACTGTGACTGGAGTAGGAATGAGCAAGTGGGAAAGAAGAAACTGATGAAATGAGAGTTATAATGAAAGGCCAGATCATGGAGAGTCTTGTTAACCAGTGTCTATACAGGTCAGCCTTTCCCAAGCTGAGATTCCATGGAAAACACACGTTGAGCATTGTTATTTTCCAAGAGGGAGCTATGATAAGTAAAGCGTCCCAAATTAAATTGTCTGTGGAATCCCATTATGGCTGAAATGTTAGTATTCATTCACCCATGCACTCAACAAATATTTATTGAGCACCTACTATATGGCAGGCACTGATCTGGGCATGGAGGATACAATGATGAACAAAACAAAGTCCCTTCCCTCATGGAATTTTCATCAATGTGTAAATAACGAATAACAAACTCCTGTGTATGTGAGATAAATGCTATGAAGGAAAAATAAGGCAGGATAAAATAAAATACTTGTAGAACACTTGTTTTGCTAAACATTGATCTCTTTTCTTCATTTTCCTAATGTATTACTAATCTTTCAATAAAATACTAAGGTTTTTCTTAAGGTTGAGAAAGTTCTCTCCTAGTTCACCTTCCACTGTTACTTCCTTTGTTGTTCCAGTTTCTTTTAAAATTTTGTTTTTATTTTGAAATTTTTTGGGGGAAATATTTTAAAGTATTTCTTATATGTGAAAGAATATACACACTGGTCTCCTTTGTAGAAACAGCAATGATCTCTATGTTTAAGTGCCATTCTCTGTTCTCTATGTACCTAATCTCTTTGCTTTTGTTTCTCTTATAGTCTGCTGGAGTTTTTCAAGTTTATCCAAGATTTATGACTATAAGTCCAGTGTCTACCTATTAGTTCAAATACACAGTTAAAATCTCTAAAAATTCACCTTTTTGTGATCACATTAGTTTTTTTATGTTAGGTTTTTCATTATAAAAATAATAGCTAACATTTATTAAAAGCATACTTCATCCCAGATACTCTGCTAATAGCTTTACATGCTTTATGTCATTTACTACTCAACTCCATGAGCAGGCACCTCAGTTATCACCACTGAACAGATGATGACATTGAGACATAGAGGCATACAGATTAAGTGATTATTGACTATTTTCTGCCTTGCCAATTCTGCTCTGGGCTGCATCTAACATTGATTTTAATTTTGCTTCTTTATATTTCATCTTTATGGATTTCATTTACCTTATTTTATTTCTAACTCCTCTCAGCTTGCTCCCTCCATATCATACATTGGTGTATCATCACCTTATTTTTATTTCTTGTATCATAAACTACATATTTCCAAGAATTTTGCGAAAGGACAAGTCAGGTGTGTTCTAAAATGTTCTTCAGTTTACTATCATCAAACTTTTTCAAAAGTAAGTTCTTCCTCTACATTCTGAGTACCATGTTCTCTGTTTTATGAGGCAGATTTTCTCTGAAGCTTCATATGCTTCTTTTTTTTCTCTGTTTACTTAATTTCTGATCCAACGAAAGAAAGTAAAGACAAGTCTGCCTAGGCATATGACTTTTTTGATAAAAAAATGAAGAAGAAGAAGAAGAAGAAGAAGAAGAAGAGGAGGAGGAGGAGGAGGAGGAGGAGGGGGAGGGGGAGGAGGAGGAAGAAGAAATAAGACTTTCTTTGATTCCTCTTTGCTGGCCATCTAGGTGCTATTTGAATCCTTAAGCCCAGAATTTATGCCAGAGAGCTGGTGCATATGACAGCCTCTAATTCTCTCTTCCATTTTCCAATGTTTTTAGTCTCAAATTTACTATGAGTCCAATGGTTCATAGGGAGTGAGGCTGTCTCAGAAAACAGCCAGCTGATGATGTTACTACAAGAATGTCACATACTGCTGAAGAATCTGTATGAACAGTTAATTCAAACTCCAACCCCTGAATGCCCATGTCTGTCCCAAGATTAGCTTCTTCCCAAAGCCAGACCCACATCCCAAGATGACCATTACCTATTGCATGCACTTCCACCCCAGCAGCATTACAGTGCTGGTCATTGAACTGATGGAAGAGTACTGCTAGGGTGGAGTGAGGAAATCTAGAACTCTGGCCTCCTCAGAACATAATTCCCACAGAGTCAGGGTGAGGAAGGCTTCCTTCTCTCTGGTGAAGGACTCATTTGGAGATATAGATACAGGTTGGGGATGGGGAGACTGAGGCTGCCTTTTGCTTTTTCCCTATGTGGCCCCACCCTCTGTCTCAATACTTCATCTGTTTCAGTTGAAGGAAATTAGATGCATATCACAGATTAATATTCCAGGATCCTGGTGCTATTAAATATGTCAGTATTTGTGTGTTTTCATAAACATTTCAGTGGAAAGATAGGTAAGATGAAACAGAGGTGATCAACTTAAAGAGAAACAGGGAGGCAAGCTTATAGTGGGGGATAGGCAGCTCTCTCCCCCAGTATACCCAAACTTCTGACCTTACTGTATTAGTCCATTCTCATGATACTAATAAAGACATACCCAAGAGTGGGTAATTTATAAGAGGTTTCATTGACTCACAGTTCGGCAGGGCTTGGGAGGCCTCAGGAAACTTATGATCATGGCAGAAGGGGAAGCAAACACATCCTTCTTCACATGGCAGCAGGAGAGGGAAGAATAAGGCCCAAGCAAAGGGGGAAGCCCCTTGTAAAACCATAAGATCTTATAAGAACTTACTCACTATTACAATAATAGCATGGAAGAAATCACCCCCATGATTCAACTACTTCCCACCAGGTCCCTTCCACGACACATGGGGATTATGGGAACCACAATTCAAGGTGAGATTTGGGTAGGAACACAGTCAAACCATATCACTTAGGTTAACCTTACCCCAAGGTTAACCCTGAGCAGAGCAGGGACTCTCTTATCCCTATCACAGATGTGTGCTGGGTCAGGCACAGTGGCTCACACCTGTAATTTCAGCACTTTGAGAGGTCAAGGTGGACAGATCACCTGAGTCCAGGAGTTTGAGGACAACCTGGGTAACACAATGAAACCCATTCTCTACAAAATATACAAAATCTAGCTGGATATGGCGGCATACTACCATGGTCCCAGCTACTTGGGAGACTGAGGTGAGAGGATCACCTGAGCTTGGTGGGGTCGAGGCTGCAGTGAGCCATGATTGTAACCACTGCATTTTAGCCTAGGCAACAGAGGAAGACCCCATCTCAAAAAAATAAAAATAGAAAAGATGAGTGCTGAAAGTGTGGACTCTGGAAGCAGGCTGCTTGGGTACAAATCTAAGGTTTACACTGAGCAAGTTACTAAACCTTTCTGTGCCTTAGCTTCCCCATCTGTAAAATGGAGATAATGACAGAATCTCTCTCATAGTTATTATGAGATGTAAATGATATAATACTTGAGAAGTACTGATAACAGCACCTGGCACATAAAAATGCTATTGGTTGATTGAGTGATTGATTGACTTAAGGTGGCCAGAATTGGCACCTAAGAGCTTCTTCTAGGCATGCATAGTCTATCCTCATGGGCTACTTCCTTGATTTCCTTTGCTGGGATTGGTGCTTTGCTTAGGGAGACCTGCTTTGCCTGGCCCTAGCCCCTAGCCAGGTTCTGTCCTTGAGGTCTGGGCTAACTCCTTGTCCCCAGGATCCACAGGCTCCTTCATGAGTGGGCTCAATGATATCAGGGCTATTACTATCCCCACTGTACAGATGAAGCAAGGGTCCTAAAGGTTCAGGGCTATTAAATAAAGGGGATGGAGTTCAACATGTAAAACCTGAAGAGCATAGCCAGCTCTCTGTCTGCAGAGGAGAGAGACTTTGAGAGTTCTGAGGCCCCTCTTAGATGAAAAAACTTTAAGCAACTTAAAGAGCCCCAAACCAGCACAGATCTGGTGCTCTGTAAATATTTATTGGAGGTTTATAGAGTAAAAAGTTTTGTCCTCGATGAAATTCTCAACGGGGTACAACTCTGCCCCCGGTTAAGCAATTGGCAATGTCTGGAGACATTTTTGGTTGTCACAACTGGTGGGAAATGTTACTGGCATCTAGTGGGTAGAGACAGGATGCTGCTAAACATCCCACAACGCACAGGACAGACCCCCATGACAAACAATTGCCCAGTGTCAACAGTGCCAAGAATGAGAAACACAAGTTTCTGAAATCAACTGATGTGTTCATCTTCTCCTTATATCCCGGACAAGACAAAAGAAACTAGATATCCCCAAACGCCATAATCCCCAAGAAGGGCTCTGTGCCTTGTAATTTACCTCTGTAAATAGGGCTCTCCCTGTGCCTCTCATCCCCCAATTCGGTCATCTCCTTTTTCCTTATTTTGGAGGCAATCTCAGAACTGTCCTTAAAGACAAGAAATTGTGGATTTCAGGAGGAGGGTGGAAACCTCGTCCTTTGGGAGAACTGAGCTGCTGAACAAAAAACTCAGCAGGCAAGCCCCTCAGAGCTCACAGAGGATAAAGCATAGAATATTTTAAATTTCAGCCAGAGAGAAGTGACTCTGCTCCTTCCATTCAAGAGCTTTTGTTTTGCATTTAAATGACAAGGGAGAGGTTGGGGAGAAGCCTGCAGCTCCAGCCTCTGTGAGAAGGGAAGTTGTCGCCCCTCTGAAGTGGCTGCGTTAATGTCATGTCATTACACCGTATTGCTGCACAGGTTAATATAATTGGGTGACGATGTGTGAGCAATGATCCGTGCCGTGTTACAGCTCTGAAACAAATGACATTTAACCAGCCAGTCTGTAAGGCTCCTTGTTATCTACATGGTGAGCAATTGAAACGGAGAAGCAGACCTCTCGATGAGCAACTGATGAATTAGTTGTTGGGTTTCCTCGACAGCCTAGATTTATAAGAGCACAATTCTAACATAATTTATTAGATCTATAAACAGACAGATCCGATGTTTTTACTGAGATTACATCTTGTCACCCTCAGATATTGTGTCGCTGACAGCCCTGTTATAATTTAATTTTATTATTCTGATAAGGTGTTGTTTCTGGGGATTTATTTTTTTCCCCCTAAAAAGACACTTTCATTTTTAGCTGGAAAGGAATCAGAAACTTTCACGCTAGCAGATCTCCAGTAGCCGCCCAGACAGCTTTTCCAGACTGTGACTATAAGCTTCTAACGAGCAGGGGCGAAGTTTTACCATGAATTAGTGCATGGCCCTTGGCCTGGGGAACGTCAGAAAGATGTAAGGGAGTATCTGTGGGATGGCAGTGGGGCCTGTTTGAGGATCTTCCTCTTGTTGAAACATCAGCCAGCGATTGATATCCTTCCATAGAGTTTCTCACCTTTGCAGGCTGTCTGCCTCTCTCTAGGCCTTCCTTTCAACCCAGGCAGGACACAGGAGAGTCTACCCTGGCTCTGGCCATCACTCGTGAGCATGAAGCTGACACTTGTAGCTTCCAGCCCAACAGTCTCCCACAAAGCTATTCTAAGCCAACTCTTCCTGACCATGTAAAAAGAGGGGTGCATGTCCACTCTCAAAGCCCCTCTAGCCAAAGGGTCACAGGTCTGAGTGACCATACATACCAGTAAAGGACACTGGCTGTCCCAAGAACTGCAAGGGAGAGACAATGCTAGAGTTGTATGTCCAGTCCAAAGAACAGAAGACAGTGAGAAAACACACCACTTAGAGATAATCAGATTAGGGTTGATATCCCTTCAGGTAGCTGTGACTTCAGGCATTCCACTTCTCCTTTATGAGCCATTGCCCATCAGAAACATGGGAGTCACAACACCTGCCTCATAGTCCTGGTGAGAATAAAATGAGATAATGAACAGAGTGGTGCTTTATTAGCTAAAGTACTGTGCGAAGGAAGGATACCTTTATTAGTAATAACATCTCTAAGCTCTAGAGATATATTTTTTTCCATCTGGAAGGGATATTTTTATTTTTGCTGTTATTTTATAGTAATAATAATCTTCATATAGCTTTAAATTTTACCAGGTGCTTGTATATGATATTGGGTAACAAGCTCATTTTTGTCTGCCAATCGTTTGGTGAAGGTAGGTGACTTCGTTGTCTCCATTTCATGGATAAAGAAACTAAGGCTCATGGAAGTGACCCAGAGTTACTCTACTAGTTACAGGATTCTAGCTTAGGAACAACTCCACATCCATGACTTTGTACTTCCAATAAAATCAGGGCTTTCTCTGCTCCAGATTCAAATGAAGCAGGGCATGGCTCTGTGGACAATCAGAATGAAAGCTTGTCACTAGCTCCCTGTTCTCGAGAGTTCAGCCACAGCTTGCTTGTAGGAGAAATGATTTGGGTCGATTCAACAAAAGCCTGGGGTAGGGGTGCTCTAGGGTTTCAGCCATTTGCTTTCAAGGCCCCATCCCCAAGGCCAGAGGCAATTCTTGGAGTCATTCATAAAGCCCTCCGTGTCTCATGGGGAGAAAAGAAATTAATATCAGAAATGGCAGCGTCTGAGCGGCAGCTTCATAACAGGCTTGAACCTCGACCTCTCGGCTACATCTGGGAACAGCTCAGCCAAGCAAGTCATTGACTCCCAGAGTCCTGGAACCCAAGATGTACATGTGGGCTCATAGGTCACCCAGTCCAGCCCCCTTATTTTACAGATGAGGAGGTTACATTCCAGAGAGGGGAGAGGGCCCTTCCAAGGTCACACAGTGGGTCAGGGGCAAAATCAGGGTTGGAACCAGGTCTCCTGGTTCAGGGCTCTTTCTAGTATTGGGTTCCCCATCAGACATACTATATCATTGGAAGCTTTTATGAGACCCAAAAAACACAGGCTCCATCAAAACACCAAGTACACAATGTGCAACCCTGCACAGATCTGTTAAGCCATCACTGCAGTAGCAGAAGTTCTACCTGGGAGGGAGGCCCATACCCCATCACCATTCACCCCCTTGCCCTTGAACCCCTTGCCTCAACCCACTATGAATTCCAGCCCACCCTTCCTCTCCCAGTTGCAGCTTCATCTTAGTCTTAAGACTTAATGCTAAGAGGTGCTGATTTTCTGGGTCTCTTTATTCTCATTAAACTTTTCCTTCTAGACAATTCAGCTTCAGGCCACACTGGTAAATGTTCTCCAGCCTCATCAGATCCTCAAGACTCTTTCCGAGGAGCAGTATGCGAAGAAAACCAAAGCTTTCAAAATACAATGTCAGCTGAAATATCACATCTTCAGGGAGGCTTTCCCTGACCCCAACCACCTCCACTCAAGACTGGATCGTTTCTGGCATCCTTTGCAGGTAGCTCTTAGAGTTTGTAAGGAGACTTGGATGTGATTTCTAGATCAGCACGTGTCTCTCCCACTAGAGGGAGCTCCGAGAGTCCAGGGTGCAGCTGCTTTTGTTTGCTACCCTGTGGCTAGAGTTTTGTAGGGTGCCTGCCATGAGGCAGGAGCTCCACAAATATCTGCTCAAGAAGGGGGATGCAGATGAAGCTCGTCCTCACCCACCCCCAAAAGGGTGAGCTTCTCCTGGAAAATGGGGAATCCTGGGGGCTCTTGGAGGATCCAAAGAGGGTGCACCTTTAAGTAAAGGGATGAGTCCATCTTTAAAGGGAGGGTTTGGGCTGAGACATTGAACAAAGTGATAGCACCCCATCCCCACTACTCCCTTAGCCCTAAGGATGTTTTCTGTTGCCCACAGCTGAAAAAGTGCCCCTTGTGGTGGTGGTGAAGGGGGGTGGGTTTACTCAGGATGGAGGTGGATGTAGAAGCACCTCTGTGCTTCCCAAGGTTGCTTCAGCTTCCAAGGGCACCTGCCTAGAACCTGGCAGCCCATCAAGGCAAAGGATATAGAAGGTAGAAGAGGTAGGGCAGCCTGGTTCCTGTAGGCTGGCCAGGAACAAGCTCAGCCGCCATAAGGAACAGGAAGAGAGGCCCCTGGATGCCACCATGAGGCTCCTCTGTAGCCCGTCTTTGGGTCCAGAGGGAGCAGCCATGAGCCTTGGGACCCAGCACAAGGGCTCCGTCTAGGTATCAGCAGTATCAGATCAGCAGAAACTGCTCAGAGTAACCAAAGCAACATCTGCAGCCACTGCTCTTCAGAAACAGCTGACCAGGGTACCTGAGGACACAGTTCAACTTACATTCTGGGCAACAGGGGAAGGGATAGCCCATGCCTCCAGGACCTGGCAGCATCCAGAAATAAGGGCTCCTGGGAAAATTTTGCTGGGGACACAGGCACAATGTCTTTGAGGATGATCCTACAAAGTCTGCCATCTAGGATGGCACAGTACAAAAGAAATAGAATGCAAGCTCTATATGTCATTTTTAATTTTCTGGTGGCCACATCTTTTTAAAAGTAAAAACAGGTGAAATTAATGTTAATAATAAATTTTATTTAACCCAATATATCCAAAATATAATTTCAACATGTAATCAATATAAAAATATTATTGAGATACTTTTTTTTTCAAAATGCAGTGAATATTTTAAATACATTGGCAGTATATGTCAGTTCTGAATAGCTGCATGTGGATAGTGGCTACTGAATTGGATAGCACAGTTCTGGAAGATCAAGTCAGCCTTCACCTTGACAGTCTTATCTGGTAAGTGGGCATATCTCAAAGTTGTCAGGTGTCTGAAGGCTGCAAATGTGACATGCAGAGCTGCAAGGACAGGTGCAGAAGCAAGGGGTTTCATAAGCCAGAGATTGCTCACTGGGTTATGCAATTTCCTCTCAACAAAACCAGGCTTATGCAGCATTCTGGGGAAACTTTCTCTGGTCAGGGAGACCCCGTGGCACTGGTTTTGTGGCTGCCCTGCAGAAATGCTCTGCTTTGAGCCTGAAAAATGGAGTTGTTTGAAACGGATCCAGGTTTTCAGCTGCCTAGTCCCTGCGCCCCATCTGCCAAGCACCAGGAGCGAGGCAGATGCTGGAAACACATCTGTCAACCTGCCCTGATGGTTTCTGGCTCTTCCTCCAGCCTCTCTGAGCCTGTGCTCCCACCCTGGAAGATGCCGGCACTCTCTGGGTTTTCAGTTCCTGATCCCCACCAGAGGGCAAACTGGGGCATCCCTCGAGGTAGCTGCCCCAGAGAGTGGTCCCCCATTCTCAGCAACTGATAGCTCTATCTGCTTGCTGTCTCCCACCCCTCTGACACAGCCCGTCTGAGACAGGAAGTGGGGTGTAAACCCAGCAGTCCCCACAGATACAGTAAGCAGCTCTGGGAAGATCTACATGGGCTGCAGTGAAGCAAATCCCAGCATGGAGCAGGCCAGTGCCTGCATGACAAGCGATCAAACCTGCTTCTACTCCCGCTCTGCCTCTCTCTCCGATAATATGAGCCCTTTTGAGGATGAGACGAGAGTGTGTAAACAAAGCTCCTGACAATCAGTACTCAACAGCTTCTAGGTAGAACAAGACAGAGAGCTAACAGGGAAAAGAGAGGATGCCTTAACCATGGTGATGGCAGGACTAGACTCCAGGTCAGAATCTGTTATTCCTCCTCTGGGCCATTACAGGTCACCATCCCTGGAGGTTCCTGAATGATTTCAACATTATGTAGTTTAAGGCGGAAAAGTTAGTCCATCTGGTTGTGCATGTATGGGCATATTTTATATGCCTAAAAAAGTCATGAGTTAGAAAAGTTTAGAGTGTCTGACTCTCCTCTGTCATGCCAGCTCCCAGCTCAGAGCCTGGACCAATGGAGGCGCTCAGTAGACACAGTTAATCAGACAGGAGGAAGAAAAGAGTGGGAAAAG
This sequence comes from Sapajus apella, assembly GCF_009761245.1. NCBI lineage: Eukaryota > Metazoa > Chordata > Mammalia > Primates > Cebidae > Sapajus > Sapajus apella. The sequence goes on along the minus strand of NW_022436973.1, from coordinate 2,823,665 downwards.
GAGGGAGGGAAGGGAGAAGTCAAGAAAATTTGGTGGGGGCGGAAGAGGTGAGCAACAAGGAGACAGAGCAGGAGGAAGAGGTGGAAGAGGTAGTCCAGGGTCAGAGCTTCCGGCTGCCCCAGTCCTGCATCTCCAAATGCAGCTCAGCCCCCTTCTCCCCACGGCGTCTCTGGCTTGGCACCCTGGCTTGAGCTGGAAAGCCTTTTGCCAACTCCATTTTTCCTCTTAAACCATCAAGGAGTCTAAACGTCAGCTAAATAAGGACCCCATATGTGGAAATACTCATTCTCACATTGATGTTTTTCTTGTGAAAGCACGTTGTTTTATGTGCGGGTGGAGGAATTCATTGTAAACTGTTAAATATGATGTAAATGCTAATTTCTCTGCATTGCCCTGTAAAGGAACTCCCTGGGAAGTGCATCTGATGGAAGACCATAAAAGAAAATGGTAAAAATAAATTAGGGAGAAACGCGGGTGGTAGCATACGGTGTCTGTTTTGCCAACACGCAGCCGTGTGTCCCCTCTCCAAGCTCTGGCCCTAACAGGAGAGGATTTGCATAACTGCAGTGACAGATGCCACCGCTTCCCAGCAGCCACCCAGCCTTAACAACTTTTGGGAAACATTCTGCCAGGGTTTGCTTCCAATAAAAACAGTTTTTTGAAAATCACCAAGCATTTCTCCCTTTTGCAATTTTTAGTAAAACTATGGTTCCTAGAGGTTTGGATTTCAATCCTAAAAGGAAGAGGCACAACTGATATGATGAAGATCTGGCCTTTAAAACCAACCTAGGTTTCAGGTTGCTCACCCAGGCTTGCAGTAACAACCTTTTCTAAAAACCTCTGATGCACTTTGGCCACCTTCAAATGAGAACATGGCAGGTGTGTGGCGAACACAGGCCTCTTTCTCCGTCAGTAGCCTGGCCTGTCTCTGCACTCTGCTAACCAAACCCAGCTCTGGATTTTAACCACAACCCAAATTTTGTCACACACAAAAGAATTAGAATCCAGGGTCACACAGCTATTTGTGGGATGAATATTAGTATATTCTTTGCAAATGCATGATGTATGAACTGTATGTATTTCTTTGATAAATTGTTTTTAAATATTTCCTCCTTTTTATTAATTGAAGAGGAGCCTCGTGTATCACTGCCATTTTTTCCTGTTTTTCACATAAATTATTTCTTGCAACGTTCGTTTGTATTATTATTGCCGATATTAAGGCAAAGACTTTTTTGCCTTGTAAACAAGATTTTGCTTACAGCTAAATGAAAGAAGTGAAGTTAATCACATTGAAATAATAGGTTTAAAAAGGTAATTCAGTGGTGTGGGAATGAAGTTTAATCTTCAGCAATAGAAGCCATGCTGAGAGAAATGGCAGAAAAGCTTGTTCTGTAATTAAATGGTATTTATCACAGGCAGGTCAGCTCTGCTGGGTGAGAGGCTCCAGGACTTCACAGAGAAGGAGAAGGCAACTAGGGCAGACAAAAAGAGTCCAGAGTAGAGCCTGCAGATTGCAAGAGTGGCCTGGGAGGAAGAGTTGGGTGCAGTGACACCTCCTGGGGTCCAGCTGGCCAACCTTGCACATGTGTATCTCAGCCCACAGCAATGAGTCCAGCAAAAATGCCAAGAGCAGCTTCCACATCCCTCTAGAAGGGACCCAATGTACAGCCTCCCTAGTCAGCATTATACCACATGAGCTTAGAATTTACACGACCTGGGATCAAATCATACAGCTGGTATCTCCACTTTCTTCATCTGTAAAATGGAAATAATAATGCACCCATCTCCTGGAGCTGCTACGACAATTAGCAACACAAGATGTAACATGCCATGTACCATGCCTGGCACTGTGGCAATAATCATTGCTAATTATAGCCCACTAATGAGGATTCAGACCTCAGGCAAAGCTAGTGGAGGCTGAGAATCTCTAGCCCAAAGAGGAGAAAACTGAGCCTCTCAAACAGATGTTTATCAGGCAGCCTTCTGCAAATGTGGTCAAACTTGTCAGCAAAGCTTCAAATCTGGTGTAAACTGAGGGCATCAGCCTGCAGCTGAGAAGGCTGAGGGCTGATTTCAAGATGGTTCTTGAACAGCTTTCTGCAAACATGGTCAACCCTAATAACAAAGTGAGTCAGTGAGTTGAGCCCCATCCCAGATTTCTCTTTCCTCCTGGAGCTGGAGGATATGAACCCCAGATGGCTTGGCTGGACTCAGACCATGCTGTCCATCTGAGTTCAAGCCCTGGATCTGCCACTTTCAAGGATGTGGTTTGAAATAAGTGAACATCTGAAAATGAGAGAAAGTGACAGTACTGGGTGGAGAGGAGGATGGAGTTAGATAATTCAGGGAGAATCTTTAATGCTGCCAAGGCCAAGCCTTTTCCTCTCTTCCTACCTCTCTTTGCTAGCTGCTGGCTGTTTCTTAGAGGGTTTTGGCCCTTTCACTCACACCCGAGCTCATTAATAAGATCCTCACACCACTGTGCTTCAGGAAGACCAAAAGACCCAATGAAGGAATGTCTGACTTTAGGGAGGACCTTCTTATTTTTAACTCTGGTCTGCCTGTCTATCAGGGCATTTGCTGGCAGGAAATTCAAGCATCCCTGATCCCCCTTCAATGAACCCCATTTCAGTAGGGCCTGTTTGGCATTTACAGGTCCCTGGGGTCCATGTGCTGTTGAAAGATGCCTTAAAATCAACCTAGTCCTCAATTGGCCCATGTGCAAAAACATACCAGGGCATTCTTCAACGTCAGGGCAGCTGAGCCTGGCGCCACTCCAGCTTTCATCCCTAAGAAGCTCGAATTCGGGTCCTTTATTAGCCCTCCCATCTTTATTAGTGTTCCGGAGCAGAGTGTCTGCAGCTAAAGTTATTGAATTTTCACTAAAACCTCAATACATGCACGACCCTTTTGTACTTTCATGTTCAAAAAGGTACAGACTTCCAACCGCCATCTCCTGCCTCTATCCGTATCTTTCCTCATTACAGGCTGCGGTCCAAAACCAATACGAATTAAATAAATACCCCACTGAGAGCTGCACTTTGGAGAATTGTCTCCTTGCTGTATAGATGTGGGCTATCTCCAAACAGCACCCACATCTTGTATTTTATCTTATGTTTGAAAAAAAAGAAAAGAAATTAAAAACCAAATAGTATCCAGGAAGGAAACGTTTGCATAGGTGAATGTTTCATCTCATTCTTCTCCCAGCGTGCCCTCCTCTTTCATCCCATAATGGCTCTTCTCAGCTAATCTGTCTTGAAAACCCGCAGGTAGAAATGTTTATTGATACACGGCTGACATGCAACTCAGTTTACAGAGACTATTGAAAGTGCGTAAATAGTAAATTTCACGTGATGTCTACTTATTAATGCAATTCCACTCTGAACATTTCCACAGAAAGAGGTTTTGCCAGATGGGAGATAAGTCTTATGTTATGGATATCCACGCAAGAAAATATTTGGTTTCCATTCTAAATGTCTGATACAGGCTGTCCCCAGGATTGCATTTTTCAGGGCAAGTCACCAAATTCAACATCAATTATTTTGCCTTTTAGCAATTCAAGGTAAAATATTGGGGTTTTTTTGTTGTTGTTGTTGTTGTTAAAAAAAATCACTGAAATCTCATAGAAACATTTCAGCCCACCATTTCATATGAACACAACCAATATTTGTATAATTTTACAAGAGCAGCTTTGACCATGATTCACATAGAAGCATCCTGTGCCCTGAAACCACAAATTCAACTTCCCAGCAGCTGGTAAATTTAAATCCCTAACATAATACCCACAGACATTTGTTCCCTTAGATCCACCCAGGATCTGATGTAGCCAAACAGATAAGCAGAGAGGAGGAACTCACATTTCCTTTATGCAGATCATGGAGAAATATGGCAAGGGGGTCCATGCACTCTGCAAGGCCTTTATGGTTCATCTGTGGAGCTGGAATAGGAAATCAATGGCTAAGTCCAGACTGGGGCGCTGAATTCTTCCACGTAATCATTTTTTCCTTCCTCTAGTCCCCGGCCCCTCCTCTGTTGAAGACTTAACATTGCCTTGCTCATTTAGAGCCTAATTGAGACTCCACTTTTATTTCATCATCCTTCCCCTTTCATTGATCATTGCTAATTTTCTGGCTCAGTGCCATCCGGGGAATGGGTTTCCTAACCCCAGCAGAGGTGCAATTGGAGTCATTGAAATAAAAATGGGTTTGTGCTTTGTCTCATGAACAAAGTCAGCTGATGTGAGTTGCTGACCAGAAAACTCAGGAATACCTTCTACCTGCCGCTCTTCTACCTCTGTGCTAGCCCACCGAGACTTAAGAAATATCTCCTCTGCCCCCTGGAGCCCGCCTGGCATCTCAGAGCATGTGACCTCAGCATCTTCTGCCATGTAGATAAAAACACCAGCACAATAAGGAAGTGATTCCTCCCCCACAGGTGCAAAAAAGTGTGGGTGGCCAAGTGTAGCTGTACCTCCAAGTAGCCAGCTGTGAGAACAGTACATCTGTCTGCAATTTCTCTGTTCAAACTGAATCACTGATTCTTCACTCATGCCTGAGAACATGTGCCAAGGAGAGATTTAGGACCACAGAGTCCCCACCTCCCCTCCTCCAGGCATATCAGGGTGGGGGCAGGGAAAATTTATAAGGTGCATGTATCAGAGCTTTGAACTTAGGCAAATATAAACCTAGAAAGAAGAAGGTAGCCTACCATAAAGGATCAGAGGGGAACAGTACTCAACACGCTATTCCAACATAATGTTTATACCATCCCTAGAGGGGAAAAGAATCATAACTGTGAGAAATGTGATAGAACTGTCAAAATTATATGAAATCAGCTTCATAGATTGTGAACCACAAGTCACACTTCTATTTGTTCTATAACAGGGTAAAAATGGCAACATTTCCATCAAGATATGAAACAGAGGCAATAATAGCACAGAAAAAGACCTATCAATGAGATATTCAAGTTCCCTCTACACTCTTACCCATTTCTTTCATCTGATACCCAGGAAGCCTGCTGCCAAAGTTTAAGAATCCAAATCTTGCAAAGTATTTGAAGATCTGGAAGCTGTAGTATGCTGGAGTCAGTTCGTACCAGCTCCCAAGAGTCAATTGTTATGTTTTCAGGAAATTTGCAAGCTGGTTAACATCATATTGGTAACTCACAGAATTGGCCATTATAGAAATGGGCAAATGCTATAAATCAGGAAGTTTCTTTTTTCGGAGAGCTGGTTGTTAACCATTTACTAACATCATGGTTGGAGGGCTCTGCTGAGATCGGTCAACATGATAATTAGATTTAGATTTAGCTCCATCAAGTTCTCTTTCAATGCTCTCAAACTGCTTAAGCTCATGATTTTCTAACTGCCAACAGCAAGTACCTTGCATTCCCAGAAGTGCCTAGGGATAAATGGGGAAAGGGGACAAGGTAAAGAATGAGCCTTATACACACCCCTGATTTAATAGACCATCTTGGCTTTGAGCTGTTAGAGTAGGTCTCGCTACAGGTTCCCTTTTGTCAAAGGTTCTGCTGCTCTAAAAGCTTAGTTTAACTGAGATTGCTTCTGTGGGTATCTGTCTGTTTCAGTCCTCAGAGAGAGGAGATTTCTGCAAGGCCACACAGTGAGGGCAAGGCTGTGGGAGAAGGACCCTGGATCCTGGACCCAGCTTCCCGTGAACTCGTTATATGACCTTAGACAAGCCCACTTTTCTCTGCTGTACAGGTGCACTTGGTGATCACTCAGGGCACTGTTGGCTGTGAAATTCTGACATTCAACGCTGAGTTCTTGGTCTAAATGGACTCTTGAAGGAGTGTGGAATAATTTAAGAAACTGAAAGACGAGAGACAGACCAATGCCATCTGATTTTCTAAGAGAAAACATGGAACCATAATCCTGACCCAGACTCCTGAAGTCTAAAGATCTGCTTACTTTCTAGATGATTCATAAGCCCCTGGAAAAGGAACATCAAGAACCTGCTTGGATTCTGAGGCAACAACCCAGCCAGGTCACGAGTTGGGGCATCTGGGTCATATAGACCTAGATCCAAGTCCCAGCTCTTCTACCTACGTGCTAAGTGGCAATGGGAAATTTACTTAACCTTTCTGATCTTCTGTTTCCGCTTCCATAAAATAGATCAAAATAATACCCACTATCTAAGACTTTTGTTAAGATTTAAATGAGATAAGCCACGGAAAGTGCTTAGTATCACATTAGCCCAGACTAAACACTAAATAAAGAGCAGCTATTAACATCATTATTTCCTCAGGTGATGGGGCTAAATTGAGAGACCAGAGAAATGAAATAGACTTGGAATTTGCAGTCTCAGCTTTGACCTGTGTTGAATCAAGCGTGGGACCGAGCTGGGCCTGAGCTTCTAAGACTGACTACACTCATAGGGAAATTTTGGGGGTAGATTAGCCAGGAGGTGATTTTGCACAAGTCAGTTTGGGTTGGAATCAGTTAATTTTTTTTTATTTGAAGTGAAAAAAGCAAAAACATATACTCAAGAAGCCACGATGGGCTATTCATATCTTGGGCCTGGGCCAGGGACTCACGCCCAGGTCCTCTAGGAAGAGGCTTTGGGAAGAGAACGGTGAGGCTGAGCTCTGAAGAGACTTGCTGAGACCCAATGCATCAGCAGCCCATGTGGCAAAGTGTGACCCTAAGAAAGGAAGCCTGGACTTCTCACTTCTTCACCAGACCCAAAGCAGCTTTAATCAATGGGGATGCCAAGAATGGTACCAAAGTCTGGGATACTGCACACCACACATAGGCATTTGCATTCTTGCAGGGAGCACCAGCGGAGGTGGAAGTAGTGAGGTGTCCCAACATGATCCGTGGGTTGCAGGTGTCAGCAAGAAAGGAGGAGCAGGAGAGAGAGAATTTAGCAAGTGCTGTTATGTGGGGAATGAGACTTATTTCTAAACATATAAGAGGCTCCATACAAAATTGGGAGAACTTTTCAGAGGTCCATAAATGGAGCTAGAACCAGTAAAACCTGGATGATTTTTGTTAATATGGTTCTGAGTTTAACCCCAACCTAGGGTTCCACATTTTGGACCTGGAATGAAGCATGCATCCATTCAGCTGATGCTTTCAAGATATCCTTGTAGACAGGTGAGAAAATGTAAGCTTCGAGGTGGGGCCATGACTAGCTGAATATACCTAAAAACAGAGTCTCATCTTGGTGCAAAATTAGAATCACCTGGAGAACATTTTTTTTTTTAATAGAGGCAAGCTCTCCCTCTGTCACCCCGGCTGAAGTGCATTGGCACGATCCTGGCTTACTGCAGCTTCTAACTCCTACCATTCCTCCAAGAAGTACAAGGTCTTAAACATATCTTCTGACTCTTAGACTGAGCCTCCTGACTCTGCAGCCCCATGGCTGTCTTTCCTGAGTCATAGGATGCTCTAGAGTGGGTACCTTGGGTAGAAAATGAACCACAGGACTTTGAATATTGCTCCTAGCTCTGAACACCTGTGCTGCCTCAGAGGCTGAGCCTACCCCAGTGACCCATCTGCTCCCAGGCCTGGCTTCCACCAAGGCATGCCAACTTCCTGAGACCTCCTCTCAGGAAGGAAACCCCAGTCATCATAAAAGGAAAATAAGGAAATAAAATCTTAATAGGATTTCATAGATGATATAAAATCTCTACAACTCTGGGTGACAGACACTAAAAAAGATCATTTAGAGAGAAAAAGCTTTCTAAGACTTCCTGTGGAATTGGTTGTCTGAAGAAGCTTGCATGGCAGTCATATATAATGCAAATGGAGGCAGGGCCACAAGGGTCTGAGATGACTGGGGCCTGGGATCCAGGGAGAGCAGCTTGGCCCACTGAGGAGGCACTCAGAGTCATGAGGCAACACGAAGACATACATCTGTCTGCCTTATGACTTCACCACATCCTTCAGGCCTTGGCTCAGCCACTGCCTCTTCTGGAACCTTCCCTAACCCTCCCCCCGACCCCCCACCAATAGACTATGGCCTTCCACTTCTTCCCCAATACTCCTGGGACATGCTTCCATTAGACAGCAGTGTTTCTCAGAATGTGCCCACAGAACACCAGCATTGGTACTGACTGTGCGCACAGGCTCCTGAAACCCACCCCTGGGCCTTCCATTTCAGAATCTCCAGGAGTGAAGCCTAGGCATCTGCATCTCCAACAAGCTCCATGGGTGTAGGTGACATTTTCTTGAGATCTGTGGGCAAGGAGGAGCTCATCCTGTGAAGATCTGGGAGCTGACAGAGAATGGCAAGTGCAAAGATCCTGAGGTGGAAAAGCATTTGGGAAGTCTGAGGGACAGCCAAGAAGACAGTGTGGCTCGAGAGACAGGCGTGAGGGGGAAAAGTGGAAGGAGCTGAGGCTGTTGATATATCAGGAGCCGGATTCTGGTGGGAAGAGTTTAGACCTTATTCTAAATTAAACAGAAAGCCATGAAAGTCGTCTATTGAAGACTGAATTATTGGTCTCAATTCTTTTTTTAGAAATAGGATATCACTGGAGTACAGTGATGCAATCACAGCTCACTGTGACCTCAAACTCCCAGGTTCAAGTGATCCTCCCACCTCAACCTTCCTCCCCCTGTAGCCAGGACTACAGATGTGCACCACCATATCTGGCTATTTATTTATTTATTTATTTTTAGAAACAAGAATCTTGCTATGTTGCCCATGCTGGTCTCAAGCTCCTGGCCGCAAGTGATTCTCCCTCCTTGGCCTCCCAAAGTGCTGGGATTACAGGGATGAGCCACCACGCCCAGCCTGGTCCCAATTCTTTATCCCACTATTATAAATTATATATCCACACATTTGCTATGTCTTCATGGTGATGAAGTGTACTCCCTTTCTCTATGACTTTGAACCCAGCCACATGACTTGCTTTGAGGAACGGGTTGGTGGTGGGTTTGTTGGGAGCTGAGGCTTGAAATGTTCTTGCACAGCTGGGCTTGCCCTCTAGCGTTCCTCTTTTTTCACAAGGAGAAGAGCATGCCTTGGGTACCCATTGACCCAACGAGGATGGGAAATATATAGCGTTAAGCTGGACCCAACCTGTAGGCCAGAGCCAAACCCCACCTAGATCAGCTGAGCCTCAGCCAACCCTCAGACACATGAACAAGAAATAAATGCTTGCTGCTATACAGCACTGAGTTTTGGGGTGACTGGTTACATAGAATTACTGTGAAAATAACTCAGTGATAAAAGTTTTCAGCAGGGGAGTGATTTAATAGCTGTTTTGTAAAGATCACTTTGGCAATAGCCAGGAGACTGGATTGTGCAAGACACATGGAAATGAAAAAATGAGCTTGAAGCCCATTGCAGCTGTCTGGGCTGGACCCCACCGTGGGTTTGACTATGGTGGTAGTAGTGGAGATTAAGAGAAGCTAATGGATTCTGGATGTATGTGGGAGACAAGAGCTGATAGGACTTGCTCATAGGCTGGGTTCTGGGATGTGACCACACCGTTGTGCAATTTCAGAAGGAAGAATACACAGGAAGTGGTGCAATTTGGCACCACTGGATACAGTGAGCAGGGAAATGGAGAAATCAAAGACAGATGAATGTCCTCTAGATTTTTGGCTTATGCGACTGAGTGAATAGCGGTGTCGTTTACGAAGAGATGAAGACCTGGGAGGAAGATTGATGAGTGTGTTGGGAGGGGAACCAGGAGGACGAATATCTCTGTTTTGGACATGATAAATTTGAAGGGCCCATTGAATCCAAATGGAAATGTCACGTAGGCAGTTGGATATATGTGTCCAGAGCTCAGTGGAACAATCAGGGCTGGAGTTATAAATGAATGAACCAACACTTGATGGTGGTGTGGCATGCCTTTGCTTGGTCTGTTCCCTTTGCCACATCTTCACTGGCCACTTAGCACCAATTTCTGCTTTAAGGCCCAGTTTAAACATCACCTCTCCAGGCAGAGTTTGTTGTTCTCACGTCTGTATTCCCAGAGTTCACTGTAAATATCTCACATGTTCCAAATAGCCTGCCTCCCCAACTAGACCACGGACTCTGAGAACCTTTGTATTCCCAGCACCTAACTAAATGCTTGGCACATAGAAGATGCTCAATAACATCATCTTCCTTCCTTCAAGGCATTGGACTGGGTACTTATAAAAGCAATGTTCCATTTAAACTTCTCCACCGTGCAGAGGGTATGTTGTCATTCCATTTGAAAGTTGATCACACTGAGGCCCTGAGGGATTAAGGTCCTGCCCAGAGTTTCTGCAAGTGGAAGCATCTGGATCCGTCTGATTTCACTGCCGGGGCTCTTTCCACGTTGCCTCTGCCCCACTCCTGCCTCGCATCTCCTCCCTCCTCCTGCTCCCTTGCAGCCCTCCTCCTCCCTGGCAGAGCTCCCACACTGCCTGCGCCTCCACACAGGATGTGCTTCCTGAAGTTCCTGGTCCAGATGGCCCGCGGAAGCTGCTCCTCATAAATCACCAGGCCTCGCAGAGCTGTGCTCAGCCACTTTCTCCTCTCAATCTCCCCAGGTCCCGGTGCGTGGGCCCCATCTGCCCAGTCAGCAGAACTGGCTTCTCTAAACTGGGGAGCAGGTCTGTGGTCTGCCTCCCCAGCAGGGCCAGGAGCCATGGAGCAGATTCCTGGGAGCTGATGAGGGGACTCACAGAGCATCTTTGTTAGGGACTTAGAGGTGACTAAATGGGATGCACAGTGATTAAAGCTTTGCCCCTGGTGGAGGTGCAGGTGCAAAGGGTTATCAAATCCACCTGCCAGCCAGGCCCTATCACCACTGGATATTCAGACCCTTTTGCTCCCTAAGACACCGTGCCACAGGGCAAATGCATGGTTGGCATCACCAAGTCCCCAAAACATTTCCCAATACAGATCAGCAGCTTCAGTGACAACCTCTTGGAGGCCCGGTATACCTTGGACAAGTCACTTCCCTTCCCTGAACTTTAATTTTTTTATTTGTAAATTCCAGATAATAGTATCTGCCTCTCGGCTTTGCTAAGGAGCCAATAGATGGTGTTTCAAAAAGGCACATGGTGAGTCCCCAGTACATGGTAGGAATATAAGTGCAAGGTACCCTGGGGTATTGCCCTACTCAAAAATGGGCCAGAAATGGGGACAACAGGGACCCGAGTCCTTTTTCTTCCCATTACATTACCACCATCTCCTTAATGTTCCCAGAGCACCGATTGATCTGATGTGTCCCTCCTCTGCCTAAAAATCATACTGCTGTCACCTTGGGCAGTAATTCTCCATATCTTCTTTTCTGTAACTTTAAAAGCTACAATTTGGGACCACATATTTGGAGGCTGTGGCAAAGTTGGCTGGCTGCCCACCAAAAATGCATGCTCCTATTCCATGGTACAAGGCTGTCAGATCATGGTTGCCCAATCAGAATGACATTTTCTAGCCCCTCTTGTACGAGATAGAATCACATGACTACTTCTTATCACTGAAACATGAGTGAAAGGGATATGCCTCCCCTTCCAAGAAGAGGTGTTTAAGAAGCAGGTGCCTTCACCCCACCTTCTCTTTCCCTGTCTGCTAGCTGGAAGAAAGAATTCTAGGATACAAGGACTTGGTGGAGCCATAAAATGAAAGGTGCCTTGATCCATGAATGGCTCTGTGGAACAGAAAGCCAACACTGTCAATCTGGACTTGAAGGAAAATTATTTGAGGCCAATCATATTTTACACTTTGTCTGTTATAGCAGCTAGCCTTACCCTAACTCAAAGGAGCTAAAAAAATTCAAAATGGCATGAAACAAATCATGAATAATGATGGTGCAATCATGACTATAGTGTAACAGTATCTCACAGAATCTATAAAGGCACATACTTGTGCTGACTATTTAACAGAGATCCATAGGTACCACATATCAATTTGAGTAGACCTAGTGCCCTGGCCTTGTTTCCTATATGCTTATAAAATGACACTCTTGACTGTTCTGCTAAACATACCTCTTTGCATCTTGTCACATACCTACCCATTCACTGGTAGCATCAGCCTGATTTCTATCTGGGCAGCCACCCAACCCCTATTCTCAGTCTCTGGGTTCCAACAGGGCTGGCACATGGCACAAGCTTGCCAATCAAAGTTCTACCCATGGTAGCAGTGACTGGCCTGAGAGGGAGCACAAGCCCTACAACCAGTTGAATTTATCAATCACGGTAAATAGCAAGACTTTGTCCAGGTAGGCTGTAGGAAACACAGTTACTCTTTGCTTCTATATTTAACCCTAGAAAAAGTGCTGACAACCATGTTGCAGGCACAAGAGGACAGCTTAAGGGAGAATGGTGTCAAAATGGCGGAGACAAGACCGAAAGAGAGAGAGAGAGAAATCAAGCCCTAATTACATCAAGCCATGGTCTTTTCACTTACATAAATCAATACATTCTCTTTTTTCCTAACTCCAACTTGAAATGGATTTTCTGACCCTTACAATCAAAACAATCCAAAGTAGAACTCAGGTGGGCCAGCATTTGGCAGCCCATCCCTGAAGGATCAGAAGTTCCCCAAAAGGAGACCCTCTGGCCTACATGGTGCAATTTAGGCTCAGAGTCCTGCACCCACAACTCCTTTTCCAGCCCCTGCATCTTCTCTCCTCCCTCCACTCCCCGTCCCCCATACCCTCTTCCTAATCTCCAAACCAACGATGCTGAATTCCCAGAAAGTACTGATCCTTCTCCTACCCTCGTCTCTACTTGTTTCCTTACCCACCATCTTTGCTCGACTGCCTGTAACCACTTCTCAGCTTCCCTCAAACCTCACCTCCTCTATGAATTCATCTCTGAACAACCATTTGTTTCCAATTAATTAAATTCTTTTCCTCTCTTTTTTGCTCCAATCTATGTTGGTTCTCTACCAAAACAGAGCTGATCTTTTAAAAAAAAAAAATGCTCAGAGACTTTGGCCCAGTTTCAGCATGAGGTATCACTGAAACCACTTCAGGAAGGATAACACCACCACAGACTTCCTGGGAAGAAGAGATTTAAACCCACCTCAGAAGATGACAGCAGCAAAGAAAATGAGCATCACAAACCGGTTCCCAAGGTCTGTGCCTGAGAAACACTCAAGAGAGCCAATTGCTGAAAAAATAATAATACTGAGAGAGAGGAAGCCTTTGCTTCAGGAGGAAATTGACTCACGCTCTCTGCCCTCAGATCTTCCTGTTCTCACCCTGGCACCTCCACTCCAACTACATTGCCTCCTTGCTGCTCCTCAAGCAACCAGGCATGCTCTCACCTCAACACCTATATTGGTTATTTATTGCTTGTAACATATAACCCCAAATTGTAGCTGCTTTAAACAATAAACTTAAAAAAAAAGTTTCAGAGTTCCTGTGGGTCAAGACCCTGGGAGTGGCATAGCTAGGTGATTCTGGTCCCAGGTTGCTCCTAAGATTATACCCAAAATGTCAATGCAGCTAGAGTCATCAGAATTGGGGGCTCTGCTTCCAAGGTGGCTCACTCACAAACCTCAGAAGTTATTGCTGGCTGTTGGCGGGAGGCTTCAGTTCCTCCATGTGGACTTCTCCGTAGGATTGCTTGAGTGCCCTCACAAGGCAGCAGCTGGCTTCCCACAGGATGGGTGATCCAAGAGAGAGAAAGGCTGAAGCTGTTGTTTCTTTTGTGGCCCAGCCACGGAGGCCACATCTTCATAATATCCTATTGGGTATGCAGGGCAGCCCTATTCAGTCAGGAGGGGACTACACAAGAACATGAATACCAGGGTCATTGGAGTCTCTTTATGGAGCTGGGGATCACTGAGGCTTTGCACTTATCATTTCCTCTACCATTCTTTCCCCAGATATCCCCATGACTTCTTCTTTTTCCTCCTTCAAATCTTTGCTCCAATGTCACTTTTTCAAAAAGACCAGACTTTTAAAAACTACAGCTCCTCCTCTTGCCTGAGCATTCCCAAATTTCCTTTTCCAACTTACTTTTCTTCATTGCGTTTATCATCAAATACACACACGTATAATTTTTTTTAGGTTTTTGAGTTTTAATTTTAGATTTACAGAAAAGCAACAAAGATAGTACAAAGACTTCCCATATATGTTTCACCCAGTTTCTCCTAATGTTTGTTCTGTTTGGGATTTTTTTGTTATTGTTTTGTTGCTGTTGTTTTCTGTCTTCCTCCATTAGAATATAAGCCCCATGAGAGCAAAAACTTTTGCCTATTTTATTCTCTGATGTATCCCCAATACCCAAAACGTTGCCTCACTCATGGTAAACATTCAATAAATGCTTGCTGGATGAATGAAAGACTATATTACCAGCTCAAAGAAAAGCCAACACTTGCCTTTTGACCTTGAAGTTCTTTACAGAATCACAGAGGATATTTAACATAGGATGACCCAAGGGATTTTGGTAGAGTATTTAAAACTCAGAGGGGAAAGTTTTGGGTGAGAAAGTATAAACATAACTTGTTGTAAAACAATACAGTAAAACAATAAACTTCACTTGTTAATTTTCATTTTTCTCTTCGCCCTTTTCAGTATGATTTGCTTTGTTGCTGATAAAGTGAGTTGGCTTTATGTTGTGTCAATAAATCCATCTTCATTTATCAATAATATGAATTCAGTATTTCCCTAAAAGAGGCTTAACTGGACTAAGTGGGGATGAGCAAGGAGAGAGGATGACTTCTGAAAAGTCCAAAAGAATTGCAGATCCTGAGATTTCCCCAATCTAGTGGAGTTGTCCTCAGCTCCCTACTGAGCCTTCCCTTGTAGGGCTTCCCATTTGGAAGACTCCTCCCCTCTCTCTTTATTCGCTGGGAAAATTATCTCCACAAAGCAATAACAGGATGCACGTCTTGCTTCCTTGCTGGCCTCACCTCCACCAGGACTTAATAGCCTTGATGATTTATCACTGGTGGATTGATGTTGGCCCCTGGACTCTGAGCCCCTCCAGGCCCTGCAAGCCCCATTCCCATGTCAGATCCCTGAAAACTCCTAACCCATCCAGTGCTGGGGCAATTGGCTAGGAGTGAGGGCAGCAAATACTTAATTAAGCACCTGCTGTAAGCCTGGCATTATGATAAGTACTGAACAGATACCTAACTCCACTGAGACTCAGCATCACAGTTAAAAACAAGGGGAGGTGGGCGGTCTTGAGTGAGGCTTCCAGAGTTGGAAAATAATAGTTCCTACTTGACGACTACCATAGAGATCAAATGAGAGGATACAAAGGGTTTAGCATTATGCCTGGAACTTAAAAAATACTTTGTCATGTTATTTTCAAACAAGGGCATTTTACAGATGAATAAAGTGGAGCACAGAAAGGTGAATAAATATGACTGAGGTCACACAGCTGATACAAACTTTAGGTCCAGGACTGCCTAGGTCTAAGCCCTTGCAGTATCCACTATATTAGTGTCACTCGAAGAATGGCATGGAGATATTTGCATCAGAATCGCTTGAGGAGCTGGTTTAAGAAGCAGAATCCCAGATGTCCAGAACCCAGGGATTTGCATCTTTCACCAGCTCCCCTTGTGACCCAGTGTGCCTGAGGCCAGCATGCCCCTCTTGGACCTGACACAAGCAAGGGGTTTGTGCTTTGGCCTCTCTCTTCGTTCAAATGCAAGGCATGGGCAGCATTCCCTGTAGATTTCTGGAGCCCAGATAAGGTCATTATGACCCTGGACTCATGCATAGCCCGAAAGGCCAGTAAAGCTGTGTTCCTTTGTATTAGGACATCACCGAGGGCAGGAAAATGGGTCTCAGTGTCAAGGAAAAGAAGCAACATCTGGGAGAAGAGGATGAATCAAAAAGAGAAAACCCCACCTAATTCTCAGAGCCACCCTGTTGCTCAGAAATGTCTCATTGTGCCCCTCTATGAAACAGTGGGCCTCCATGCCAAATAAATTATTTTGGCGTCTCTCTCAAGGTACTGTACAACTTGAAAGAGACTTTTTTGAAGCTTCTGTCAACAGGATGACAGGCAGAGCTGAGTGTGACACACAACCATCAAACAGAAGGGCCTGGAAGAGCATTTGGAGAACCTTTCAGGGACTCCAGGGCTGGCAGGCCAGGAAGAGGCTGCCCATCTTCCCCACACTGGTGGGTCACACACCCCCGCCCAGACCTTGGCTCCCACTCTGAACCAAGAACTATCCAGGGCATTTCACATATAAGACCTCACATAACTCACATCAAGGTTAAGACTTTAAGGCTCAGAGAGATGAGGCCCTTTGTTCAGAGTCACACAGAAGAAATGATGGAGCTGGGTTTCAAGTTCAGTCTTTAACGGCATCTGTCCTATACAAAGGGCTACAAGCAGTGGACCTGGCAAGGAAGGGAAGAAGACCCAGCCCTCTGTCCCTAAGGCTCATCATTCAGGTTCAGTTCTTGGCTCCTGATGCTCTCTGGAGTCCCCCAACTGGGCCAGCCTCCCAGGCACCCTGATTCGTCCCTCTCAGCACTTGATCGAGCCAGGTCCGTTCATATTTTAATAATCTGAGCAGGAAATACAGAGTTTCCATGTATCTGCCACCCCCTTAACAAGCCCAGCCTGAACTACTGACATCCTGCAGCACAGTGGTATATTTGCTACACTTGATGAAGCTACACTGGCACATCAGTATCACCCGGAGTCCATAGTTTACATGAGGATTCTCTCTTGCTGTTGCACATTCTGTAGATTTGGAAAAATGATATGTATCCACCATTATAGTATCACACAGAGTGCTTTCACTGCCCTAAAATGCCATTGCGCTCTGCCTATTCATCCCTTCCTCCCCTAACCCCTGGCAACCACTCATCTTTTTATTGTCCTCAATGTTTTCCCTTTTCCAGAATGTCCCAGAGTTGGAATCACATCATTTATAGCCTTTTCCAATTGACTTATTTCACTTAGTAATACACATTTAAGATTCCTCTATGTCTTAATGGTTCCATAGCTCATTTCTTTTTATGACTATATAATATTCCATTGTCTGGGTATACCATAGTTTATTTATCCATTCACCTACTGAAGTTTGCTTCCAAGTTTTGCTAATTATGAATAAAGCTGCTTTTCATATTTTTTAAAAACTTTGTTATTGTTGTTATTGTAGTTTTTGATGTCGTTAATGCAAGTTTGCAATACAGATTACAGAAGAAGAAAAGCTCGTAATCTCTGTTTTTCCAAGGATTGCTTTATCTTATATTTTTTTAATGAGATTACACTATAAATGCTATTTTCTAATTGTTTATTTTCCAATTAATCTGATGTGGAATATTTCACCTGTCTTGAAGACATGGTCCAATTTGTAACAGGTTTGTGGGGTTCTGGAGATGGATGTGCGACATATTCAACCAGATCCTTTCTGATGGACATGCAGATTATTCCAGATGACTTACATTTGCAGGTTCTCACAGTGAGGAAAGTTCCCACACTTCCAACCCAGCTATGTGGGACCCACATAGGCTGGCCTAGCCCCCACTTCCTTCCCTTCTCACATGGGGACTTCAGAAATGTTAAGGGAAGAAGAGGGGGGGTCTCAGAAGCCGAGGGGTTGGCAGTGCAGATGCTGCTGATGTCAAGTAAGAGGAAGACTGGACAACACCTATCAGATTTAGTGGCCCAGAGTTATTTTTCCACACCCTCACCTGACCTCAGGGGGTGAGGTATGGTATTCCAGCCTCCTGGGGGAGGAGCAGCAATGGGAAAACCCAAGGGTCATCAGAATTGCTACCACTCTGGCATATTTTTCCTTGCCCTGATGCCTCATGACCCCTCTCAGTTCCCCAAAAACAGCCCTACCGGTAGCTTCTGTTCTTCCCATTTTATATACAAGGAAACCAAGGCTCAGAAACCTCACCGAAAGTCATATCTTTGATGAACCACAGAGCCAGGGTGCAAACTCAGTTGCTCAGGGCCCAAAGCTGGGTCAATTGCCCCAACTGGAGAGATGTCCCAGCCAGCCCACCCCACGGGCTAAATAACCTGACTGTTTTCTGAGAATTAGCTGATTCCCATTCACCGGAGTTCTCAAAACCACTAACAGTTTCTGCATTGGCTATTTTCCTGCTGTTTCCTTTTAATTAAAAAAATAATACAGGGCTATGGTTTTAAAACCATCTAAACTGGAGAGAAAAGAAGCAACCTTCAGACCCATTCTCTAGAGGTAACTTATGTGACCAATTTTGGGGGCCACAATGTGCATTTCCTATTTATTCTGCGTGCACGTGTGTGTGCATACACACACACGTGCACACATACAATAACAGCTCTGCACACCCCGATTATAACCAGCCTCTACCCACTTGATGCTTTCAGGAATGTTGCCCCATTTCATCTTCATCGGTATCCCAGGGCCCGGACACTATTACCTTCCCCACTTTATAGATGAGAAAATTCAGGTTCAGAGAGGCTGAGCCACTTGCTCAAGCTCACCCAGTTAGTGAGAGGTGAGATTGGAATTCAGGGGCATGCTTTCTGCCTATAAAGAGGGGTAGCTGAGAAAACCCTTTCCATGTCCTTGAAACAAAAGGCCTAGGAGCCCTGGCTTGGGGGATGAAGTTATCCCTCAGCATCTAGCAACTATGGGTACCTACTGAGTGTCAGGTAGCACATTGCTTAGCACCTCAGGGATCTCATAGTAACAGCCCCAAGAAAGGCTGTCCTAAGCAAGAGGTACCCCTGGCCTCCCCACAGCCCAGAAGGATGGCTCGCATGGTGGTAACATAGGCAGCAAGGGAGGGGGGAAATGGGTGGCAGCTCCAGTGGGCACAAGCAGGAGTCTGCAGAGCTTTTTGGGACGGGGTCCCAGGGATAACACCCACACAGTGACCCCGCTTTCAGTCATTTCTTCATTCCCAGCTCTCACAAAAGTACTCGTGGCAGACCTATGTGGGTCACAGGACCGAAATAAACATCATTTGAATAATCCCAGGCTGACAGTCTTGGAGAACGGACAGGAAAATTAGCCCCTGGAAAAGGCAAACCTGAGCATGTCACCAGAGGCACCAGAGGGTGTTTCAGTCACCATGGTGCCTCCTGGGAGCACTCACCCTCACCCAGGCCCTTGGCCCAATGCCCAAGAGAAGGAGACAGCAAAACGCAGACTCAGGAGTGGAGGCCCACAACAGCAGCCAGTGGCTTCATTGTTGCTATCAAAGAAGGCAAGATTCGAACCCAAGTCTCTCCAACCTCACCCCTTCCTCCTGCCTTCTTAGAGGAGCCATCTGGAGTTGAGTGGCCCATCTCAGAAGAAGTTGGATGTCTCACTCAGGGTTTCCAAGACAACCAATGACTCCCATCCCTAGTGGCAGGATGGCTTACCTGAGCCAGCCACATGTTGGGTGACCCCTCACTTGGCTGGCATCAAAGGTGAGGTTGCTTTCCAGATAGCAGGGCATAGCCAATGGCAATGAATGCAGAAACCACTGTTGGTTTTGAGAATTCTAGACAGCAACCATCAGCTGACTCTCAAACAACAATCAGGTCTTTTAGCCCATAGTGGGGGCTGGCTGGACCATCCAATATGGTGCCACAGAAAGGGCAGACTCTGGACCAGACATCTGGATTGGAACTCTAGCTCTGCCCCTTGCTGGCTGAAGCTCTCATCATATCTATGAACACTCCGTGAGTACTTGCCATCTCCCAGGCCCTGTGCTTGGTCCCCTTAGATGCAATGTTCCATTTGAATCCCATGAATTAATAGGGCCTATTATTTTTCCCATTTTACAGATGAAGAAACTAAGGCTCAGAGAGATGAAGCAAATAGTCTTAAAACACACAGCCAGTGAAAAGAAAACCCAGACTTAAACTAGGTATTTCTGTCTCCAAAGCTCAGGCTATACATACACACACACACACACACACACACGCACGCACGCACGCACGCACACACGCACGCACGCACGCACGCACGCACTAGATTGTATCACTGTTGGAGAAACAAGCCAGCACCATATAACAGAAAACCCATATTCAACTTCTAGCTCTGCCTATTCTGGTGTCTACCTGGGAAAAGGATCAGATACCTCTGAGCCTCAGTTTCCTCATCTGTAAAATGGGTAAGAGTAATCCCTGCCTCATGGGCTACCATGAGGGTCAGAGGGCATGGACCCAAATGGACACGGTCCACAATAGGAACAGACCCCAAAACCTGTCAAGCTGAGCCAGGGGGTCTCTACCCTTCCTGGCTTCTCTCCCTGTTTCCCAAGCTGACTGGGCTCGAGGTTGTGCTGGCTGAGCGGACCAGGCGCGGGCATCTTTCCCTGTTGCTGAGCCATGCGGATTGCGCCGAGTGTTCCCTCTCCTTTTGTGCATGTTTTTCATGACCCGCTGCCAACAGCTCTTTGCTGGGCGGCTGCCACCATTTACCCAGCACAAGAAAACTGCCTTTCTTCCCCCATTTAGGGTCTGGTTTTAATTTCTACAGTATTCTCTTTAATAACAATGCCTAATTAAAACATCTGTTAAAAAGTCTGTAACATTAACTTTACAGGGAGAATTTAATAGAATTATATTGGAATTGCAGGCATTTAACGGGCTTCCTAATTAGGCTTTTCTTTAAAAAAAAAGAAAGAAAAAAGAAAAAGAAAGAAAGAAACATTCTACAAATTAAAATCTCGCTCTTTTTTATGATAATGTAGGCTGATGGTCCAGTGGCTGGAGAGGACAGGTGGAAGCTGAGAGGGAGAAGGGAGCCATGCTAACCCAGTATAAGGACCTCTCTAGGATGGAGAAGGAAACTGGAGGGACCCTACGTTTAATGACAGGCATTGTATCAACAGTGCTCTCATTTGTAATCTCAATTACATCCTGACAACAATCATAGAAACTAGTATTCACCCCACTTGAATGATGAAGAAACTGAGGGCAGAGAGAGAAGTAATTTACTCAAAATCACACATACACACAGCCAGAAAGTGGCAGAGCCTTCAAAGTATGCACTCATGCCACTGCTCCCCACAGCCTTCCAGCTTTGCATTCAAAGAGACCCCGTGGGGTCTTTGTCTCTGATTCGGTCACTGCTTGGTGATGAGCATCATAGCTGCCTCCAAGAATCACCTGTAGCTTGTCCCTGGTTTCTTTCTACAAAGTCCTGTCAGCTTGGTGCTCCTACCTGCTCCTCCCTGGCTCCGGCTGTCACCCTACATGGCACCAGCAGCAAGCTGGAACATGTGGTATGGTAGGAACACAGCCCAGTGCCTGCTGGGGCACACCCCACAAGGGAGGAGTCAAGAGAAAAATGTCCAATGTAATCATTCTCAAAGTCTGATCCCCGGACCAGCTGCATCAGCATCACCTAGAAGCCTATTAGAATGCAAGTTATCAGGCCCCAGCCAGACTTACTGAATGAGAATTCCTGAAGCTCGGGCCTTGTAATCTCTGTGGGGTTTTCTTGTGTTTTGCGTTTTTTGTTTTGTTTTTGAGACCGAGTCTCATTCTGTCACCCAGGCTGGAGTGCAGTGGCGCAATCTTGGCTCACAGCAACCTGCGCCATCCAGGTTCAAGCGATTCTCCTGCCTCAGCCTCCTGAGTAGCTGGGATTGCAGGCACCCGCCAACATGCCAGGCTAGTTTTTGTATTTTTAGTAGAGAAACAAGCCAGCACCATCTAGGAGAAAACCCTTATTTTCTGCTCTATCCATTCCTGTGTCTACACATGTTGACCAGGCTGGTCTCGAACCCCTGACCTCAGGTGATCTACCCGCCTCAGCCTTCCAAAGTGCGGGGATTACAGGCATGAGCCACCACAGGAGGCTGCAATCTCTGTTGTAAAGGCTTCCAGGTGACTCTGATGCCATTAAAGTTTGAGAACCACTGATCTGAAGACATAGGGGAGCTTTTTGTTTCTTAACCCACCAGAGATTTGGCACTTTACCTGCCCTGAGAGGCAGCCTTGCCCTAAGCCATTGACCCTAGCCCAGTCCCTGCCAACTATTACAGAAGTAAACTCCAAGCAGAGCTCCCCACCTGAGGCTGGCCTGCTAGTTACAGGAAATAGGTGAGATTACCGTCTTTACGTAGTAGGAAAGACCAAGCCCAATTGCTTTCCTGCTGCTTTCTGAAAAGAGCTCCCTGTTCCTTTTCAGCCAAATCTGACCTCAGAAGTGCTCCCCAGAGTGGAGTATGGGAGGTGAAACCAGCCCAGCCCAGGAAGGATTTAAGCAGAAACTCCCAAGTTCAATGAAAGGACTTCTCTCCAGCCATGGTTTTAAGATTCCAGCACGGCCCTGTCTGTGTTTAACTGACCCACCCGCCAGCTCCAGGACTGCCCCTTCCTGGGCCAACTGCCCAAACAATTGGGAAAAGCCCCCAACTCCAACAGGATCATTTTCCCAGGAGGAGTTACAGATGCAGCCAGATTGATCATCTGCCTTAACATGATCAGAGATTCAGAGATGCATTGTAATCTGCTGTCCAGCTGAAAGCACTCATGAGGAAGAAACTACAAATGATGTTCAAATCTATTTTAAACTATTTTGGGTCATTTTTATGTACCTTTGGGTTCAGGCATCATTTGAGGGGTTTTGTTTCCAAAGTAACTAAATAAAGTCATATTGCTTATTAAAAAAAAAAAAAAAAAAATTCCAATCCCTGGGGTGGATTTAAAGGTAATTCAGACCAAGTCCAGATTCAAACAAAGTTCCTAGCAGAGTAGGGGCAGCAGACAGACAGTTCCCATAGCAGGCTAGTGAGGCCCTCACAGATGGTGTCTTTGGGTTCATCCTCAGTGGCTGTGTGACTGGGTTGTTTCTGTCCTGATGAAGCAGGCAGTTGGGTGCAATGGATGGAGCAAGGATTTGAGAATCAGAACTGAGTTTGAAGGCTGACCCTCCCATACATTGGCCACAGGACTTTGAGTAAATGGCATTTGTTTGCTGAGCCTCAGTTTTCTCATCTGTATGTGTTCAAGGCACAGAGTTGGTATCCTGATTCACCTGGCTTTAAATCTCTAAAGGAATCAGAAGCAGTGGACACAGAGATGATTACCATCCTTCATCCTCACTCTGGGGCCCAGCATACCTGCTGGAGGCTTGAAATAAGCAGAAATCACACAACTGAGGGAATATGACCTTTTCTGCTAAAACAAAACCTGAACTTTGTGGTTGGGGTCTGGGCACAGAGCCTCTGGGTGAGAAGTGGCTCCTAGACCACCCCACCCTAACTTTGTCCCCTAAGTCTCTCCTCCTTAAGGATTTCACTTGGATTCCTGCTCCCACATTAAGCAGGTTTCCAAGCTCTATTACCCCTCTCCTTGGTCACCACAGCCTAGGGGTCGCCAGATACCTTCAGTCAGCTCCTCTGACATGCTTAGGAAT
The DNA here is from genome assembly GCF_009761245.1 of Sapajus apella. Lineage (NCBI taxonomy): Eukaryota > Metazoa > Chordata > Mammalia > Primates > Cebidae > Sapajus > Sapajus apella. The sequence continues at coordinate 2,800,425 of NW_022436973.1, read as the reverse complement.
TCTTATAAGCCTTCCCTAAACATTAAGGAAGGAAACCACAAGAGAAAAAGAACACAAGAGGAACTCTGGAGTCAAATTGCCCTGCTATTTATTGGCTGTGTGACCTCGAGCAATTTAATTAACCCCTCTGAGCCTCAGTTTCCTCATCCATCAAATGGGAACAATCACAAGATGACTAACTGTGGCATTGCTTTGAGGATTAAAGAAGCTAATATTTGCAATGCACTTAGAAGAGTGGCCAGTGCATGGTAAATGCTACAGAAGTATTTTTTCCATAAATAATAAATGAAGAAGCATTTATTATGAATCATGAATTCATACTATGAAATGGGAGTGTGAATCCAGTCATACTCCCAACTCTGAAACATCAGAACTTTCAGGTTCCCAAGGCTTGAAATTGCCACCCAAGCCCCATCCCTATCCTAGGCCCTAAAATCTTGTACTGCACAGCTGTCCCTGGCTGGAGGCGCTTCCCATCACCCTTCCGTGTATAGCTAGTCACTCACATGGGCCAGGGCAATATCCCCATGGGAGGGAAGCAGGCAGCCTCTACCTGGGCCCCATGTTACCACTTTGGGAGGACTGGAATTCACAGTTCAGTGCTTGGGCAAATTCAATTGACAGTCTCCTGTGTGATGGCTTCCTCCATTCAATTACTACTAAAATTCACCAAACGGAACTGAGAGGTTTTAACGGCAGTAATTGTGGTGCAAAATGCTCTGTAATTGGTCTCACAAATGAAAGTGGGGAGAATGCTGTTGAAAATGAAGCTGCCTTGCTCTGAACAGTTCAAGAGTGATGGCTTAGACATGCTCCCCCAGAAACCAGTTGGTCCCACCCTCCCATGCTTGAGATCCCCACCCTTTGGATTCCCCTGGTGGGAACCTCAGGCTTCTCTCTCTCTGTGCTGAGGTACAGTGATTGGGGACAGTGCTGGCATGCCCCTGCAGACCCCCTCCACCCTGATCATCCTTGGAACCTCAGGCCTGCAGACACCAGGAAGACTGGAAGGCCTCCTTGAGTGGCCTTTCTTATTCCCTGCTGTCTTACATGGGGATAATCTCAGGTCCCCAGGCCTTTGCTCTTGCCAGTCCCTCTTCCTGGATGGATTCTGTTCTCCTCACTTTTCACCCACAATCACTTCTCATTTAACCCACGTAGTGGAGCCATCCTCTCCTTCCCCAGACAGAAGTAGCAAAGCCTGCCTTCTTTTATCGTCCCTTCTGTATGGCCCAGACATATATTCTACGAATACTGATAACAGTTACTCTAGTAAAGGGGAAAACTGTAGCTCAAAAGCTGGTAACAATTCCTCTGTGGCAGTGTGTCTGCCAACATTTCCATCCCTGCACACACCTGCTGCACCTCCCATCAAGAAAGCATGCCTATTTCCCCTCCCCTTGACTCTGGGCTGGTCTTGGGACTTGTTTTGATCAACATAATGAAGTGAAAGTGACAATGTTCCCACCCCAGGTTCGCCTTTCAGAAGCCCAGCAGCTTTGGCCTTTGCTCCCTGGTAAGCCAGATGCTATACTGCAAAGAACTTGGGCTGGACGCCAGGATAACGGGAGACCTCGTGGAGAGAAGCCATGGAGAATGAGGGGCCATCTTCGACATTCCATCCCCAACTAAGCTCCGTGCTGAATCCAGTCTATACCTCCCAAAGAAGGAGAATTGCCCAGCTGAGCCCAGCTAACCCACAGAATTGTGATAAATTATCAATCACTGCTGCTTTTAGCCCCTCAGTTTAGGTGATTTGTTCTGCAGCACAAGCTAACTGACACATTCCACTAAGGAGAAAGCTTTTCTTTATTTAGCACAATACTCTGATGAATTATTTAGGTTTTATTTTTATTTTAAGTTCTGGGGTACCTGTGCAGGATGTGCAGGTTTGTTACATAGATAAACAAGTGCCATGGTGGTTTGCTGCACCTATCAATCCATCACTATTTAGGTTATTTTAAATAAAAGGTGCCAGGCATCATGGCTCAAGCCTGTAATCCCAGCACTTTGGGAGGCTAATGTGGGTGGATCACCTGAAGTGAAGAGTTTGAGATCAGCCTGGCCAATACGATGAAACCCCATTTCTACTAAAATTACAAAAATTAACCGGACGTGGTGGCATGCACCTGTAGTTGCAGCTACTCAGGAAACTGAGGCAAGAGAATCACTTGAACCTGGGAGGCAGAAGTTGCAGTGAGCTGAGATCACACCACTGCACTCCAGCCTGGGCAACAGAGCAAGACTCCATCTCAAATACATACATACATACATACGTACATACATACATACATACATACATACATAAATGAGAAGAGGACATAGCTAGGATGTGCTTGATATTCACATCAGTCACTTGAGATGTTTGTGAGAAATGAAGTTTCACAGACTCACTCCCAGACAGTCTGATTCTGCAAGGTGAGGTCCAGTAATCTGCATGTTTGACAAACAGTGCTGATCACTGTGATGGACACAGAGGTTTGAGAACCACTGACTGGGAAAGAAAGGAAGAGCTGCATGAGAATTTACAGGTGGTGGGAGAAGGAGAATGAGATGTCCAAGAGGGAGAAGAGAAGGAAGGATGAGGAGAGCATGCAGTTCAGAATTCCCTGGGCGGGGAAGGCCTTGGATCTCCTGAGAGCATGTGCTGCCAACTGGGCTGGGCTGGGCCGGCCCCATTGTGTGACCTGCCACATTGCACCTGGCTCTCTGCTAAAAGCCCTCCCAAATTTGAGAGGTGATAGACATGTTCATTATCTTGATTGTGTTGATAATTTCACAAGTGAGTATCTGTCAAAACTTTTGAAAGTGGACACTTTAAATATGTGCAATTTGTTGTAAGTTCATTACGCCTTGATAAACCTTTTTATAAAAATTGTGTTGCAAACACAACTGCCCTTCACTGGGGAGGGCTTTGATTGGGTGACCTAACTGGGACACTTCAGAGAGTGAGCAGGGAGACAACACAATGGGACAACATGCATAAGCCATGACCATCCCTGGCATATCTGAACATTGATCAACTTCTGCTTTGGGGACAACAGGGATTGGCCAGGACAAAGGGAAGAGGAACAAAGGTGAGAAATCAGAAAAATCAGAAAACAGGAGTCAGAGGTGACTAAGAGAAACAAGGACTATGAGGAACCTGTTGCCAGCTCTCTCTAGGTATGAGTTCTCAGTGCCAGCATTAGCTCAGGTGAAGCTCACAACAGCCCCGTTTTACAGGTAGGCAAACAAAGGCTCAGGAGAGTGACCTGCCTAAGGTCACCCAGTTAGCGAAAAGCAAACACTGGATTTGAACCCAGGAAAACTGGCTCTAGGGCCTGTGAACCACACCCCTTCTGGAACTACTTGCTATATGTGAGTAAGAGACTCAGTCCTTAAAGATCAGTTGAAATCTCTAAGGCCAGAGGGCTGCAGAGACCACAGGCAGCTACAACCTGGTCACATTCACGCTGACTGGCTGTTTCCTGGGGTTCACAGCTTCTGCTCTCAGGACACAGTGTCTTATGTAATTTTCACAATGACTGCAGGGAATACATTTTTATCATCCTCCTCATTTTACAGGCTAGGAAACTGAGATTTAGAGAAGCTTGCTCCGAATCATCCAGCTGGTAAGTAGTAAAGCCAAGTTGAAGCTAGGACCAGAACCAGATATCAAGACCTGGATCTTACATAAATGCAGATTCTCATTCAGTAAGTCTGCCACGAGGCCTGAGATTCTACATTTCTGACAAGCTCTCAGGGTTGTAAGGCATTGTTTTATAATTTTTGTTGTCGATGTTGTCATTGCATTTATATTAACCAAGACCTCCTGGAAGGCCAGGATGTGTCTTATTCAGAGGCATAGTTCCACTGTGTTAGAAGGGAGGCCTGGGACCCAGGAGCTTCTTAATGATAATCATTTTATGGGAAGGAAGAAAGGAGCAAAGCAAGATAATAAATAGAAGGCTGCCCCTTCTTGCACACCTACCCAACGCCACAGCTTGCACTCTCAGAGCACACTAAAGAACAAGACTCACATTTCTCGTATTTTTCCCACCACTGTTACAGCGCAGGGTAGGAGCCTCAAAGAGGCGAGGGAAATGGCCAGGGGACACACAGCCAGGGCAGTGATCAGTGCCAAGTCCTGCTCTCCCTGTCCCACAGAGGAAGCCCAGGCACTGATTCTCACCCCTCCCTTGTCCTGAGCCAAGCCGGGAGACTAGGAAAGGACATTGCAGGAGGAAATGCATGGTTTTCACTCCCGTGCCCCTCCGTGGACCACAACCCTCCCTTCCCTCACTCTCAGGTCCTGACTTCTCTCCACGTGGGGCGAGCCAGGTGGTCTGTGGCCAGGGAGGCTGACGAGGCAGCAAGGCCCATGCGAGGTCGGGGCTGTGTCACCACAGGCTGAGAACACACACACTTGCTTTCCCATAGGAATCCAGCCCAGCCACTGCCCAACCCACCCGCTGGGACCACCACAACGCCAACTTTCTCAGGAAACCTGGATGGGGCTGAGGACTCAGGAACTGGCGTGAGAGGCAATTGGAGGCCTCCGAGGGGGGAGAGAGGAACCACAGTTGGTGTTTTGTGGACAGAGCATGAGGCATTTGCTGATCTCAGCACACCAAGTGTCTCCTGTCACTGCAGAGAACCAGAGGGGAGGAACTGACAGCAGGGGGAGAAATCTGATGACCAAAGTCAGAGATGGAGCAGGGAGGCCACAGACATGGAGAGACACAGAAGGGCAGAGACACTGGGCCCAACCAAGACTCCATGAAAAGGAGAGGTCAGGATGGACAGTTACAGGCACAGGAGGAAGGGAAGATGAGGGCAGAGGGATTTATCAGGCTGGGCATTCCAGTCCTGGACAACACGACCCCTCTGGCTTGTGCAGAGTTCTGGCTTCCACACCCCAGGGTAATTAATACCTTCTTATGACTCAAGCCAAATGGGCAAGAGGCTGGCAGATGAACCATATGTCAATGAAGTGATAATGTTGGTGGAGCCTGGGACACAGTGTTTAGCCCCTACAAAGCTCTCGGTGCAGGTGAGCTGTGGCTCTCACGACTGTTCATCGTTTTGTTTTTAGGGAGTGGCAGGTGCTTTCCACCACCCAGGGAAATGATGAGAGATGCCAGGAAATCCTGCCCAGACTGGAGCAGGCCAGAGCCCCTCTAAAGAGAATGGGATAGTCCAGTGGTCCCTGTAACTTAAAAAGGGTCCTTCCATTCTCCCTCCAGGACCCCTACCAGTCCCTTCTTTCTCCAAGACTGCTGTCTTGTTCTTGTTACCCAAGCCCAAGAATCTGACAGCCACTCTCTGGCCAGAGATGGAACTGGGAAGCATTTCCTCAGGAAATGAGCCCCCATGGAAAACATTGTACCCTGCAGAGGGTCTGCTTTGAGGAATTCAGAGGCTCTTCCTCTGCCACTTAAAACTCTTCATAATCAAAAGCACTCTGAACCCCTCCCCAGATGTCAGCCCAGATCAGCTCTTGACTATCAAGTAGGCAGAAGAATTCTCTATTAAGCCTAAGCTCTTCCAATTTGGCTCTTCGACGCCCCAATTATCTCAGCTTGGTACCTGCACAGGAGGCTTTGTGTTAGTTCTGAAAGACAGAGTGAACTCTCTGAGGCTCCTAGCACAGGTCACAAGCTCAGTACCAACCACTGACCCAGCAGAGAATCCAGGGAAAACAGATTCCAAGGAGCATGGTCCTCCTCACATCTCTTTCGGCTGGGACCTGCCTGGCACTGCCTCCCCAATGCCAGTCACTGTGGGATAAGACTTGACATTCAATTCCCAATGAGAGAGGCAGAGTCAGGTGAAGGCCAAAGATGCAGAAAGGAGATTTGGGATGGTTAAGTGCCCTTCACCATAAACAAAGGCATCAGGGTCAATATCTATATACTCTCTTCGTATCAACATCAGCATCACCACCAGCCCACCATCACCACCACCATCATCGTTATTATTTCCTAAACACTACGCACCAGGCACTGTGTTCAGCATTTTACATGAATTAACACAAGCCTTTTCATCCTCACAACTACCATACAAATTAGAGACTATTATTATCATCCCTGTTGCACAGATGAGAAACTGAGGTACATCAAGGTTAAGTCACTTGTCTACAGTCACACAGTACTAGTGGAACCAGGATTTGAACCTAGACAGTCTGATTCCAGAGCTCACCTATTCCACCACATGACGGTAATCACACACCCCTCCCCATGTACACACAGCCCTCCACAGTTTACCCCAAATCCCTCATCCATGACTCTGTGAGGTAGATAGAGGGTGCGTTTCTCTTCACAGAAGAGCAACTTGACTTGCAGGGACCAGTGGGCACTAGAACTAGGACTGTTAATGCTTACCTGTAGATCCCAAAGACAGAGCTCATGCCTGAACCTTGCTGCCCCATATCCTGGAATGAGATCCAGCCTTGTGTTGAGTCCAGGAAGACCCTCCATCTCCATCTTTGAGGATGCAGTTGGCAGCCATGGAACCCATCCTCTGCCCTGATCTTTTAACTTAAGACACTTGGGCCAAGCTGCCAGGAAGCTTATAGTCTGGGGAAAAGGGCAGGAGGAAGGCAGATCCTGTCACCAGGATCCCCTGTGGTGACAAATGAACCCATTGCAGACCTCCACCAAGGTACCCATATTTCAAAAGAGTTCATCTAACAACACTCTAAATATTTTAAGTAATCATTCATTCATTTCCAGTTTTGACTGTTTATAACCATCCAGTTTTCTGGCGAGTAGGGTGACCCCAGCAAACTGGTATAATTTCCTTTCTAAGCAAAGCTCTGTGCTTTGGGTAACTTGGGTGGCATGAAGGCAGCTTGCTGAAATATTAAATACAGTTTGAGAACAATTTCTCACCAGTCTGTAACCAGATCTGCTTCGTTCAGGGCTATTTCCCCAGGGAGCTTAGAACATGAAGGTTCTCAATAAACAAATATTTGTAGAATGAATGAATGATCCCTATATTAGTACATTTACACTGCTATAAAGAAATATGTGAGACTGGGTAATTTATAAAGGAAAGAGGTTTAATGGATTCACAGTCCCTCATGGCTGGGAAGGCCTCAGGAAACTTACAATCATGGTAAAAGGGGAATCAGACACCTTCTTCACTAGGTGACAGGAGAGACAACGAAGAAGGAAGCATCAGACACTTATCCAACCACCAGATCTCGTGAGAACTCATTCACTATCACAAGAACAGCTTTGGGGAAACCACCCCCCGCTGATCCAATCACCTACCAGCAGGTCCCTCCCTCGACACATGGGGATTACAATTTGAGATGAGATTTGGGTGGCACATAAAGCCAAACCATATCAGCCCTCCTGAAGGGAAACTCCCAATCCTTTACTTCTTCCAACATGAGCTATTCCCTACATCCAAGGGGATCCCTACCCGCACCCAGAAGTTCTCAGCAGAACCTGTCTAGATTTGCAGTGTTGTTAACTCTGCCATGACCACAGAGAGGCCCACAGGCACATACACACGTCGCGTGGTTGGGTGAGCTTATGCAGGACACACCCACTCACCAAGAACAGCTCTGAGAGAGTAGGGGCTACAAGAGCCATAGTGGCATAGCCATTGCTCCCAATTAAATCAGAGTGTAAAAGGGAAGAGAATTTATCTGCAAAACCACAGGGCGACAGAGAGGTCAATGAAAAAGCCTCTAAGCTTGTTTATGAAAATATGCAATTACGTATTAACTGTTCTGTGATAATTGCACTTAACACTTGTTTTTTATCTACTCACTGTTAACCATTTAGGGTAAGAAAGGACACCGGCAGGGAGAAAAGAGAGGACAAGTTCATCGGTTACGCTCTTGCCTCTCAGCCCATTGCGGATGGGGTAATCGAGCCTCAGTCTCCTCTTCTGAAAAATGGGGGAGATAATGATATAACTAAGCAAAGGCGTCTAGTGCAGTACAGGCATGGAGCAGCTCGTAAGGGCTGGTAATTCAGGCTCTAATTGTAATTGTGAATTCCTTTGTATAAACTGTCTCTCAGATGCCTGGTTAAGAGACGGCTTTGCAGCAAGGCTCACAGGACACAGCAACTCTTCTTCAGCCAAACTGTATGCTCATCCACCCACCTGAAGCCCCCAGCGGCCCCAGGAAAAAAGATTCCCAAATGTGCCAGAGCAGTCTGAGGTGTCCTGAGAAAGAGCCCCTCTGAAATAACAGCTTTAGTTAACTCTGGTCTGGCAGGGCATCAGGTCTTTAAAAAGAAAAATAAAAGAACTTCCTCCCTCAGATGAAGTTCTTTTATTTTCTTCTATTCCCATTTCCTGGTTCCTTTCCTCGGTCTGCTGTTTGGGGGGGTCCATAGGAATTAGCAACACATAGACCAGAAAGAAGCAAGAAATAGAACTTTCTACTGCTTCCTGGGAATCATGATATATCACATCTAAGAACATGGTTGCTAAGCTTCAGTTTCCTCATCTGTGAAATGAGAAAAATGAAAGTAACTTTTTCATAGGGTAATTATGAGGATTAGATGAAATTATGCATGTAAAACCCCTGACATAGTGCCTGACACTTAAAAATCACTCAATAAACATTTGCTGTGATTATTATTCATAATGTTCACAATGACAAAAAAAGCAATACTTAAGTAAGGTCTCAGAGAGGTTAAGTAACTTGCCCAAGGTCACACAGCTGGTAAGCAGCAGAGCTGGGATTTGAACCGTGGCAACCAGAGTGCTTCCCTATGCTGCTTCCATTAGGCAGAAACAGATCATCAACTTCTCGTTACACTCCAGAGACCTGCACCCAAGCAAGAGATTTGGGAATGGTGGCTTGGGATTTTACCATGGTGGATGACCAAGAACATACAAATGCTCATGCATAAGGTGATCAGAACCAGGGGAGCTTAAGAACCATGTTTTACTGAGCAAAGACTTTCCAAACCCAAATAGTAAGTCTGGACTCAGACTCCAAGTCTCTTTTCTTCCAACCCAGTCCTTGCTTCCAAACCACACTTATGAGATCATGGTTGCCCCACCCAAGTGTGGCAGAGCACAGCCCATGGATGCCACACACTAGCTGAGTAATCTTGAGTGCCTTACTTATCGCCTCTGTGCCTCAGTTTCCCTATCTGTAGAGTAGGGATAAAAATTAATTTGCTAGGTTATTGTGAGAAATATATAAAAATGCCAGCAACATTCTAGGAGCTCCATAAAGGTTAGTTTAATTTGGTTTAGGTTTGGGTGGATTACTTGTGTTTGATTTCCTTATCAGGCAACAAAAATCCTCTCCAACATGATTGATTTTTACCTTAAAATCATTATCTTCCCTTTGCAGAGGATTCACCAGCATCAAAGAGAGTGACTCAAGGCTGAGGCTCACTCGCTCTCAGCCTGCCCTTTCCAGTGTTCCCTCTTCTCTTCCTACTTCCCATCTTGCCAGCTCATTTTTCGCACCAGCAAAGACCTTTTCTCTCCAGGCCCACGGCATGAGCCCTGCACTTCCAAAGGAAGCAAGCACTGAATAGATTTAGCAGGTTCTGATAAATGTCGCGTTGATTTTGGTGCCAATGGAGTCACTGCATTTTAATGAAGGCCCCACCTCCACCTCTGCCCCAGATGTTGGTGCTGGTGGGAAAATGAGGTTCCAGCAAGCGGGTGCTGGAAGGTGATGCGGAGCTGGGCCCTGCCAGCTCCCTCTCTGGCAAGGGGACACTGTTTCTGGGTGGCTAGTTCTGCCAGTCAAGATTTTTGTATGCCTCTTTTCCAACCTCAGTTTCCTCACCGGAAGAAAGCAGATCACACTCCTTCCACCCTGTGAGATAAGGCAGGCCAACGACTGTCCATGGAGTGCTTACTGCCTGTTTGTTGATTCTAATTGATTCCAAAGATCTAGGCCCCTGGGAGCAGGCTGGAAGAGCTGAGCTAGCTAAGTGGCAGAAGCTGATGTGGGTGGCTGAGCCAGCAGTTTTCCCATGCCAGAGAGTGAGAGCCACAGATTGGGCCCCTGGTCCAAAGGCCCCACCCAGGAGGGGAATCCTGGCCTGAGAGGGAGGAGGGACAGGGAGGGCAGGGCCAGAAGCATAGACCTTCCTTTCATCCCGGCCTGAAGTAACTGGGGACGACAAAGGACACATGGATCTGGCTCCCATCATACCCCCACCGTCCCACCCCACCCCCATGGCAGCCAACTTCAAACGCCCCAGGGCTGGAAAACTAATGAGGTGATGGACTGGTGTTAGGTGGCAGCCCCTGAGAATCGCTCCCACACACACTGTAAAATAAAATCCACCCTTTCTTTGCATTTTGCTGAGCCTAGGTGTTCTGTGAGTCACTGTTGTCTATGGGTTTTATGCTCCAGAAGCGCTTTTTTTTTGTCATAATCATGAACCCAAGCCTGCATGAAAACACAGTATAGTCAGGGAAAGAGAGGGGAAGGGTGAGGGGGGCAGAGCATGTCAGAGGGAGAGGTTGGGAACAATGTCTCATGTTTCCATAGGAAACCAGCTGGGTACCCTAGAAGCAGAACCTGAAAACAGGATTCCAGGGCAAGTAGTATATTTAGGAGGTGGTCCCAGGAAGCACCAGTAGGGGACTGCGAAAGTGAGACTGGGAAGGGAAGGAAGTCAATCAAGGATGCATGGTCAAGAAAGTTACCACCGTGGGTAAGTAGGACTTCAACCTGCTGGAGACCTCTAGGAGCCAGTATAGACGCGCTCCCCCAAGTTATTCCATCTACGGGGAGAGAGAATGGGGGTATTTATTTACCCACTCCCATCAATCATTGGCCAAAGATCTTCATTAACTCTATAGCACTCCTGACCCACCAACCCTCAGGCAGAGAGTCACATGTGCTGGAACAGAGAATATCAAGGAAGAGATACCAGCAGCACCTTCTATATTATGGGCTCTATCAAAATGGCCCGGGGAGGTTGCCAGAGCTTGAGTTATGATGTCCATTTTAGAAATAAGGCCACTGAGGCTCAGAGAGGCAAGGAGCTTGGCCTACTATCATATAGCTAGGTAGCTACTTTAAAATGAAAATTTTCTTTTGGGCAAGGTGGCTCATGCCTGTAATCCCAGAACTTTGGGAGGCTGAGGCCGGTGGATCACCTGAGGTCGGGAATTCAAGAGCAGCCTGGCCAACATGGTGAAAGCATCTCTACTAAAAATACAAAAAATTAGCCACGTGTGGTGGCAGGCACACGTGTAATCCCAGCTACTCAGGAGCCTGAGGCAGGAGAATCTCTTGAACCTGGGAGGTGGAGGTTGCAGTGAGCCAAGATCATGCCATTGCACTATAGCCTGGGGGAAAAGGGTGAGACTTTCTGTCAAAAAAAAAACAAAAAAAGAAAAGAAAATTATCGCTCTTCTAAGGTCCAACTTGACCTTCTCCCTGAAACTACTCACTGCTAATCCCACCCAGGCAGAAATTACTGTTCCCATACCATCTTGTTTTCACTTTAGTTAAGATGTTTGTCATGCTGCATTGAAATGATCCTCTCATCTGTCTGTCTCCTCTGATCAACAGCGGGCCTTTTCCCAAGTGCCTAACACATTGCAAGAACTTAGCAAAGGTTTGTTTCCTCTCCTTCACGCTTCCTGCAAGCACAGCACAGGAGACAGGTAAGTGCTCTATTGCATTGTATGGAACCATAGAGTAACCCTAGAAATGAAATCGTGCTCGGGAGACCAGAGGCAAGATCCAATGCAGAAATGGCATTCCAGGCAGGAGAACTGGTTATGCAAAGGCACTGGCATAGGTTTTGAGGGAACCCTTAAGGAACTATGTATGTGCAAGTGGGCAGCAGTGAGAGATGAAGCTGTAGAGTTGAGTAGGAACCAAACCATGAAGGACCCCAGGCAGAGGAATGGCATTGCCACAATGCACAAAGGGAAGGACTTTTCCAAAAGCTTCAGTAGTTCCAGATGAGTCATCAGGCCTGTGAATGGGAAAGGAAGCTTCTGCCCAGAACAAAGTTATCAAAGCTCAGAAGAGATGCAGTGCTAGACTCTTGAGCAGATGACAACCCCACTGAGCTCATTAGGTAAGAAAAGCAAGGTTCAAAACAGTATGCAGTATGTGCCTTTTTGTGTAAAAAGGGAAGGAGGTGAGAACATATTTGTGTGAGCTTATATTTGCATAAAGAAACTATAGCTAGTCACTGAGTTCAGTGGGGTTGTCATCTGCTCAAGAGTCTTCCAGCCCAAAGCTGGAAGTTTCTGTGTGTGCATCTCTAAGGTGGACAAACTGCCCCATGCACCACATTCTAGGATGGAAGGGGAAGAATTAGAACCTTCTCGTGGTTGCTCAAAGCTCAAAAAAAGGAATTAAGAACCAATGAAACAGAATCTCTTAAAAGGAGAAGTTGACACTCAGCAGCAGCCTAGGTAGGACTTAAATCACTGAAAAGGAGAGCAAAGGGCTCATGCCAGCTTTGTCCCTGTCCTCTATATCTACAAATGGCAATGTCAAATCAGAAATACAGGGTGAAAACTATTTATTCACAAAAGGTTAGGTTTACTTCATTTTTCTGATAAGTGGATGTACATATTTCATTGCAAAAGATGTGAAATATATAGAAAAACATGTCAAAGAAAATAAAAATTACAGGAAATTCCATCTGTAGAGTTTCTTCCTTTTAAATCACTGTATGTATCACATACACTTCCCCTAAAATTGGGATTGTGACATAAACACAGTTTTGTCAGCTTCATCATTCAATAAGATGTCACAAACATTTTGTCCATGTCACTAATTACTATACTAATTTAATAGTTGCCCAATTTCCATCATACGGGCACCATATTTGCTTTGCTCAATCCCCTATTGCTGGACTTTTAGATTATTTCCAGTTTTTTACTGTTATTGGTAACAGTGGAGCGAACATTCTTCTACACACAACTTTTCCTTGGGATAAATTTCTGAAAGTGAGATTACTGGGGCAAAGTCTAGGAATATTTTTAAGGTTTATGACGTATGCTTCTAAACTGCTTTTCAGAAGATCCCCATCCTTGTGGAACAGATAGTCTAGCCCTGTGCTATTCAATACGGCAGCCACTGGCCACATGTGATGACTTAAATCTAAATTAAATCCAATTAAAAAGTCAGTTCCTCAGTTTCCCTAGTTGAATTTCAAGTGCTCAATAGCCACATATGCTAGTGACAACTATACTAGACAAAGCAGATGTAGAACATTCCCATCAGTGCAGAAAGCTTTATTGGAGAGAGCTGCTCTACACTCAAGAGTGGACAACAAGTTCACAAAATGAATAAGTACAGTATGTTAGAGGAAGGTATCTGCTATAGAAATGGATCACAGTAAGGGAGCCAGGGAGTACTGGGGTGGTTTATCATTTGGATAAGGTAGCCAGAGAAGAAGGTGTCTGATAAAGTGACATTTTAACAGTGACTCACTGGAAAAGAGAAAGCAAACCATGTAGATTAACTGAAGGAAGAGAGCTCCAGGAAAAAGGAACATCAAGTCCAAAGGCCCTGAGGTCAGAGTGTGTCTGGCACGTTCAAGGAGGAGCAAGGAAACTAACATGGCTAGAGTGTAGTATGAGAAGGTTAGAAAGAGATAGGTGATGCAGCCAGAGAAGGGACACTGAGATCATGCAGGGCCTTGTAAAGCCATTGAAAAGGCGAGCTTTTCCTCTGAGTGAGATAGGGAATGATTACAGAGTTTTGAGTAGAATAATGCTATTATCTGATTGACATTTTTACAGAGTACTTTGTGGCTGAATTGGGGATAGACTGTAAGAGTAGATGGAGGACAAAGGAGGAAGCTAGGAGACCAGAGAGGAAAGTGATGTGACAATCCAGGGGAGGACATGGGTGGCGGGAGCCCTGGTGATGAAGATAGTGAAAAGTGATTGGATTCTGGATATAATTTGAAAGTGGAGCCCATAGGACTTGCAGGCATGGTTGCAAACAATTTGAAGTGCTACAAAGAAAAAGCACAGGGATACCGTGTATCACCGGTGAGTGGTGAGGCTGCCTTTCTAAGAAAGCCACCTTGGGGCCAAAATCCAAGATCCAAGTAGGAGCTGATTCGGTAAAGATTTTACAGATTCCCTGTCCAGTCATCTACAGCCTCCTGACGATGAGGGGAGAGGAGGGAACGGAATGGGGGTGGAAGAGGCTGCTTTCTCCTGGGAAAGGGGAAAACTTTGCTACAAAAAGCTGGAAACAGCCCAAAGAGTCATGTTTTGTTAGATATGTATCTGCAACCCAAACAGCTTTGCTGCTACGGGCCTGTTTGTCATAGATCAGTTAGTGGGTAGATTGCTTCGGCTGGAAATGGAGATTTAGACAATGCCAGAGCGGATAATGGTGCCCAAACGCTGTCAGGCGCTAATCAGGACTCGGCAATGACTCTGCTGTGCAGATTGAAGTGTGAGCATTTGGAGTTATTACTCAAGGCTTGTCTCTGCAATTAGATGATTGCATAACCTTAATATGATCAATCCTGCCGGATGTGAATTGTGCAGCTGTAACCACAAAATAAGGTGGCATTTCTGTTTTCTTGTTGAACACAAACATTATATATGCGCAAGTCATAATTTTATAACAGTTGCTTTTGGCAAGAAAGAGCTTTGTCAGTCAGAAGATGCAGTTGGGGGAAAAAAAATATATATATATATATATGCAATTCAAGTGCTTAAAGAGACGGTCATAATGTCAGGCTTCGCCTTGGGAAATATTGCTTTGCGGGTTTTGCATCTTCTCCTTTTTTCCTTTGTACATATCAATTTTGAGGCCAGGAAGTTGGGAAACTTGGAGCTCATATTGAGCCCTCCCGGGACAACACAGCTTTGCACTCGCACATGCACCACGTTGAGAGTCATAGGGAATCAGCTTGATATTCATCAGCAATTGCACATCACACCCCGTTCATCAAGCCTCATTGTTCAGTGGGGACGTGAGCTACGACTTAGGCTCTTCAGATTCAAGATCTTTGCAGAAATCTTAGCCCGCCCCCCAAGGCCCGGCTTGAGGGACTACAGGGACACAGCCCTCAAATGCCCTCTCCACCTCACAGGCTCAGGGTGCATTGGAGAGGATGAGAAGGATGAGGAGGACCAAGGCTGAGAATGCCAAGATGTCTTTTCTGACTCTGGCCCGATTTGCAGGGGACACAGAACTCTGAGAAAGGAAAAAAAAAAAAAAAAAAAAAAAAAAAAAAACCCTAGAGGTTAAGAATTGTTTCGTTATGGGTTGGAGCTTAATCTTGTGAAAGGAGGGTTGGGGGAGATGGGATGGGAAGAAGAGAGCAAGGGGATACATTTAAGAATAGTGCAGTGTTATGGGATGTCCAGAGATGAAACCTGGTGACCAAATGAGTGAATGCCTAAGATTAGGTGGGAGAGAGACAGGGGGTGAAGAGGAGAGAGAGAGAGAGAGAGAGAGAGAGACAAAGGGGAGGGAGAGAGAGAGACAAAGGGGAGGGAGAGAGAGAGACAAAGGGCAGGGAGAGAGAGAGAGTGTGTGTGTGTATTTACCAATAGCATCTGACCTGCACTGTAATTTCATGGCTGCAACCAATGACAAAGCCAAGTGTTGCAAGCCGAGTGCTCCATGAGACAGACACTGAGATAGAGATTTGGATATGGGAGGTTTATTGGGGAGTGCTCTTGCATCCACACCTACAGGGAAAGGCAGCAGGAATGGGCAGAGGGAGAGACAGACAGCAATGCAGTCACAACAGGGCAATCTCAGCTGATCCCAAGCGGAGCTCTAAAGGTGGATGATCCTTTAAAGCCATCCCAAGTTGGGGTAAGTGGGTCAGGCTGTTATAGCCCTACCTCAACCAGTCACTGGATGTGGGCTGACCCGGGAAGGGGTGTGACCTTGGATGCTAGGACTGTCTTCAGCCAGGGCAATTTCTAGAGAGGGCTGACAGCTGAGAGCTATCAGCTGACAACTTGCCCAGCAGCTGGTAGAATCAGTCCTTCATTTCTGAATGAGGGGTCTAGGCAGTGTAGCAGAGCAACCCCAATAACAACTAAAGGATTTCAGGGCAAAGAAAACTAAAATTGGATGGAAGCTGGTGACTGACCTAAGGTGAGAAAGAATCAGGTGTGGGCCAGGAGGCTGGTGTCCAGGCTGGGGGAGCCAATGAGCTGCTGGTTTCCAAGCCTCAGCTTGGGTTCCTTCATTCCAGGCCCCAGTACCCCCCAACCAGCCCCCTGTCTCAGACCTTTTCCAAATGGCCAAGCCGAATGAAAGCAAACATCTAGGATGCAGGGCCTGAACAGGAGGGACCCCATACAACCAGCATCACCATCAGACAGCTCACATTTGCAGAGCACCCAGCATGTGCAGGACTCTGTGCTAAGCACCATAAGGTCACTGCTGTCACTACCAACTTTCAGGACAGGCTTAGGAGGTAGAAACCTTCAAAAGTCCCACTGGAGTCAGAGACATTTTTGGGAAACCCCATAACCAGCAAGAGCCAAATCTCGCCTCCAACTCACGCTTCTCTCTCCAGGTCTACCAGTGCATTTTCCTGAGTGACACCTCTGCTTGGATGTGGGAAGGACTCTTAGATTCCCATGTCCTAAACTGCCCCACTCATCTTCCACCCTCAAACCTGGCATCCCTCCTGTTCTGTGTTTCTGTAAGTGGCACTAGCATCCACCCCATTGCACAGGGCAGGACATGTTATCCATGACTCCAGCTCCCTCTCACACCACCACATCCAACATGTCCCATAGGTTCTACCTCCCTCACATGTCTAGAATCCAATCACCTCTCTCCACACCCAGTAAGCCTCCCTTCTCTCCAGGAAGCAGTTCTCCCAGTTAAAACTTCCTGCCTTCAAACTTATTTGCCTCCTCCAATATCCTCTCTGTGCAGCCAGAAGATCTTAACGTGAGCCAGATCACAACTCTCCTCCATGTAAAACCCTTCTATGTCTGCTCCATTGTCTTCAGGATAAAGTCAAAATGCTTTCCAACAACAAAAGTATCTCTCTGAAGCCTCATTTCTGAAGCCTCTCTCCTCGCCCTCCATCCCCCCCACCCCTTCCCCACAGTCTGTGCGCACACAGGCACTTAGACTCTATCTCAGTGCTGTCCAATGCCATGACCATGAGACACACAGAGCAACTGGGCACTTTGAAATGTACCTAGTCTAAATCAAACTGTACTGTAAGTGCAAAACAGTCCCTGGATTTTGAACACTCAGTATGAAAAGAAAGAATGCCAAATATCTCCACTGGTAATTTTGTATTGATTACACGTTCAAACGATATTTAGGCTAATTTATATCCACATTTGATTAATTGATTTCACTTGCTTCTTCTTACTTTTTTTAATGTGTGGACACTAGAAATTTTGTTTTTAATGTGCAGAAACTTATCCTTGTGTTTTTTATATTTTTTTATTTTTGTGGGTACATAGTAGGCGTACATATTTATGGGATACATGAGATGTTTTGATACAGGCATGCAATATATAATAATCATGTCATGGAAAATGGGGTATCCATTCCGTCAAGCATTCGTCCTTTGTGTTACAAACAATCTAATTATACTCTTCATTATTTTAAAATGTGCAATTAGATTACTATTGACTATAGTCTCTCTGTTGTACTATCAAATTGTAGGTCTCATTCATTCATTCTGTTTTTGTACCATTAATGATCCCCACCTCCCCTCTAAACCTTGCCACTACCCTTCTCCACCTCTGGTAACCATCCTTCTGTTCTCTGACTCCATGGATTCAATCGTTTTGATTTTTAGATTCTATAAGTAAGTGAGAACATGCAATGTTTGTCTTTCTGTGCCTGACTTATTTCACTTATCCTAATGACCTCCAGTTCCATCCTGTTGTTGCAGATGACTGAATCTCGTTCTTTTTCATGGCTAAATATTACTCCATTGTATGTAAGTACCACATTTTCTTTATCTAATTCATCTGTTGATGGACACTTAGATTGCTTTCAAATCTTGGCTATTGGAACACTAGAAATTTTTAGTGACACATGTGGCCCACGTTCTATTTCTCTTGAATGGTGTGGGAAGAGCATCCTCCCATCCCATCAGCACCTAGGAGTTTTCTCAACCTGGGGGTGCAAGAAATTGCCCTAAGGATTTCAACTGACCTAAAGTAAAGAAAATTATATTTCAGAGATTTAGCCTCTGTCTTTGTGCAGTTAAGAGGTAGCCAGCAATGGAGCCTTCCCTTTTCAGGCACTGGTAAGCCCTGGGCAGACTAAAAGCAGAAGGAACCAAAGAGAGGCTACAGTGCTCTGCATAAAAATGTCAAGGGCTGTCCCCTTTGTGAGCCAGGAAAGCTGTGCACCATGTGCTGCAATGAGGAAAGAGCTAGGCAGTTCTCTCAGAAGTACTAGTTGTTGGTAGATGAATGTTATGTGGGAGTGGTTGTGGCGTTCATGGGGGTGGGAGTGGGGATTCAATGTCCGCAGGTCAGGGATATGGGGTTGCCTGAATATGGGAAGTAACTGGTACCAGACACCAGAGAGACTTACAGAGAATGACTTTTTTCTTTTACAAGTAGTAAGGAATAGGCCAGATGCAATGGCATACGGCTGTAATCTCAGCACTTTGGGAGGCTGAGGTAGGTGGATCACCTGAGGTCAGGAATTTAAGCAGTCTGGCCAACATGGTGAAAGCCCAACTCTACTAAAATTATAAAAATTATCCAGGTGTGGTGGTGCACACCTGTAATCCCAGCTGCTCAGGAGGCTGAGGCAGGAAAATCACTTGAACCGGGGTGGTGAGGGTTGCAGTGAGCCAAGAGTGCATCACTGCACTCCAGCCTGGGCAACAGAGTAAAACTCTGTCTTAAAAATAAAATAAAATAGAATAAGGCAAGAAGGAAGGAATAGACCTAAAGAAAGGGACCAAGCCTCAGAAACCCCTTCAGAGTACCCTTCTTATTATTGGTACACTATTCTTTCTGGAACTCTCTGGACAGTCACACTTTGCCTAATTTTAAATATTTTCTCCTATGTTGCTATTTCTGTCCAGTTCCTTCAAACACTCCAGTAAAGCCTACCATGCTCTGATAGCCTTGTAGGGTGGACAGGTGAAAGGGAACGGAGGTACAGAGAGCAGGAAAGGGAAGAATGGTCTCCTCACCCTGGCGCCTGTGAAGAACAGCCTCACATCGATGTAGACACCTCTCAGACTCTTGGGATGAGCAGGGGTCCATGGCACAGCTGGGAGCAGCCAGGATGAGCCCAGAGCAGGGAGCTGCAAATGAATGGGACCCTTGGGGCAGATGCCAGCTACCAAACCTCTGCTTCCTAGTCTACCCTGGAAGAAACTGATCCTGGAAGGGAGACCAGCTCTTACGCCATCCTGCTGCTTCTGGCTAGACTGCCCTTCCCTCCCTGGCTGCCACCTCCCTCACTTGTTTTCAGGACTCAGTTGAGACATGACCTTCTCCAGGAAGTCTCTGCAGATGCCCTCAGTCTGGGGGAGATGCTCTTCCTCAACATTTTTTAATAACCACTCAGGACTCCACTGTCACCGTGTCTGCTTGACTCGCTTCCTCAACCGTGAGCACCTTGAGAGTAGGAAGCAGACCTTTGTCATCCCAGTGCATCCCAGAAGTATTTAGCCCAGGACTGGCACAGAGTGGATACTCAGGAAATGTTTGCTA
The DNA here is from genome assembly GCF_009761245.1 of Sapajus apella. Taxonomy (NCBI): domain Eukaryota; kingdom Metazoa; phylum Chordata; class Mammalia; order Primates; family Cebidae; genus Sapajus; species Sapajus apella. Next base: position 2,780,811 of record NW_022436973.1, on the reverse strand, counting down.
GCCTCCAGCTCAGGCTCTAACACATACTAGGTACTCAGTAAACATTTGCTGAGTAAACAAGTGATACCAGACAGATATTGGATAAAAGAGGAACATCTTCCTCTTCATGCCCCATCTGAGATTCAGCTAGCTCTGGCTCCAAGAAACTTCTGGTTTCCAGGTTGACTCCTTCAGTTTCAAGAAATATCCCCTATCTCTCCAAAGCCCTAGGACAGAAGTTGATGATAGGCATGTGTTCGAAGGCTCCCTGATGAGAGAGTTTTTCCTAATTCTTCTATCATTTAAACAAACTGGGATCCTGATTGATAGAGGAACCATTTTTACAAAGACTGGGAAAAATAGCTTTTAATATCAGTTTTTAAGAAAGAAAGTATAGCCTCTATAAACTGTTAAACTTCACTTTATTGACCATAAATCTGTATTTTGCTCAATGCAAAAGTTTTTCATCTTGTACAGAAAAATGCTGAAACAGCGACAACTGCTGAAAACAAGAAGTTTTCTCTTACGAACAATTTATATGAAAAAGTTATTGAATTTCTGGTTAGGGAGGCCAGGCCAGGCATCTTGCAGCTCCCCCTCAGGGCCAGGCCAGCGGGTGCCAGATGTGACCCATTGCTGATCAATGTCAAGAGAAAATTAACCAATTGTAAGTCTATTAAGTTGTGGGCACCAGGGATTTCAGAGCACAGAACAAAGATGTGTTTCTCCCTGAGGACCTTAAACCAAGGCTTTCTTTGCTCAGCCAGCCTTTCTACCAAGAAAAGGGAAGGAAGAGCTGACATTGGAGAGCATCTGCCAGCTACTAGGCACTTTCACAAGTATTTAACCCCCGCAGGTAGACTTTATCAGCCACATTTTACAAATGAGCAAATGCAAAATTAGAGAGGTTAAAAATGTATTCAAAGCCCCACAGTTTGTAAGTTACTAATCACTTTCTCTCAGCCTCAGTTTCCCCATCCATAGAATAAAGCTGGAAGTATTTAGCCCAGGACTGGCACAGAGTAGATACTCAGGAAATGTTTGCTAGCCTCCTAAAATCAGAAAAGTGCAAAGCAAGATTTTGAAGATGAGTTTGCATGACTCTAAGACCCATATTTTTTCCCTGTAGAACTTGCCTTTTTATCAATATCTCTGAAACCTATCACCTTCAGAAAGTAGGATAATTATATCTCCTGCGTATACATGGGACAAAGGAGCAATATTGTATATTTCCAAATAACAAGTCAACAAAAGAATGGACATTTTTGCAAGGACCTGGCAGGTTCCTTCAAAATACTTCCTCCTACAGGTTCCAGTGCCAGAAATTTCACCATTAGAGCTATACACTCTTGAGTTAAATCATTATCTCATGTCAAAGTGAAAATATTATTGGTTAATATTTTCTTAAAGTCATCATATCAGAGCTGAAAAGAGTCCCCAGAAGTACGTAATGCAAGAAGAACATACAAGGTATGTCCAGTGAGTCAAGTCCTACTGATTGGTTGTTCCTGCCTGGAAGGCTATGTTGAAAACGATTCTGAGGTGGCATCTAGGCTCCATGGAGAAAAGCGTTTAACTGTGAAGCCAATTTGTCTAATAGATATATAGCTATTCAGATTATCTATTTCTTTTTGTATGAGTTTTGGGAGTATGTATATTTAAAGAAAGTTGTCTCTTTCATCCAAATTGTAGAATGTATTGGCATGTAACTGTTCATAGCATTCTTCTATTGCCATTTTAATGACTGTAGGATGTCCTCTTTTTAAGTTCCTGGTCAATCTGGCTAAAAGTCTATTAACCTTATTAGTGTATGCAAAAAATCAGCATTTGGCCCCATTTATTTTTCTGTATTTCTCTATTGACTCATTGGTTTTTGCTCTCATATTTGTCATTTTTTTTCTCCTTCTTACTTTAAGTTCAGTTTATTTTTTTGTATTTTTTTGTAATGGAAGCTGACATCATTGATTCAAAGATTTTTTTCCCAATATAAGTGTTTAATGCAATAAATTTCTCTCTAAGCACTGCTTGAGCTGCATCCCACAAATTTGATGTTTCCATTTGCCGTCAGTTTGAAATTTTTACTTTTTAAGTTTCTTCTTTAATTTATGGATTATTTTTAATGTGTTGTTTAATTTCCAAATACTTTGGGAATTTCCAGATATCTTTCTGTTATTGGTTTCAAGTTTATGCTTTTGTGATCAGAGAACTATTTTGCATAACTTCAATTCTATTAAATTTATTAAACTGTGTTTTATGATCCAGAATATGGCTTACCTTGATGAATATTCTGTGAACACTCACAAAGAATCTGGTATTCTTCTGGTTTTAAGTGGTGTGCTTAATAAATAACAATTAGGCCAAGTTGGTTGATTATGTTGTTAAGATCTTATATATCTTACTGCTTTACTATTTGTTCTATTAATTATTGAGAGAATAGTATTGAAATATCCAACTATAACTGTGGATATGTCTATTTCTCCTTTCAGTTCTAGTTATGTTTGCTTCAAATATTTTGAAGATCTGTTATTAAGTGCATACCTATTTCAGATTGTTATGTGCTCTTAAAAAACAGATGATTTTATTGCTGTTAAATGGTTCTTTTCTCTCCTAATATTCTGTTATGGTCTTAAGTTTTGTGTCCCCCCAAAATTTTTATGTTAAAACCCTAAACCCCCAAGATGATAGTATTAGGAGGAGGAACCTTTTGGAACCTGACCAGGTAATGAGACCAGAGCTCTCATGCATGGAATTAGTGCCTTACAAAAGAGGCCCAAGGTAGCTTGTTCACTCCTTTCACTGAATAAGAAGACAGTAAGAATGTGCTATCTATGAATCAGAAAATGAGCCGATTCTCACTAGACACTGGTTCTGCCAGTGCCTTGATCTTTGACTTCCCAGCCTCCAAAACTGTGACAAATAAATATCTGTTCTTTATACGCTGCCTAATTTATGGTATTTTGTTACAGCAACACAAGTCGACTAAAACATATTCTTAGCTCTGAAATCTACTTTGTGAATGTTGTTAGAACTACTTGCTTCTATTCTAATTGCTGTTTGTATGAAATATCCTCTTCCATCCTTTTAGTTTTTTCTGTTTCTTTACACTTAAAATGGGTTTCTTGTAGACAGCATATTGCTGGGTCATCTTGCTTTTTTAATCAGTCATTATCTCTGCCTTTTATTGTCTGTTGGTTTGTTTGTGACAGGGTCTCTGTCATCCAGGCTGGAATGCAGTGACATAATCATGGCTCGCTGCAGCCTTGAATTCCTGGGCTCAAGCAATCCTCCCACCTCAGTCTCCCAAATAGCTGGAAATAACAGGTGCATGCCACCATGCCCAGCTATTTTTTTTTTTTTTAGAGACAGGGTCTGACTATGCTTCCCAGGTTGGTCTTGAACTCCTGGCCTCAAGTGATCCTCCTGCCTTGGCTTCCCAAAGTGCTGGTATTACAGGCATGAGCTACCGCATCCACCATCTCTGCCTTTTAATTGGAGTCCTCAGAGCAGGGATATATAATGATATTATTAATATAGGTATGTTTAAATCCACCTTACTGCTATTTGTTTTCTATTTATCCATCTGTTTCTTGCTTCTTTTTCCTCTTTTTCTGCCTTCTTTTGTAGTAATTGAGTACTTTTCTCATTCCATTTTATCTTTATTTTTTGTTTCTAGGCTAAGCCTCTGTGTTTTGTTGGGTTTCTTTTTTTCTTTTAATGGCTGCTCTAAGGCTTAAAGTATACATTTTAAATTATCATGGTCTACTTCCAAATAATATTATACTACTGCATGTATATTTTTAGAATGTTACAACAGTAGGCCTCCATTTTCCTATTAGTGTTTTTTGGCTCAATTTTACTTCCATATTACAAACCACACAACACATTTTTGTTGTTTTTGAGAGGTCAATTATCTTTTAGAGAAATTTTTTCAGTTAGAAAGCTGTATTTGCTATTTTGGGTATTCATCATTTCCCTGTGTAGATCTAAATTTCCAATTGCTATTATTTTACTTCTTCCTAAAGAATTTCCTTTCTTTTAGTGATGATCCAATGGTGATAAAATCTTTTAGCTTTGGTTTTCCTGGAAAAAATTATTATTTCATTTTTATTTTCACTAGATACTTTTGCTGAGTATAACATTTTAGGTTGACAGTTTTCTTGTTTTTCCTTTCAGCACTTTGAAGATTTTTTTTCTACTATCTTTAAGCCTGCATGATTTCTGACAAGAAGAAGTATGATGTAATTCTTATGTTGGGTTTTTTTTTCCTCTGGAAAGAAATGGGCATAACAATCTTTATAGCTCATACAGGGCTTGGAATAGTTCATGTTTTCCTCATCCACATATATTAGGAATTCTTTCCACTATGGCTTATGGAAGCACAAACTATTCCCAGCCCTGTATGAGTTATAAAGCATATTCCTTTCCAGAGGTTCTTCCCCAACTATGGGTAGTTTCCTTATACATACTTGCAGATCAGTAATCAATTAAAGATTCAAAAGATCCCTCTGCAATCAAGATATCTCTCTCTCTCTCTCTCTCTCTCTCTCTCACACACACACACACACACACACACACACATCCCTACATGTGTACTCTCTCTCACTCTCTCTGGTATTTTCTCTCTGAAAATTCTAGCAAAGTTGGTTGCCCTGAAATCTAAATTCTGTCTTCTCTCTCAGTGAACTCTCTGGTCTCTAACTGGGTTTTGCTTCTCTGCACTAGTTGGAAGCCCTCTCTAGGAAATGATCTGGAAGAATCACAGGCCTCACTTCATTTCCCTTTTTTCCATAAGGAATACTGTCCTGTACTATCTAACACCCAAAGTCTGAAACCCTTGATATATTTGGATGTTTAATCATTTAAAGCAAGAAGGGAAATCAAGTCCCATCATGATCAAATAAAAAATCTCCCCAGGAGGATATTTTCAAACAACAGAACACAAGAAAAGATAGACAAAGTAAGATGAAATGCAAGTAGAACAACATAAATGATTAATAAACATTGTTGAGTTAAAGTTAACTAGGAATTGACTAAAGACAATTTAAATGTTTTATTGGGAGAAATAACCACTGCCTAGTACAGGATGAAAAGGAAGTGTAGTCACACTAACAATGTCTCTAAGTTTCTGAACATATCACAGCAAAGGAAGGTCTGTTGAAGCCAATCAGCCAAGATTCTAGTGAAAAGATGAGTCAATAAGCTACAACTACCAAAAACAAGATAGAGATGTAGGTGCTCATGTACAAGAAAAAGGAAAGTGAGAAAGAAGAGAATTGTGACTTAGGATAAAGTCTTTCAGGGAAAATAGAAATATTCACAACTTCTGAATGAGATCAAGAATCATGAGATCTGACCAGAAGTTACAGTTCACTGTGGAAAGAAGCTGGTTGAAGAAGTGGAAGAAAGCACTGAAAATTTAAGTGTGTTCAGTCATTAGACCATGGATACCAAATATATAATATTCCTACTGCCACTTCTCTCTCTCTTATTCAAGACAGACATCACTAAACAACTATGGCTCTTGCATCACCAAGCCCAGAGGCTGCCTTTGAACGTTTCTACACAGCATCATAGGCAGCTTCTACCAATTGATCATGGTTGGCTTCTAAGTGAAAATCAATTTTCCTTACTAGTTTTAGGCACTTTTATGCCATTTTTGTTATAGCCTTCTTCACCTAGTAATGGGAGAAAAATGAAAATATGAATTTCTAGGTAATCAAGCATAAATATGTATATTATTTAGCGCTTAATAAATATGTATAACATTTACATATGTTTGCATACATATTTATATATATACTATTTTTATAATTAAAAAATTATTCAGATCAAATGAGATAAGAGGTGGGAGAATGCCCTGAAAAGTGCAAGGTTAAAGGTTCTATATTTTAGAAGACAACAAGGTGAGATCTCTGTTGTTTGCCTCTGCTAAGATTTAGGAAATCTGCAGTTGATCTTTCTGAATTTCTGATAAAATTTTACATAATCTCTATGTCTAATCCCCACCACAGCTATACACAGGACGATCAGCTATCCTGGGCTGCCTTTGATGAGGAGCCATAGGATATGGGACTTTTATTACAAAAACTGGGAAAGTTCTAGGCAAACTAGGACAAGTTGGTCACCCTAGATGTAGGGAATGAACAAATCCAGTAGTTCTCACTTCCCTGGGATATAGGCCATGGAAAAATTGGGATCCCAGAGGGCAATGGTTTTTAACACTGTTTCCCAAACCCAGGCCCCCAGATCCCCTTCTTTTCTACTGGATCCCAGAAGGGATTTCACACCACACCCCCTCTCTGCTGCTGCTGCTGCTTCTGCCCTCCCTCCTTGCCCATGGAAGCTCTCCTGCTCCTCCCTAGTCTAGAGTGTTTTCCCCCCTCAACCAATGAATACAGCCCTTTTCAGCCTCCAAAAATCAGCTGGGTTATCCTAGTTTCTGCCAGCCTTTCTTCCCATGATTCTATTCACCTCCTCCACAACACTTTTTAACAAAGCAAAAGAGAAAAATAAATGAATGGAAATTTTAAAACAGAGGACCTATTTTGTAATAGTTCCTGAGCTGGCTGCTTAGATACAGGGCACAAAGATAAATAAAACATGGCCCAACCCTTAAGGAATTCAGGGCTGGGAGCATGAGAGAGGGGAGGAAGATGGATGGCACATAAGCAATTATAATAAAATATTATCATAGCTAATATTTATTGAGAGCATACTTTTGTAGCAGGCACCGTGATACATGCTTTCACCACATTATTTATTTTAATCCTCACAGTAGCCCTAGGAGATAGGTGTATTAGTATTATTATCCCTCATTTTCTGCCTGAGAATGCTAAGGCTTAGGCAGGTTAAATCATTTACTCACAGTGCTAGCAAGTGCTGGAGCTGGATTTGAACCTCAGCTCACCACAAAACTCACGCAGTTAACCACTGTGTTCTACTAGGATGCAAGCCAAACAAAATGCTGTGGAGACTCAACGGAGGGAGAATGCTCTCTACCTGGCAGAAGAGCAGTCAGGAAGGCGCCATGGAAGTGACTTTTGAATTATATCTTTAAGGGTACGACGTTCACCAAGTGGACAAGAGAGGGAGACGGGGCATTGGGCTCACGAGAGAGCTGCTAATATGCAGACGAAAGTGATTTTCTAGCACAATTATTTTAGCCATGGATGCATGTGGAGGAGAGCCGTGTCAAAGGATCAGGGGTGAGGGACAGAAGTCAGATCTTGAGTGCTTTCTTGCTAGGTTGCTTTCTTCTAACCCTTGAAGTGATGGGGAGCCATGGAAGGTCTTTAGGCAGGAGAGCCATACAATTGGCTTTAGAAAAATCACTGTGGCAGTGATGGATTTGGGGTGGGGGATCTGAAAGTGGAAACAATTAGCTAAGGATGGGCCAGTGGGATTAATGAAAGTTAACAGATTCAAGAGAGATTTAGTAAGGCTGGGCCTTGTGCCTGGTTGTGCTTTGGGAATGAAAGTAAGAAAAGTGGAAAGGCAGGATATAGAAAATAAGAGAATTCCTAGCCTAAGAGAATAAGTGGATGGTAGTGTCTGTTGGTGTGAGATGAACAGAGGAGAAGCAAGCTAAGAAAGAAAGGTGGCACTGGTTTGAGGTATCTGTGAGATATCCAAATGGAGATATCTAATAATCAGTTGGATATAGAGTAAGAGCTCAGGAGATAGGTGGTGGAACTGAAATCACCTACCTAGGATAAGATTCCTGGGAATATTTGAGTGGTACACTCCCATGTCCCATTTTAAAGTGCCCCATCATGAAATAACAATCAAGACCCCAAGAACCTTCTCCCATCACCACATTCTTATCCTTCCAGATGCCCAATGGAGAATGGAGTACATTCACTTAAGCCCCAACGTCTTATTTAAAACTTTGAAGAAATTCCTCCGGAATTCTAGAGGCCATAACTATGGTACCTTCATTTCCTTGCGTCTTCACACATTTCTAGCAATTTTTTAGTTAGAAAAAAATAAGTCAAGGGAATGAACATGGATTCAGCAATTGTCTATGCAAGGGACCACCCTGTGCATGGGCACTTTCCATGAGTTAACTCAAGCAATCCTTACAACAATCAGGCAGTCTTATTTTCCCCATTTTATAGATGAGAAGTTTAAGGCTTAAAGAGGTATCTTGGCTTCCTTAAGGCCACAAAGCAAACAGGTTGCTCAGATATGTTTTGAAGCCAGATCGACCTCATCCAAAGGCCGTAGCCATGACATCATGACTCCCAAATGTCTACCACAAAGTGCTGCTGGTCTGTGCTAATGACAGTTTCACTGTTCCACAATAAATGTTTTATACCCTTGCATGACTGTTAACCACCTTTTCTTGAGATGGACTTTTCTTTGAAATCATGCCTTTCCTATGGACAGGAAGCATTAAAATAACTCTGCTGCCAATATGGTTGTTTGATTTCTTTTGGCTTCATGTCCTTACTTGGCAAAATAAAAAGTTGGAAGCCTTGTGTTTGTCCTCAAAATATTCTTTTCATATTCCCTGGTCCATGAAATCCAAAATATTGGAAACTACTGTAGGACCTCTTGCTAAAACCTTGACATTTGAAAAGAGGTGAGGATAATTCAGCCTATCATTGTGACTGCATATGGGAGTTGCAGAGACATGTGGGGATTCTTGCTCTCTTAGCAAGGGACACTTCACACCTGCCATTCCAGGGCTCACACCAAGAATGAATTGGCAAAAGTCTTTATATGCACCAGCAGCTTGTTCTGAACCCCTGAGACTGAAAAAAGCTTATCCTTCAAAGATCATTTTTAAAATTTCATTCCTTATTGTTAAAACAAAATGATGGGAATTAAGAGATTAATATTAACAAGGAACCTGATAATATGCCTTTACATCCTCTCTTTCCCAGAAAAGTGCTCTACCCAGAGCCCATGGGAAGAGAGGTTTTCTCTAAAATCTTTGAGGTCAAGAAACACAACTATTTTGGGATTCCAGGACTGAAGGCTGCTTTGCTATTCCCGAGCCATCAGACGGGAACCCCACAGTGCTCCAATTTCTTCTCCTCTGTCTGGCTGTGGCTTTCTGTGCTCAAGCTCTTGTCCTCCCTTTCCCCCCAGAGAAGAGTCAGCATCTGTGGAGGAACATGCAACAACTACTGAGAACTGTAAAGTGTGAGGCACTGTACTCAGCAATTTCGAGCAAGCCATTTCAGTTCACCTTTGTTTATTTTTATTGATTTATTATTTGAAAGGTAATGCATGCTTATTGTAAAAACAAAAAACAAACAAACAAAAACCCTACACCTGACCTTGGACAAGTTACAAAAACTTCAGTTTCCTTGACCACAAAATAGGGACAAAAATCAAACAATATTGTGGGTGAAAATGCCCCGTTTTACCCTCAGAGACAATCACTATTAATACTTTGGTGGATATACCCAAGGCACTTTACTATATATTTATCAACATTTATTATTAATAATAATGTTTATAAGAATGGAATCACATTATACAATTGCTTTGTGGCCTGTGCATTCTCAGGCATATATAGCTGAGAATCAGATTTTATTTGAAAAATTAGTGGATGGGGAAACTGAGGATCATGGAGGTTGTGCAGTCCAAAGAGTCAGGTAATGGAGGCAAAACTCAAATCTCACTCCCTTGCTTCAAAACCCATGTTCTTTCTGCTAAATCTCAGTTCTTGGATAATAAATCACAGAGGAAAGAGGGTCCAACCCCAAATGAGGTGAGACTCTGGGGGCAAAAATCAGTCTGGTGGTGCCATGTAGTGGCAGTAGGATCTAGAATGATGTCAGAATTGGAGTCGGAAAGCCTTGGTTTTAGGATTGACTTATACTAGCTTATGATGTCAGGCAGTTGAATAACCTCTCTGAGCCTCAGTTTGCTCTGCTATAAAATGGAAATAATAACAGTATCTATCTCATAGCATTGCTCTAAGGGTTGAATAAAGAGAACACAGGTAAGTGGCCTGGTACATTTCTGAAAGTCCCATCATGTGTCAGGCACTGTACTAGGCTCTGGGATTTAAAGACAAGTGAGACACAGTTCCTGACCTCAAAGGATTGACAGAGAAGGCATATGCATGTCCCCGAAGTGTCACAAGGGCTGATGTAGACACCTGGTTGGAGAGTCTTTTGTGGGCACAAAGGAGGACAGGTAAGCACAAGGAGAAGGAGGATTTGGATGGTTAAACAACAGAAATTTATCTCATCACTATTCTGGAGGCTAGAAGTCCAAGATCAAAGTGTGGCCAGGTTGGGTTCCTTCTAATGCCTCTCTCCTTGGCTTGTAGGTCATCGTCACTGTACCTTTTCACATTATCTTTCCTCTGTACATATCCAAATTTCCTCTTCCTGGAAGAACACCAGTCATATCGGATTGCAGCCCATCCTCATGACCTCATTTTAACTTCATTACCTCTGTAAAACCGTATCTCCAAACAGCCCTATGTGTAGGTACTGGGTTGGGGGTTAGGACTCTAGCATATGAATTTGAGGGAGGTGGAGGACACATTTCGGCCCATAACAAAGGCACACTCTGCACAGGGCTCCTGCTGCTAGTTTTCAGGAGTGATTTGTCTTTCTGGTCAGTGTTGTGGTCTCCTCTCTACCTTGCATCTCACTGCCTGTTTTCACCCTCCCTACCTTCTTCATCTAATTGAGGCAACAAAGGAACCCTCTAGAGCTTTTAGCCTAGAATATAAGGCATCAAAGTCCAGGCTCTGTGCACAGTGGCCTGATGGCCAAATCTCATGCCTCCAACCCAAGCTGAAGGAAGAGAAGGAGGGAGTAGACCACCCTGTGTTAGCACTTACAATGAGCCCATGGCTTTTTCGTGCCTTGTCTTGTGTGATCATTTATAAAGACAGAATCAGAGAAGCCATGCAATTTACACTGTGTCACAAGGCTGAAAAGTATATGGAGCAGGATTCAAATCCAAATCTATCTATCTTCAAAGCACATGTTATTTATTTACTCCACTCACCTTGAAGAATTCCTATCCCTAATCTCTAAGAAACGTAGGAGAATGAGAGAGGTTCCAGAAGTCTAGATCATGAAAATCACTGCCCTCAGGATAAGTATGGATTCTGAAAACTGTAGGCATCAAAGTTTGGCAATTGGAGCTTTCAGAAAATTTACTGAGATGTTTTCTGTCTTCCAGCAGCTTCTCTGTCTCAACCCAACCCAGTTCTCAGTTTCCCCTGAGATAAGGAATCTCAAAGATTGGCATCATTGTTTGAATGGAAGAGAAGAAAATGCTGCAGGAGCAAACACAGATGCGACAATAGGCCCCCTAAGTGGTCCCCTCTCTTGCTCACTCTGGTGTTTCTTCCCAGAGCAGCCAATGGGTCTTTCAAAAAGGCAACTCTGAGCACCTCACTCTTCTGCCTGGATTTGTCAGTAACATTGCACTCTTATTCAGAATAAAATGCAAATTCTTCACCATGCTCACGAAGGCCCCTTTCCATTTGCCCAAGACCCAGCCCCTGCCTTCTCTCTCTTTGCATCTCTTTTGACAAACACACACTCCAGTTATATCTGAGGGCAGGGACCATGCCCTCCCCTGCCAATTCTTAGAAGAGAGAAGACACTCAGCAAGAACTGGGAAATAAGTGAATGAGGGAACAAATGAATGAACTGCAAGAGAGCACTGTGGATATTTCTGGCTTAATTGTTCTCCTCTAGGTCATGGCTCAAGGCTGAAAGCCCTCCTACCTGTATCTCTGGCTTTCCTGAGATCCTTAGCGTCCTCTCCACCCAGCCAGCAGATGAAGAGAGAGAGGATGGAGCTTTGCATGGGGAGTTGTAGGGTCTGGAAGCAATGTATCTCACTGCTACCCATAGTCCATCAGCCAGAATTGGACCATGGACCCATCTAACTGCAAGAAAAGCTGCAAGCCTAGGAGAGAAAGGAATTGGGACTGGGTAGACACATGGCAGACTCTGGCAAGGCCTCAGAGTTTTCTATCCACACCTAACTCTCCAAAATCCATAAAAGCTTCCTCAGCGCTTCACCAGAGTGGACTGTTCCCCTCTCCCCTGCCCCCTTGTCCACAGCCCTCTAGCCCATTTTGTCTGCATCTTGACCTTTCCCAATGCAACACCATTCTTATCTGTGTAATAAGAGGTGGGAGATAAGGGAGAGAGAAGTAGCATCATTTCCGTGGAGGGCAAGGCATGGGCTATCGCCCTCCACACCCTCCCCTTGCCCACTCCCAACACAGCTGTCTTAGTCCATTCAAGCTGCTGTACAAAACACCATCGATTCAGTGGCTTATAAACAATAGAAATTTATTCCTCACAGTTCTGGGGGCTGGGAAGTGCAAGGCCAAGGTGCCAACAGATTGGGTGTCTGATGAGGGCCTACTTCCTCACTGACAGAAAGGCTGTCAATTATAAGAATGGAATCACATGATACAACTGCTTTGTGGCTTGTTTTCCCAGTAAAATATTTGCATGTTAAGGTATATATACCTGAGAATCAGGTTTTATAAACAAATTGGTGGATGGGGAAACAGGATCATGGAGGTTGTACAGTCCAAAGAGGTAATGGAGGCAAAACTCACTTGTCTTTGAATCCTCAGAGCCTAGCACAGCGCCTGACACATGATGGGACCTTCAGAAACATACCAGGCCACTTGCCTGTGTTCTCTTTATTCACCCTTAGAGTAATGCTATGAAGCAGACACTGTTTGTATTTCCATTTTATAGCAGAGAAGCTGAGACTCAGAGAGGCTATTCAACTGCCTAATGTCGTAAACTAGTATAAGTCAATCTTAAAACCAAGGTTTTCTCCCTGTGTCCTGACATGGTGGGAGGGGTAAGAGAGCTCTCTGGGACCCCTCTTAAAAGGGTGATAATCCCATTCATGAAGGCTCCACCCTCATGACCTAATCACTTCCCAAATGCCCCACCTCCTAATGCATCACCTGGGGGGTGAGGATTTCTAAGCATGAATCTGAGGAGTGGAGGGGCACAAATATTCAGACCATAGCAGCAGCCAAGTGTTAGGTGAGCACACAGAGGAGTTCTTTGCAGCTTCCCTCACACCAAGGCCTAGAGGTGTCTAGACCACACCGCCAGCCAGATTGGCCACATCGGTGTAGATATGTTTTGCACAAGCATGTCCACTTTCTACCAAGAGGCGTGGGAGGTCGGCTGACACCCTCCCCACATGTCCTGACAGCCCCGCCAGTAAGAGGGAGGGGAGGGACTGAAATTTCACTTTCTCAGAAACAGCAGATTCAGCAACTGTGGCTGCTACAGGAGACACAGATCTGCACCGGCTTAATTTCTCTCAGCCTTTATCATCATACACAAAGCAAGAGCTATTATGTCCTGTCCAGCAGCCAAGGACTCACCTCGTCTGGCATTGGCGAAATGATACCTCAACCTGCAGGGGCCCAGACAGCTTCTTCCTCCAACACTATTGTGGCTGGGGCCCTCACCTGCCCACGGGGAAGCTGATCCTATCCAGAATAGACACCAGGTTTGGGTCTCATAGAGAAGACTGTGACAGGGCTAATGTGTTCTGGAGACTGAATTCCCCCATCTCCACACTTGCCTGAGCCCTGAGAAGTTGGGGGAGGGAGGAAGCCTCTCTGGGAGCTCCTGGGACTCCTGGAATAGACAGTCTGAGCTGCTGCTGAGAAGAAATGACTGCCTTCCAGAGGGGGATTCAGTCTCCAAACTCGGAGATCCTGTGTTCGTATTAAAAATGCAAGACTCTAGTCAGAGCCTCCCAGATCCCGCCAGCCTTGGTTGGGACCCTGAGGCTAAGTGAAAGGAGGTGGGGGAAATCAAGGAGACAGGGAGGAAGGATGGTGCTTCCAGCACCGCCTGTCCACAGCGTATCTCCTGCCTCCAGGACTCTGTCTCAGTCTGGGGCTGAGCTTCCAGTCCCTACTGCCAGGGCTCCCTGAACAGTCCATATATTATGTGCAGCTCACCTTTGCCCCAGCCTCCCCTCACTCCCATAATCCAAATCCATCCTCTGCCCCACCACCTTATTCTTTCTCTACAGCCTGAGAAAGGACCTCAGCTCACCTCTTCAGAGACATCCTCCTTTTTATACCCTCAGCCAAGAATCCATAGGGCCTGTCTGTTCAAACCCACTTACTGAGTCCCCTGAAAAGTCCTAAATGCTTTTCTTCATTCCTTTGACAAACCCTCCCTGAACCCCTAATTTGTACACAGCCCCACGCTCAGTTCTGAAGGTAAAAACCTACCGGTACCCACTCTCTGCCCTCCACAAGCTCTTAAACTGGAAGAAAGGAGATAAAGCAAAAAGAGTGACAATGATAAGGTTGTGTTCAATATTGTTTGAGCACGTACTATGAGCCAGACCCTGTAAAATATGCACTACAATATAAAGATGAAAATGACTCAGTCTGGGGAGGAGAAGAAACATCAATACACCATCTTTCACTCTGCTGCAAGTTCATCCCAAGAAACTATGGAGAGCAAAGACCCACCTTTGCTCCAGAACCTTCCAGAGGGTTGTTTATCCAAACATGGAAGACACATTTTCTGATGGTTGGGAGTTTTCTAGCAGTGCTGTTGGAGCCTCACTCGTGTCTGCGAACATGAAAAGCTTCTTACTGCAAGTACTTGAGATGCTCTCCTGCACATCTTCCCTGGCCCTAGGTAGGGTTGACCAGAAGTACCAGAGAATGTATGTCCCTCCCACCACAGACCAGCCCTCAACCAGCAATGGGAGGAAGCCGGCAAGTAAGTGTCCCAGCTTAATCCCTCCCAGTGGCAGAGGGTGGGTAACTCTGAGATGTGTTCCGCCTTGCATTCCTCAGCAAGAGCGTGTCCCAGTCGCCCAAAGCAACAACCTGCTCATTAATTCACCTTATATTGGCTCCCATTCCCTCCCTGTATTACTCACAACTCTCAACCCATGCTTCCTGGGATCACCTTCCAAATAAATCACTTGCACCTGAATCCTTCTATCAAGACCAACTGTGGGAGGAACCCAGCCTAAGGCAGATTCTGAAGACGTCCCCACATCCTGGTCTCTACCCACATGGTCTTTTGCCCCAACCAGCTACATTCTCTTCCTTAAGCACACCAAGGGCATTGCCTGCACTTGGGCTGTGCTGTGAATCCAACCTGGACCCTCCACCGCAGCCTCTCCATACATCAGTTGGAAACACTGCTCAAAGAATCCTATAGGCTGGGAGCGGCAGCTCACACCTGTAATCCCAGCACTTTGTGAGGCTAAAGTGGGTAGACCACTTGAGGTCAGGAGTTTGAGACCAGCCTGCTTAACAAGGTGAAACCCCATTTCTACTAAAAATACAAAACCTAGCCAGATGTGGTGGCAGGTACCTGTAATCCCAGCTAATTAGGAGGCTGAGGCAAGAGAATTACTTGAACCCAGGAGGCAGAGGCTGCTGTGAGCTGAGATCACCACACCACTTCACTGCAGCCTAGGCAACAGAGTAAGACTACATCTCAAAAAAAAAAAAAAGAAAGAAAGAAAGAAAAAAAAAGAATCCTGTATTTCCTGTAAGGCAAGTTCAAAGTTCTGTTGCTTCCACAAAGCCATTCCAGCCACTCCTTTCCTGGAGCAGTAATGCACATGTATATTTGCGTAATGCACATGCATATTTGCATATATTTGTATGTGTGCACTTATCATCTCTCCCCCATCCCAGCATGCTGAGAATGATAACCCTTGCAGCATAGATTGAAGAAAGACACAGGGAGAGTTGGGGTAGGGGGTGAAAATGCTGAGAAACATGTGACTTCTTTACTTCTGAAACCCTTTCTCGAGGAAGAGAAAAGGATAGATTTAGGAGAGGGAGAGAAGAGGCCAGAGCCAGAAAGGGCTCAGTTTGAGAAAGAATGGGGAGGTGATGTGTGGGTGAGTGGAAGATGGGGCGGAGGAAGAGGAGGAGGAAGAGGAGCCGGGGATCACTCTCAGCCTGAAACGATCGGCTCTGGGATAGAAAATGAATTTTTTTTTAAGTTTAGCCTCCTGTGAACCCAGTCTCTCTTTGTTACTTTTTGAGGCTTCCATAAAAAGATCCTCTTTATTTGTGGACATTGGCAATGTCATGGTCACAAAACGGGTCAGCTTTATGTGACCCCACATCTTGAAATCTTTACATGGAGGTTAAAAATCTCTATTTTTCACCGGAAACAGAGGCCCGCATCTTCCCCAAGCCCCTAATGGCTTCACCATCCAATTGTCCTGCCTCCCTCCTTCCTGAGCCAAGGGATAGGAAGGGCAGTGGGCATCCTGGACGCATGTCCATGCTCCTCAAGCCGGAGCCAGCGATGCCCACACCCTCCCAGCCCCTGGTCCCAGCCCTCTTCCACCTCGCCCTGAGTCTGACAAGCCACCCTAATGGATTGACCATGGCCTCTGCTGGAGGGGCTAAATATGAAACTTTCCTGCACTCCCCTTGTCAAAGTTAAAAGCTTTTCATGTCTGTGTTAATGTTTTTTTCTGTCTGCTGGCTCCAGTGACAGATGCAGCATCTTGTGCTGAGTAACTGGAGAGTGAATGGCTGGCAGGGGCCGGGGAGGTAGCGGTAATTTATCTCCAAGAGTTTAAGCAGGATGACATGGCTGGGAACAGAAGGGGGGTGAGGCTGTCACCTGATTACTAATTCCAAGATTTCTCCTCCAAGAGGGAAAAGGAGTGAGCGAGGATGAAGGGTACAAAAAGCAAATCAATAAACAGGTTAGCGTCTGCGTCGTTATTAACTCTCAGCCTGTCAGCACCCCATTGAAGCAATCGCTCGAGGCGGCCTCGGATTTAATGGTCAGTGCAATAGATTTACTGTAAATGTTATCAGAGGCAAGGGCGGGGGCAGGGGGCGCTAGGAGGCCCTCATTGACAAATCATTGGATCGCACCTGGATGCGTGAAGCCATTTCTGAACATGCATAAATAACCTAGAGCTTAGGTCCTGGGTGGCATTCCCTCCCTCTGATTTAAATGCTGCCAGCTGCCTTTCTCTGTATTCTTTGCTTCCGGAAGGTTTGAACAGCCAGGTGTCCCCTAAATCTTTCCAGGGACCTCATCATCTGGCCCTCAGCAAATCTGAGACAGATCAGGCAGCAAGTCTGCACCAGGAGCCTCTGGGATCCAGAGAGATCAGTAAGCCAGGAAGGAGCCCAGACCCAAGAGGCAGCCAGGAGTCTGCGGCTTCACTGCCACAGGTGAGATGCCTCTGAAAGGTCAGTCCTAAAGGGAGCATTCCCTGAGCTCAGCGTCTAGGGACTGGGGATGCCTTCTTGAGGTTCCTTCTGACCTCTCCAGTGCTCACTTCCTCAGAGCCTCTCACCTGCTGTGCTTACTAACAACAAATGCTGGTGGGAGGGCTTTTGACTAAGTCCATTCATCAGAATGCAGGTGGCTGTCCTACCCTCATGCCAGGGGTCATGGCAGAACAAGAATCCAGAAGCAGGTAGAGACAGCAGCCAGAGAACATAGTGAAGTAGCCTGCTGTTTTCAAAAGCAGGACCACTGTGTACAGTTGTGCAGGCTGTACACTGCACAAGTCTAGGGACTGTCATTCACAACATAATCTATGGGAATGGTACCCTCTGGAGTTATACAGCATGACAACTTGGTAGGCACATGCAACAGTCCCAACAAAGAAGCAGTGCCAGGTGGACAATGGACAGAAGTAGCCTACTACAGAAGTGAACACTGAGGATCTTTCCAGTAGATTCCAGTTGGAATCAGAGGGGACACAACAAGTAGCCAGGCATAGGTTGTCTAAACAGTTGGGAGAGTTTTAACAGCACCCTAGGAACTTAGATCATTGAGAACCATTTATGTTGACACTTAAATGAGAAAAGGCCTGTGGGAACATCAGGGAATGCAGATTTTGTCTTAGCTACACTGACCATAATCTTTCAAACAAACATGTGGGATTTTTGTTCTACTGATGGTGATAAAAAGCTTGGATACAAAAACACTCTGCTCTCTTGGGCATTGAGATTGTTCCCAGGGTCAGAGGCAGAACATGTGGTAACTGGACTCACAGAAGTAACACAATGAGATGGAGTCAAGGAAGGGGCTGGCTCAAGACCGTTTCTCTCCTCAACTCAGACTTGGAGCAGGCAAGGCTGGTCTTAGCTTGAGTTCCTCCCAGATGGAATCCCTAAGACGAGGCCTTGGAAGGAGGTCTCTCGTCTGGGAGGTGAGCCCCGAAAGCAAAAGTGAGAGAGAAAAGCCAGCTAAGGGCAGGCTGATGGTCATGTCCAGGGCATTATTCCCAACACATACCTCAGAGTGGGGCCTGCTGGAGGCTGAGCAAGTTCCTCTGGGACCAGGGAGAGCCCCCAGGCATGGGAAAAAAGAGACACAGAAGCTTAAGAGGTAAATGAAACTGTCTGCAGCAGCAAGTGGACTCAGGGATGCGGGGGGTGTCACGGGGATCTGATGGGAAGACATCAATCGCATCTTTTACAGGACCCGACCTCAGCATCCACCAGGCCTACCTGACCTCCCGTCCTCTTCCTCTGCCACAGAAACATCAAGAGCCTCGGAAAACCATGGCTCTGTTTGGGTTCACCGGCTCCCATCTCCTGTGGAAAGAGCCAGGTGAATCTGAAATTAGAGCCAAGTATACCTTGAGGAATTTCCAGCCAATCTGATGCCAAGAAAGGTCTTTTGTCCAGCACTGGCCCATACTGGCAGGCTCAGAGACATTTCTTTGAGGCTGGGGGGACAAATCCCTAGCTATGTATGCAGAACCATTTATGTTCACGGTCCACTTGTGAGGTCAGCATTGTGATTTTCCTAATAAAGACATTGAGGTCCGAAGAGATGAGGTGATATGTGGCAGGGCACACCGACGGGGCTTCAGTCAGAACCCAGTGGAAGCCTAAAGCTTCCCTAAGAGTGAAAGCCACCTGGGGATGGGTATAGCCCAAGGGGTGTCCCTGCAGGCCTAGGAGTGGGGGCCACTTCCCACTGTTGCTAATCTCCAGTGGTCTCGAATTCCCTGTTGGGAGTCTCAGCTCTTCCCTCAGTGAAACCAATTCCCCGTTTAAATTCCCTAAGGGCTTTTGAACCAGAGTGTTTGAAATCCCTAGAGTGGTTTCTGCTCCTGTCTGGCTCCTGGACGATTCCCAGCCCTGTCTAAACTATTGTCCCTGCCCCAAAATGTTATATGCCCTTCCCTGCTTAGAGCACTGCCCAACTTTTTATATATTTTACTGATTTCTCTCATTTATTTTCTGTCTCCCTCATTAAAACAAGACCAGAAACTGGACACAGTGGCAGTAGTGGCAGCAGTAGTCCCAGCTACTTGGGAGGCTGAGGTGGGAGGATCACTTGAGCCCAGGAGTCTAAGACAAGCTCAGGGAACACAGTGAGAGGAACTCATGATTCCTCTCAGGAGCCCTGCCCGCCAGCATAGAAAGTGGGCAATGCCACGCAGCCCTACTCTAGTGAGGAAGGTGAGGGGAGTTGGCAACAGAGAAATGAGGCTCTGTCTCAGAAAAGGCAAGACCAGGATTTTCCTCTGTTTTGTTCACTGCTATATCCCTAGAGCCTTAAACATTCCCCAGCACACAGATGTTCAAAAAATGCTTGTCAGATAACTAATTGTACAACATAGTGGACACTCCATTTTGAACCCAGACTGGAACCTGGGTGCCTCTGTGCAGGTTCCTGTTGCTGACCCACTGCCCAACCCAGCTGCCCCTCTGTCTCCGTGCTCTGGAACTCCATGCCCAATGCCAGTCACCCACCCGCAGTCTCCCAACACGCCCAATCCATGTGGGAGTGCGGTCAGGGGGACTTGTCGGGGATACCAGTGGCCTTTATCACCCTGCCCTGGAGGAAGCACAGAAAGCCAGGGAGAAGCAGGACAGGCGGGGCCTGTGAAAGCCAAGCCAAGCTGCTGGGCTGCTCCAGACCTACAGGGTTTGGCATGTGCACGGGTGTGCATATTCTCACACATGCACACAAACCTAGTGCTATGTTTTGAATGTGTGTGTCCCTCCAAAATGTACAGGTTGGAACTTAAACCCCAAGGCAATGGTATTCAGAGATGAGGACTTTAGGGAAATGATTAAATCATGAGGGTTCTGCCCTCATGAATGGGATCAGTGCCCTTAGGAGAGAAGCTTCAGGGAGCTGCCTGGCCCTTCTGTCTCTTCTGCCATGTGAAGACACCAAGAGGGCACTGTCTTTGAGGAAGGGGTCACCACCAGACACCAAATCTGCTGGCACCTTGATCTTGGACTTACCAGCCTCCAGAACTGTGAGAAATAAGTTTCTGTTGTTTATAAATTATCCAGTTTAAGGTATTTTGTTATAACAGTGGGAATGGACTAAGACACCTACAGACACGCATGTGCACACACACACCCCTACATGTGTATGTACACATGCACATGCCCAAACTCATGTGTGCACACCTACACACATGCATGCATACTTATACATATGTGCATGGCTACATGTGCATGCTGCATATGTGCACACATGTGTGCCATTCAACATACACACATGTGCACACATACCATGGGTTGCATGTGAAGAAGATGAAGGAAAAGATCTAACCCCCTCTCCACAATCCTGTGACTTACTGAGAGATCTTGGAGGTAGATAGGAAAACCTCTTCCTCTTTACAGATTCACTGTTCTGACTCTGAAGATTAACATAGATTTTCTAGCTGGGGGTCACATAGCTGTGGCTGGTGTAAGTGTGTTTGTGTGGATGGGGGGGTGTGCTTAGGTGATATGCATGTGATATGTCTGTTTATATCTGTGGTATGTTTGTGTGTGTGGTGTGCATATCTATGTGGATGGGGGTGTGTGTTTGTATACTGCGTATGTTTGTCATATGTGTGTGTCCACGTGTGTCTTTGAACTTGTGCACATTCAGTGTGCATGTTTGGGTGGTTTGTGTGTGGTATGTGTGGCATGTGTATGTGTACTTGGTCTAATACACAGAAGTACCTGCCACTCGTAATGAAAATAACAAAGGAGACTCCACCAGGATAGCCCACCCAGGCGAGGACAGAATTGGGCCCCCAAAGCACCCCCAAATTGTTCAGTGAGAACTGGAGCATTCAAGGCCAGCACTGCTGGCTGAAGCCGCCAAAGGAGCTACTCCTTCAGACTCAGTTTGGGAGAATAAACTCCAGGGGAAGGGAATGGGGCCTACAGACAGAGTAGGTGAGGGTCTCTGAAAGGTGGGTGGAAAGTCACGCAGGGAACCTACAAGAAGATGGCTCTCTGGAGGAGAGGGCAAGGCCACAGAGGCCCACAAGGGACCCAGTTCAAAGGCACTTCTCCAGGCCTTTAATCCAGAAGTGGGACGGAGTGGCACTTGGTGACCCACCTACGTACCCCTTCTCTCATAATTCCTCTAAGGAGTCCTGCCCCCCAGCATAGAAAGTGGGCAATGCCACGCAGCCCTACTCTAGTGGGGAAGGTGAGGGGCATTGGCAACAGAGAAGTGAGGCCCACTGCAACCCCCATTCCTTGCCAGCACCTAGGCCAGAGCATCCCTGGGAAGGGACGGTGTCCAGGGGGTGCTGCCCCACACAGATAAAGGGTGCCCATTGCAAAGCTGGGAGGGATAGGGAAGAAGGCACACCAGGGAATAACTTGGGCAGGAGGACTGTAGGACCCAAAGTCTGGCCGACATATGAAGCCAAGGAGTGGTCTCTCAGGGGACAGCAAGCTGCAGGGGAGTGCCGGAAGTGTCAGACAAGGTGACCTCCCCCACCTGGCACTGGTCTCCTCAGGGGCCCAGAACCCCCGCCAGCCTCCCCTCCTGAGTGGGGCAGCGGCTGAGCCAGGACATCCTTGGGGGATGTGCCAAACAATTACTTTCCTTATTGAATATCTGATTAATTATTCAGGAGCTGAATCAATTATTCATATCTCATTTAAGCAAGGGGGGAAAAGCCACTGCCCCTTGAAAGAAGCTTCTCAGCGCCTCCCAAGGCCCTGGGGACGGAGTCATCAGTGGGAGAAATTGTCACAGCAGGAATGCGGCACTGGCGTGGCCGCTGCAACCACCATGGCCCTCCTCCTGCACACACCATCACTTGTGGGTTCACACACCTGCTCACAGTTACACACACACACACACACACACACACACACTGAGCACTCAGATACATAAGAGGGAAGTGTGGGATCACACAGAGGAAGAGCCAGTCCCTCAGTCTGTCAGGGAAAGTCCCCAGTAGAAATGATATTTTTGTTATGACTTGTCAGAGGAAAAGGCAGAGAAAGTGAGGAAGGGCAGCCCAAGCAGAGGACCTGCAGGAGTGAAGGTGCGGAGGTGTGAAAGAGCACGAGGCAGCCCAGGGCACTGGGATGGGAGAGGATGGCAGAGAGGGATGCAGCAGGGAGCAGAGGCTGGATGACTCAGAGCCTTGGGCTCAACCAGTGGAGAGCCAGTGAGAGTGTGGCAGTACCCCCAGGGGGCACCATGGCTGAAATGGGCTTGAGCGGCTTGGGAGCCCGCTGAGTGGGAGGGTGTCCTATTCCAGACACTGGTTTACAACTTCCTCACCTGGCTCTGTCCTGGGCACCCCTTGGCAAGAGGCTAGGGACCATCTCAGTGGACTCATGAACCATGAGGCTTTTGTAAGTGGCAGGGGCTTCACCATTTTTCCCTCCAAGGTTTCCAAGTCCAAGGGGAAGGTGCAGTGGGGTTGCTCCAACCAGGGAGTGAGACTTACTGACCACGTTTTGCAGATGGAGAAACTGAGGTCCAGAGAGAGGAATGGGCCAACTCTTGGTCACCCAGAGTCAGAACCAGAGCTCAGGCCTGTGGCCCCCAAGCTTAGCAGCAAAATGCAGAGTGGGAGGGTCCATGGCTGCCAGCCCCACCTCAATCCAGGCCCTCCCTGAGCTCTCAGATGCAGACCATGCACAGGTGCCTCTGCAGAAAGGTCTGAGGAGGGTAAGGTGTTGACTGCTCCCACTGTCTGCCCCCTTTGCCCCTCTTCTCCTCTGTCTTTTCCTCTCTCTTTGTCCCTTGCTCATGTACTTGCTGTGTGGGTGGGGGTAGGTGACTTTCTCTTTTTCTCTCTGTCTCCTGCTCTCCCATCTTACTGTGTCTTCATCGCTCTCCTTTCGGTCTTTCTCTCTCTTTCCCATTCCACTCTGTTTCTCTCATTCCCTGTTACCCATCTTTGCCTTTCTGTCTTTCTTTGTCTCCCTCACATTCTCTACCTGTCTCTTCCCCTCTGTCTCTTTCCCTGTCTCCCTCCCTTTTCTCTCTTCTCACTTTCCTCTTTCTCTTTCCTTCTCTCCATCCCAAGGTTGGTCCAGGGCTGGGTCCCAGCACTTTCCTTCCCCCAGCCCCTCAGCCTGACCAGACCCAGGAGCCCCACACCCACTAATCAAATCTGTGACCTGATTCAATTACACCCAGCAAAAATGCAGACGTGTAACCTTGTTAATATCACGTTTATTAGAGGGAGGGGAGGAGAAAATTAAGATAGACTTCGTGTTGCTGCTAATTAGAAAAATTGAGACTTTGCATCTGCGTAGCACTGAGCAACATGTGGTGGTAACAGATGTGGGCTCGTTACACAGCTGCACGGGGGGGGTGGGGGCGGCAGGATGGGGGTGTTGTGTTGAAAACGTTCCCAAGCCAGCCGCATTCCCCAAGCTGCAGCCCCCTCGACCCAGCGACCCAGGCCTGATTGCACCCTTGGGAGTGGAAAGGCCAGGACCCAGGAGGGGAATCGTATGGGACAGCGGCTGAGAGTTCAGCCCTGGGGTCAAACCCTGACTCTAGCATGGATTAGCTGTGTGACTTGCCCGGCCCTTAACCTCTCTGTGCCTTGGTGTCCTCATTTACAAAATGATACTATGGGCACCAGCCTCATGGGACTGCAGTGTGGGAGGATGAAATGGAACAAAGCAAGTCACATGCTGAGCACGGGGTTTGAGCATGCCCAATTCAAATCATGGGTCCCTGGGGCCAGCTGCAGTGTGGGCTGTAACAGTCATTGTCCAGCCCCCACTCATGAACCTCACCACCCTAACCCTGACAACGGCCAACAGGAGCCATGGATCAGCCCCTCATCCCCTGGGGGCTTCGAGGGTCTGAAATGGCCCCATCTCAGAGCTCTTCAAGCTCAGATCCCAGATTTCACTTATGGGGGAACCACAAAGGAACAATAAGGCCTACTTCTGGGGACCCGTGGAGGGAGGAGGTGGAGGCTGGAGATGGCACTGGACAGGTTTGCCAGATAAAGAAAATAAGAAAAAATATATATATGATGTCCAGTTAAATTTGGATTTCAGATAAATAACAAATTATTGTTTGGTTTATGTTCCATGCAACCTTTGAGACAAACTTATGCTAACCAGTGATTCATCTGAAATCCAAATTAACTGGGCACTGTATATTTTATCTAGCAAACCTAGATGGAGTGTCAGGACACGCTGGAGCTGAGAGAGTGTCCAGGGCTCCTTTGTGCCCCCTGGACACTGGCAACCAGCCATGGATGGGGTGGGGAGAGGACTAGTAACTCCCTCCTCATGCCAGCCCTAGGAGCTCAGCCCAGGCCCACTTCCCACCCCACAAATCCTCCATCAGAGCCAAGTAGAAAAGGACTCTGGCCTAGATCACTGCACCCCCAGATCCCTTTGGATGGTTGTATCCTGGGACTGGGAAGAGCCCAGCTTCTACCTGCAGGCCAGCGTGGCAATCAGAGCCATGACAGAGGAAGCGTGGAAGTATGAAACACTGCCTCCTTATCCCCCTCTGCCTCGCCCCATTTCCATGGCAAACCCTTCTGGCCTTGAGTCCTTTAATGGGGCATCCCTAAAGGCAGCTAGGAGCACAGGCCCCACAGAGCCTTTTTGGGGCTCATCATCCTACATATCTCCAGACCTACACAAAAGGAACCCATAAAAGCAAAGGAAGATCCCTTCCATGCACTGTGAAAACTTCAGTGCTGAGGGGACTCAGGGAAAGACAAACGCTGGCCCCTGCTTCCTCCCAGGCAGGGCTTTCCAGACCTCCCTGCCTCTGGTCCCAGGTTAGAATCATAGTCAAAGGGCATGAGACATGAAGCCAGGGGAGGCAAGGGAGTACCATGGCTGAAGCCAGATGGCAATATCAGGCCAGAGTAGGGAGGCCCAGGGTAGGGAGGCCCAGAGTGGGCTTCCCCGAGATGTGTCTGTGAGGTGGTGGGCAGGGGCTCTCTAAGCAAAAGTCTCCCAAGGGGGGCCACACCACAGCCAGCCCAAACTAGTCCTCCACAGATACAAACTGAAGAGCCTGGGACCTCCCCAGAGGGAAGCCTTGTCCTGGGCCCAGGAGGAGATGCTGAAGTTTATTTACTGTGTCTTGTACCCTGCAGTCTAGCACAGGGTTTCATTTGACAAGCACTTATTACATGCTGAGCACTGTTTCAAGGATTTGACAAACATCCACTCATTCATTTTCCTAACATTTTCCTGCTGGTTGCTCTCCACTTGCCCTACTCCCATCCCATACCCAGCTCTCGTCTCTGACCTTCTCTGACATGTTGCGGGCTCTGTGCAGGGGAAGCTGACCTCTACCTGCTGTATCACCCAACTCCCTCACCCCCGGCTGGTTGGGTTCTGGGAGCCCACCAGTTGTGACTCTAGCCACAGCTGCATTCCTCTATAGCTGCAGATCTGGATGGGGCCTGGAGGAGGGGTTCAAAGACTCCATTCTCATAGGCCTCCGGAAACAACCATTCCTTCCCTTGCCTTTTCCATCTGGCAGGGAGGAGGGGGTCATCGTTTCCTGCTCTTGCTAACTGATGGGTGCCTCACCATCCTTTCTATTTCCTTAATTTGCCCTCACTTTGTAAATAGTCCCTTCATAATGCTCTTTTTAGAGAAATCCTTTCGAATGTGCTATTTGTTTCCTGCCAAAATCCCGACTGATCTAAGAATTCTATGAGAGAGGTTACCATTATCACCCCCACTTATCTGAGAAGATAAGAAACTCAGGCACAAAGTAACTTACCTAAGGGCACACCAAGAGGTGACCACTCCTGGTCACTTAAAGCCCAAATTCTCTCCCCACACTCCCTTGGAACCCTCCACACACAGGCCTTATCCCTAGACTCCTTGGGTCCCTCTCTCACTCCAAAAAGCTGGGCTTCCAGCTGTGAGGTTCAGATCTTATCTGATCATTGAACAAATGAGAGCCCAATCCCTGCAGCAGGAAAGGCTTGGAAGATAAGATGCCACTACCTTATGGAGCTAGGATAGTGCAGGCCCAGGCCTCCAGCCTCAGAATAAGGATGTCCAAGTCAAAGTCTAAGAGAGTCCTGTGAAAGGCCTGGCCAGCCACATGGTGACTATTAACCATTAAATCAGTAGTTCTCAACTAGGGCAGTTTTGCTCTCTGGAAGACATTTAGCAAGATCTAGAGACAACTGGGGAGAGAAGATGCTACTGGCATCTAATGGATAGAGACCAGGGATGCTGCTAAACATCCTACTATGCGCTGGACAGTCCCCTACAAGGAATTATCCAGTCTAAAATGCCAACAGCGCAAAGGCTGAGAGACTTAGGTTACAGAATCTCAGGACTCTTAGAGAACATTTGTTCTATTACGTCTATTGCAGATGAAGATACTGAGGACCCAAGAAGGCCTCAAAGTCACTGCCAGGTTAGAAATAGCAAGTCTAAATCAACATTTACCTCCAGTCTGGTACAGCACAGAGCAGGTGCCTGGCTTGATCCAGCATCTGGCTGCTTCTAGAAGGTCATTAGCTTGTCACCAGCTGCCTCCCCCAACCAGGACAAGGTGAGATCTGGGTGGTAGGTCCTAGGAACTTTCTTTTCCTGGAAGATCTGGATGAGTCCAGAGAGCTTTCCTTTGGTAAGCTCTCCCCTCCCTTCAAGAGCTCTCATCAAGAGCACACACACTTTCAGGCACAGCCTGAGCTGTGGCTACTTGGTTAATAGCCACAATCTCATCCATAGCCCTGTAGTGGCCTCAAAGGGATCCCCTTGCAAAGCCCTGAATTTATTCTGACAGTGCTGCCAGTGGCCTTTGGAGTTTTGCAGGAGGACTTGTCAAGGGCAAACATTGATCCTTTGAGGGGTAACATGATTTTGGAAACAGCTTCTGACTTCTGGTATGGTGAGCTCAATGGAGTACAGACTAGATAAGTCCTTCCCAGGAGAGTTCTAAGAAGGAACCATACATGGGGGTGAAGGTTTTGTGAAGTGGTTCTGGAGGTGCTGATGGGGACTAGGGTCACCCTGGCTGGGACCACAGGCACAAGATCCCTTGCTATGGATAGGGCCAGGGAACCAAGAGTGGAATGGGGACTCAGATAAGCAGAGCCATTACTCATTGGCCAGAGGCAGTGTGCCAAAGACCACCATTCAATGGAAAGGAGAGGCCAGATATCCATGGCTCAGCCTGTGGCCAAGAGTGAGCCCAGAATATAAAGGACAGTTGAACTTTTAGGAGTCATCCAGCATCCATTCTCCTTACTTTGAATAATGACATCAAAGGATTGCCTTTCAGAGAAGTGTGTAAGAAGCAGAGCTAAAAGCCAAGAAGTCTTTAATGAAGAGACTACCTGAAGAGGTGCAGACAGTGTTAAGGAAACAAACACTGGCCCAAAACTAGCCCTAGTGGCAAACAGTTACCACCTGTATTAATTCATTTTCATACTGCTATGAAGAAATACCCAAGAAAATCATGACAGAAGGCAAAAGAGGAGCAAAGCCACATCTTCCATGGTGGCAGGCAAGAGAGTGTGTACAGGGGAAGCACCCTTTTATAAAACCATGGATCTCATGAGACTTATTCACTATCAAGAGAACAGCAAGGGAAAAATCCACCCCTGTGATTCAATTATCTCCCACATGGGTGCCTAACATGACACATGGAAATTATGGGAGCTACAATTCAAGATGAATTCGAGTGGAATACAGTCAAACCATAGCATCACCCTTAAGGCTAAAGGAAGAAACGCAACTATGGAGAGAGCCTGTCCAGTGGGATACAGAGTCAGATGGGAACAGTGGCTCTAGAACTAGCACAACACCAAGCAAGAAGGGAGTGGGGAAGAAAGACCCCATCCTCTCTTTTCTTCTACACTCTGATTTCCTGCCAATACCTCCCATCGGCCAAATCCAATCGGAAGCCAGAGGACAAATATGAGGTGAGTCTTTTGGCATACAGAGAATGGCAAAGAAACAAAATAGGAAGAAGGGGAGGAAAAATGAAGAATAAGTAGCACATCTGTTTTCTCTGACTGAGAGATGGGCACTAATCCTAAATGAGGTTAATTAGGACTTGCTCCTTCATGATTTTTAATCCCAACCAGCAAGACAGAAGAACAGTGGGGTGAGGGGTGGGAGAGAATCCATTTATTCCTGTAGCAGTACCCATACTAAAATCCACATGGTGAAAGGATCCCAGAAAAAACTATCATCCTGTCCTGCCCATTCTCCTCCTTCAGTACCAGGTGGAGCCTGCCATGAGTGAGAGATGTCTTGGAGCAGCTCCCGGTGATGGCTTTATAACAGGGTCAACTGGACACCTTAAATCACACTAATGAACCATGGGAACCCCCCACATAGGGTGCTGGCAGGAGACCACGCCATTGCAATGGCCAGAGGGGAGACCTTTTTATCTCGTTTCCCCAGAAACTACTCGATAAATGCTTTTAGCATCTTTTTTAAATAAAAAAGAAATGAAATGTAAGGGGCATATTAGCACTGCTCCCATTTTCAATTAGTCCAAATGATCATGTTAAAAGCTATTAATAAACCACTGCAAGTGGAGGTCACTGGTGTAGGAGTTCATCAGGGAGGAATTGGCAGCCCACAATGGACTCTTATGCACTGCTGAGGTCTTTCCTCCCTCTCCTCACCCACTTTGCCTCCAAAGCCTCTGCCATGAGACTCACTACATTTCCACGATGTAGGGGAGGGCAGAACCACAGACTGAAAACATCTGCTAAGATCTGAGCACTATGCCTGCTCAAGCCTGCAAAGAAACAAGATCCTGGTTGGACGTTAAATAAATAATTGGCCAGTTCTATCAGTTTTATCAGGCTCAGGTCATCCATGGTGGTCCTACACAGTCTGTGCTGAAAAGGATCCTAGGGGTTTTGGCCCTCGTGGGGAAATGTGGCTTGCTTGATTAGTGATGTTTGCCAGGGCAGTGGCTTCAAAGGTGGTGGTATGCCTGTCCTGAACCCACCATGCCTGCCTAACCCTGTAGGGAGAGGAACTCCCACAAATGGACTTCCTTTGGTCCATTTGCATTCCAAAGGCCAGCCCCCAAACCACCCACCCAATGGAAAGGAGAGGCCAGATTCCAACTATGCTCAAGTGAGCCGAACCTTTCCTACCTGCCTCCTTTCCTCTGGAGCCTTGCTTCTGGGCAAACAGGGCCCACAGGACAGGGACTTGGACTCAGTATTTCTTCTCAGTGTGCACCTGAGCACAAAGACTCGGTTTTATTGTGCCCAGCTATGCCAGAACTAAGATAGGGGATGGAACCTTTTTATCCTTTGTCCCAGAGACTTTCAGGCCAGGATTGGTACTTACCTTCCCTGGTCCCTGCTGGTATCACAGTCTAAGCCCCATCTTCCCTAACTCAGGCAAGGGCTCTCCATGTTTCCCTGTGTCAGAATGATCTCCACAGAGCACGGCCCTGCCCTGAGCCTCTCCTGCTCCTGCTGAAGACCCCCCATGGTTCTTCACATAAAGTTCTCCTCCCAGCCTCACCTCTGGTCTCTCCCCATGCTCACCATGCCTTCTAGTTACTCTGTACCCCCTGCGTTCTCTGACAATGCCACGCATGGGGACACCTCCAAACCTTCTGCTTGGAATACCCCTGTCCCTTCCACCCTGCCAGCTAACCCCTGCTTGTTCTTGAAAGTCCAACTCAAGAGGTGACCTGCTCCCCTGTGACCACAGTGATCCCCTAAGTTGGCACAAGCTGCTATCCGGGCTTCCAAGCCCCTGCTTGTCCTTGAAAGTCCAACTCAAGAGGTGACCTGCTCCCCTGTGACCACTGTGATCCCCTAAGTTGGCACAAGCTGCTATCTGGGCTTCTAAAGCCCCAGGTACCTGGATCCTCATTGTCCATTTGCAGGTCTCCCCCACATGACTGTGACAAATGGCACAGAGTACCATCTGATACAAAAAGGCCAGTAAATTTCCCCACTGGATCCCAGAGGCAAGGTCTACACTGACCCTCACCCCTGTCTCTCACACCCACCCAGGTGGGGCCCCAACAAGAAGTGACACCAAAGAAAACCTAACAGTTCAGAGGGAGGTTTCAGAGGCCTCTCTAACTGAGACCACAGGGGCATTTTACCTGTCGTGTTTTGGCTACACCACTAAAAAGGAAGAAATCGCCCCTGTGGTGTGGACTCAAGCTCTACAGCCCCCTCACCCTATTCTCCATCCCTCACTACTTGTCAGAACAGAAAGCTGATTCCAAAGCTGAAAGAAGAGGTGCCCGTGGGCCAAGGTCTGGGGACTAAGGTGGAAATAGATGGCCAAGCAGCGTGGCCCCTAAGAAAGACCCAGCCTGAGATGGACAAGAGCCCCATTCCTGGTTTCTAACAACTCCCACTCCCATCCCATGATTGATGGTGAGCAGATGCATCCTGCCCCCTCCCCTCTCCTCCCATAGAGGTTTTTTTTGTTGTTGTTAGGTTTTGCTAAAGCAACCTGCAAATTAATTTAATATCCTCCTTTGGTTGGGAGCTATGAAGCTGGGCTCGAGGCTGATGATGCATGAACCATCGGTGGCAAGTATTTAATCTCTGGACAATGGATAGAGATGTTAGTGCATGCCACACTAAATTCTATTTACGCTGCCTATTAAGGGCAGTCAAGCTGAAGGGAATCGGTGCACATTACAGGCCCTAATGGAAGAGGAAGCTCCACAACAGTACATTAAAGGCGGAAAATGAATTAGGAGGGGACTGCGGAGGAGAAAGCAGGCAGGCCGAGGGGCTGTCTGGAGATAACTCTTCCTGACAGCCTAGCACACATGCCCAGCCCCTCTGTTCAGATATGCAGAGAAGAGAAGCTCCAACGGCCCTCTCAAAGACCTTGGCTGTGGGTACCACCCTGCTGAGAGCCCAGGAACCTACATGGGAGTTCCTGTCCTGCAGGTGAAGAAAGAAACGGGGTTGGAATGATCTCAGGCTACCAAGCCAGCCTCCCTGCCCACTCCAGGTGGATGCATCTGAAAGCCTGGGACATTCTTCATCCCTACAGGCTCACCAGTACTTCTGGACCTTCTATAGGCAGGAGGAAGCTGGTAACGACCACAGAGAGTGGGCCTGTGTGCTGCTGCTGCTGCCATCACATTATTGGGCAGAACTTGGAGACAGTGGTTATAGTACAAGGGAATAGGGCTACAGGAACTTTGGGCAAGTCATGTAATCTCTTTAAGCCCCAACTTCTTCAACTGAAGAGCCATAATAGTATATACTTATTAATAATGTGTCTTGAGGGCTTAAGTCTCCCTGGGCTTACACAGCTCCTTGGTCCTCCTCTTTTCTGTCTTTCTCCCCTACAGCATCTTGTCCCCTCAGAGCTCAGTGTATGGCTGTGCACAGAGAGGGCATCATCCAATGATTGCTTGTTAAAGAAAGCATTTGCCTAAGGTCGCCCAGCAGGCAAGCACCTCAGCCAGCATCAGTACCAGATCCATTTGACTTTCATCACACCTCCCTCCCCAACACCCTTCTAAGCAGGTGATTCCTGGGGTAGTTGGGAAAATCTGAGGAAACATTTTCCCTTCAAAGCCAAACGGTAGGGTCTGCAGTGGGTCCCCAGCTTCCTGCTTCCTGCAAAGTAGAGTGTGGAGCACAATTAAGCAGGCACAGATATGGGACCTCAGAAAGAAGTGATGCCAGTCCAAGGATGGTATTGCTGGGCTATCCAATTGGGAAGGGGAATCAGAGCAGGATGGCATAACCTTCATCTAAAAGGGTGAAATGTTAGGAGAAGTGTCCATGGTCACCCAAGCCCTGCACCCCCAGAACCTGCAAAATCTCCAGAAGGACTTGGGGTACTGGGAAGAGAACTAATGGCAGCCTTAGGGAACTGCCCAAACTACCGGAAATGGATGTCTAAGTCACTGCCTTCAAAACAAGTCCCAGCTCCTTAATTCATCTGCAGGCTTTACAGTCAGGCCTGCCACATCTCTCACCATTCTATTCCTTGATTCTATGTCCCAATAATACTGAACAACTCAGAGCTTCCAGAATACAATCTGACATTTCACAGCATGCCTCTTCACTTGGTCTTTCCTCTGTTTGAAACATCTTTCCCCGCGTCTCCTGGCCTATTCCTAGTTGTCTATTAAGACTCCAGTATCTCGTCTAAGTCTTCCATGAACCCCAAGGGCCCACCATTTATTCTGCTACGGTACCCTGTACTACCTCCATTATAGCACTTAGTATACTATATGATTAAAATCAAGGCACATCTCTCTGATTCATTCTATGTTTCCAGTTCCTAACATGAGACAGGCACTTAGTAAGGCCCAGTGAATATTTGTTGAACCAAAATGAAATGACAATTGGTTCTGGTCAGTCATTCTGAGCAGATGTACAGATAGCCTTTGTCATGAAGATTGCATTTTTACACCACCATACAACACCATAACCAAATATTAAAGCTTCAGACTATGTGGGCTATTCCATACCACTGTCACTAAGTAGTGACACATGTCATGGAATGAAAGGATTAGATGTTAGCCATGCTTATTGTGACGGTGAAGCCAAAGCAGTACTCGGAGGAAAATTTGTATTCTTGAAAGCATCCATTGGAGAACAAGAAGGACTAAAAATAAATATCTCAAATGATTTCTGGGTAAACATGATGGGCTGAAAATATACATCCAGCTTCCAAAATTTTGTTGCTATTGCCCTTCCTATTCTCATCTTTGTGGCTTATGCTCTTTAAAAAATATCCCTTTGCTGTTTTTTCACTGGAAGTTTGGGAGGAATTAGCACACCTGACATGGCTATATGGAAACCACAAGACTATGCCTTTCAGATCTCCAACTTCAGTGTAATTGATGAACCGCCCCAGGTGCTATGTTCTGACTACACCACCACATTCACTCCCAGCCTCTGGCTGAGCACAGCTAAGATAGTAAGGCAAGTCCGTTGGTCAGGAGACATGAGAATCCTTTGGCAGATGATTTCAGCTGGAGAATGCCTCATCAGCTTTGCTGAAACTTTCTTGGAACTGTGCAGTATTCTAATAGATTTTCCTACCCAATCTTCCTTCCTTCCCTCTCTCCTCCAAAATGTTAGACACGCATCATGGTCTGACAGCTCTCCCAGCCTCCTTCAGCTTTCTCCCCATTTTTCCTTCACACGCATGTTTCCCAATAAAGCTTTTGTGCATTTAATCCCATGTTGGTGTCTACTTCTTGAAGGACCCAAACTGACAAACGTGAAATAACTGAATCCTAACCTAGCAGTGGGAGAGCTGAGAAACAATCTAATTCACTGGAATTTCTGAAAGGCATAGGAATTAAAGGCATCCGGGAGCACTGTGAGTGGGGAATGGGAGACAATCTCAAAGAAGGAGAATCTATTAACCATTTAGAAAAGTACCTGGCACACAGTAGAGGTTATATAAATGTTTGATGAATAAATATAAACAAAATTGGTGTAAAATATATTTAAAAGCAGTCAGATCACTACATCTTCTCCTCTACTCTTTTACAGGGAAGCAATTGCCCCTCCCTTTTCTCAGCAGATGAGTGGAGCATTTTTCTCCAGAAACTGTAAGACAAAGGACCAGGCCCTGTTGAGAGCAGGGTTTCTTATGGAACATGGAATCAAGTGAACATTCACGCATTAAATATTGACATCTCCCCATGATTTTCTCTCCCTTAGTTCTCAAAACATTGACAGCCAAAAGCCTCCAAGCAGGAGACTAAAATAACTTTCTCCAGGAATCCAACCATCCTAAAGAGACTTAAAAATGATGACCTCAGACAACGCACTACCAAATAAGCAACAGGTCACCCCACGGGGAAGCTCAGAGTCAGCACACCCTACCCATGCCAATCAGCTGGTTTGTCCTTCCTTTTTCAATCACAACAAACTTCCAAGGGTTAACAGACATCTGAGGAAGTCCCCTGACCTGGAAGACAACCATCAAGGCAAATCATTGCAGGCAGGGAGCAACTAGGAAAAAACAGAACTATGCTATTCAAGAAATGTCATTCCATGCATATGAAATGTCTAGAACAGACAAAGATATAGAGACAGGAAGTAGATTGCTGGTTGCCCAGCCAGGGATAGAGAGGAGGGAATCAAGGAGTGACAGCTAAAGGGTACAGAGTTCCTTCTGGGGGTGACAAAAGTATTCTAAATTGATTGTGGTGATGGTTGCACAACTCTGTGATTATACTAAAATCCATTGAAGTGCATACTTACATGGGCAAATTGCATGTTGTATGAATTATATCTCAATAAAGCTGTTACATACACATGTACACACATATTACATATACATGCATATGCATATATCTTCAGAGAGATAAGAAAAGAGATTTCATCAAACAAATGCAAATTAATATAAAGAAGAACATTCAGCACACATAAAAAGATGTCTTAGAAATTCTAAATGCAGCAGAGTTTAAATAAAAACTCAAAAAAAGATTCCAAATATAAATATATTCTCCAGAAGACAGAGAAAAAATACAAAGATGTGGAAATAGGAAAGGAAAGATGAGAAAATTGAAGAATCAGTCAAAGATGACCAGCATCCAAATGATGGGAGTTCTAGAAAGAGGAAGCAGAAACAATGGAAGGATAAGGTCACCAAAATTACTCAAGACAACTTCCCAGAACTGAAGAATACAAATTTCCAATGAAAGGGTTTGTTAGACAGGATGAACAGTCTCACACTAGGCATATTATAAGAAAATGTTAGGAAAATGTTCAAACTCTGAATACAAAGGGAAGATCCTACTAGCTTCTAGAGAAAAATAAAATAAAATAAAACAAAAGAGATCACATAAGGAATCGAGAATCAGAAATGCTTCAGACTTCTCAACTAGAAGAAGACAATGGCATAGTAGGTATTGGTTATCTATTGCCAATACCTAGTGTGCCATTGTCAAATTAACCCAAAACTTAGCAGCTTAAAGTAAATTTTTTTAATGTATCTCACACAGTTTATTTGGTTCTGGCTCAGAGTCTTCCTTGAGGTTATAAATGAAACATCAGCCAGAGTTGCAGCCATCAAAAGCTTGACTGGGGCTGGTGAATCCATTTCCCAGTTTCCTCACTCACATGGACATCAAGTTGATATCGGCTATGGCTGGATGCCTCAGTTTCTCACCATGTGAACCTCTCCAAAAGACTGCCAAGTGTCCTCATGACGTGGCAGCACGCTT
Organism: Sapajus apella; assembly: GCF_009761245.1. Taxonomy (NCBI): domain Eukaryota; kingdom Metazoa; phylum Chordata; class Mammalia; order Primates; family Cebidae; genus Sapajus; species Sapajus apella. The sequence continues at coordinate 2,745,463 of NW_022436973.1, read as the reverse complement.
CTCCCAGAAACAGTAATCCTAGGAGAACAAGTCAGAAGCCACAGTGTCTTTTGTGGCCATTGTTTCTACACTATTCCATTGATAACACAGATCATGCCTATTAAATGCAAAAGGGGACTCTATAGGGCATGAATATCAGAGAAGAGAAGTATTGGGGGCTATTTTGGAAGGTGGTTACCAAAGAATGGCTTCAAAATTATGAAGAAAAATGAATTCCAAACAAAAAAATCTACTGCCAGCCAAATATTCATCAAGTGTGAGAACAAGATAGGGATATTTCAGACATGTGAAGTCGTTAAATATTTTACCTCTCAGGAGCTCTTCTTAAGACACAATTACAGAAAGTACTCCACCAAAATGAGTTTGTAAAACAAGAAAAAGGAAGATAAGATTCAGAAAATAAGAAATATAACTCAGGAGTGAAGGACAGGGAATCTCGAGCAGGTCAACAACTGTGCATCAGGCTTAGAGGGCAACCAGGCCAGACTGGAGCAAGTCACAGCCACTGGGAGGGGCTCATCCAGAAGAAGACATTGACAGAATATCTCATGTATCTGAGTGCCTGGAAAGGTGAGTTAGGCAACTAGCAAGGAGTTTGGGGTTAAACTAACGATAAACAATAGCAAACCAAGCTTCAAAACCAAACAGACAAATATTTGCTTCAAGGAAATTAAAAGTTGCACGGGAAAAGAAAATAATAGTTTACTCCCTTGCTCAGCTGTGAGAGTGTTTACACATCAATGACAATATGAGTGTTAAGAGTTGATCTTAGCAAATTGTGATATAAGATTTTGATGTAACTATGCTGGGAGGACGGGGTAAGTAAGAAGGATGAAGGAGTGTGGTAGGACAGGTAAAGGAAAGAAAACTAAATCCTCATCTTCCATGGCGGGAAATCAAGACATAATACTAGACTTGAAAAAACAACTAATACTAATTCAAACATGTTTGTTGAAACACAGAGACAAATATCAAAATCTGCCAAAAGAGGGGAAGGTGGTTGCCTCTGGGGAAGGTGAGATGTGGGAGAAATTGCTAGAGGGGTTTCTAACAAATCCTGTATAACTTCTGACCCTTTAAGTGCGTATAAAACTTGAACCAAAAAAAAAAAAAAAGTGAAACTAAAGAGGAAACTGAAATTTCCTTCAGAAAATGACAATAAACTATATCACAAAAAATTGACAAAAATAAAATTTGTTTGTAGGCATGTTCTCTCCTTATAACATCCTCCCCAATAGTTCCTCATTTTCTCCTCAGTCAACCAGGCTTTGGAGTAGGATAGACTGAGGTCCATAGTGTATCTTAGCTTCTAACTAGCTGTGTATTCATGGGTTTGGACAATTCTACTCTCTTAGTTTTAGTTACTTTATGTAGTAGTATATGGAGAGAGAAACTGCAAATGTCTATGTGGAAAGAATCAAATGAAATAACATTTATGAAAGTGCCTAGGATATAATATGTTCTCAATAAATCCTAGCTTCCATTCTTTTTTCTAATGTAGTTGAGAGGGATGATGATGATGATGATGATGGGTGTGGAGATGAAGATGAGGATGATAATGACACTAAGCTAAAACTTTTGCCGTATTATCACATTTAATCCTACAGAAACCCTGTGAAGCAGATGCTATTATCATACCCACTTTATAGATGAGGACACAGAGGCATAAGGAGGTTAAGTGAGCCATCGAGGACACAAAGCCCATCATAGAACTGAGACTGAACTCAAACAAACTTCAGACTCAAGGATGTAATCACTTTTAAACACTGCCAGCTTTGCTATAGCACAATATCTTAGGTGTATTTTGCTGTCGATGTTGGCAGCTCCAGAAGACAAATGGCCTCTAGGGTAATAATTAAATGACCTGGATGGGCAATAAACTGGTGAAACAAATAAACAGATCAGTAGAAACAGTGCTGTATTCCAGTTATGGTGCATCCCAGCAACCAACCCTCTATGGGTTGCAAGAAGCCTGCAAGCCAGGAAGAGAATCCTCACCAACCCAGTGACTCCAATCTCAGACTTCCAGACTCCATAACCATGAGAAAATAAATTTTTGTTGTTTAAACCACCCAGCCTATGGTATTTTGTTATGGCAGCCCAAGCTGACTAATACACAGCCAACAGTCTTATTGAGCTGATTCAAAGCAACTAGCCACCAAAGGGGCAGTGTGGTACAAACGCTATGGGGAGATATTTAGGTTCCAGTCCTAGTTTTGAGACTTATGAGTCATCTGGTCTGATAAAAATCTTCTGGTGTATCTGGACCACCATTGCCTCTATGAAAAAGGAAATCCTAGAGATTAAAGAAGCCTGGAGTCATCTACTTCCATGTTAAATACGAGGAAGCAGCAGTAATGTTAACATGCACTGAGAGTTCATTCTGTGCACTTCACATACGATTTCTCACTTGGCGTTCACCAAGACCATATGAGATAGTGACTATCATTATCCCCATTTCATAGATGAGGAACTGAGGCCCCAGAAGAGATTAAGTAACTTGACTAGGGCCATATAATGAGTTAGTGGAAGCGAAGGAATTAGTTAAAATCACAACATAGGGGTGCCAAAGTAAGAAATTAAGACCTCAATACTACAAGACAGATATAGGTGCTCTCAATGACAGTTCCATGGTAGCCCAGCCATCAGCCATCCCAGCCCAGGCACTGGACCATGGAGTGCAGAAGCCATCTTGGAAGTATTAATAGATACCCCAGTGCTGCCATTCTAGTCATCCCAGTAGAGATCCCAGACAGCACAGAGCAGAAAAGAGCCATCCTTGCTATGCCTTTCCTAACTTGTTACCCACAAAATCTGTGTGCAGAATAAAATGGTTGCTGTTTTACACCAGTAAGGATCTGGGTAGGACACAGCAATATCAGCTGGAACAGCATCCCAGTAAAAGGGATTATCCCAGACCAAAAAGAAGTATGTGCCAGATCCTCCCAGGTCTACCTAGCTATAGGGATGAAATCACCTTGTAAACTGCAACATCATGGCCACAGAAATGTAAGAGGCTGTGGCATCCTGGGCTGTACTTCTGTCATCATCAGGGGGAAGCAAGCTGCCTCAAGGAAAGCCAGCAGAAGCTAGCACTCTCTTGGAAACTGGCTCAGAGAAGTAAATTCAGTCTCCTTTGATGTAAACAACCCTAGAGCATCTCTCAAGGGGTGGACAGGGTGAGGGCAGCAGGCATCCTGAAAACAAGCCATGGGGAGGTGAGGGGGAGGCACAGCAGCTCACCAAGGCATGCCATCCCCGGCTCCTAGGACTAGGATAACCCTCATATGGTTCCTCCCCTCTCCTGCTCCCCATCCTAGCCTATCCCGGACTCATCAGTGCTGATCTTGATGCCTCATTCCTCCACCTGACTCCCCTCACTCTGCTGAGGAATTGGTGTCCTAGAGGTGCCCTTATCATTTGCACCCAGTCATCCCCATGGCCATTTCTCTCAAGACACCACTCCAAATCTCCTCCTTTCTGAAGTCCTTCCTGACAGCCCTCCTCATCATTACCCCAGGGAAACAACCACTCTGCATTGTGCACTCCACTGTACTCTATGCATCATAGCACCTCGTTAATTCAACAAATATAGATTAAGCATCTACTACACAGCAGGCACAGTGCTGGACGCTGGGAACATAGAAATTGGTCAGACAGTCATGGTCCCTGTCCCTGTAGGGAGTCTGACAATAAAAACATTATTACACACAGTAATGTGGGCACCTGGATGCAGGCAAGTCCTCCATGCAGTCTATCTAACCCAATCTAATGCAGACTAACACAGATCCGCAAAGGCCTGGGGGTCCTTCACTGCCCTGATGAAGGAACTTCTGCGATCTACACATGGGGAGTCAGCAAAGCAAACGCATTGGAAGATAGATGATGGGGAGCATAGAACGTGATCCTAATAGAAGGGACATCTTGTTCAAAGATCTGAAGGTTTTTTTAAAAATGTGGTTGGTTCTAAAAAATTTAAATGAAGAGGAAAATAATTGGTCCCAAAGTATGAAATTGAGAGTGTTAAGAGATGAGGCCACAGGAGTCAGTAGGGTCTTATAGACCTTGGAAAGGATGTTTGACTTTCTCTAGAGGAAAGTAAAAGCCCCAGAGAATTTTAAGCAGAGGAACGACATGGTCAGATGTACACCGTTGAAAGATCATGCAGGGTACTATGTGGCAAATGAATTGCAGGGCCAAGAATGGCAGCAAACCTGCCAGGTGGTTTTTGAGTTTTTCCAGGGGAGAGAAGGTGGAGGTGGAGCCAGGCTGCTGGAGGACATGGAGCAATGTGGGCAAAGTCAAGAGGTGGAAGTCTTGGGAGACAAATTGTCTAGACCTGAGAGATGGCAGAGGTAATGGAAGTGAAGTCTAGAGGAGGTGAAATCAAGAAAGATGAAAAACAATGATAGGAGTTTCCAGATTGAGCCTATGGGAGCATGGGGATTATGTTTCAGAAACTCCCTTTAATTGACTTATAGGCATTATCTTTCCACCAGCCTGAGACAGTCCCATGGGCAGGGCCTGGCCTAGAGAGGCAGCAAAGGGACAAAGGGATAAGGAAGAAATGAATGCACCCAGGGTGAGGTCCCTGCCTTTGAACACCCCTTCTTCCCTCTCAGCCTTCCCACCATTCGTCCGTGGCCTATTCCTTCAAGGACAGCCTCTGTCGCAGCTGCCGGCAGCTCCCATCTACCAGCTGCAGCCCCACTGCTGAAAATTAAGCTGTAGTGTTTACGGGACTTAATTAACAAAATCACTCATCATCCCGGGAGCTCACTGACTATCCAGACATGACACCATTTGAAATAAATTAGCCTGGTGCCCAGTGAGGTCATCCTTATTTCAGTCTGGGGTCCTATTTTGCCCAAGACCCCCTGACCCACCTCTGGGGCCTCCCCTTCACCTCCAGATCCCAGGATCCCTTGCAATTAATAGCTAATTAACAAACAAAACAAACCTACCAGGTGGAACAGCAGAAAGACATTCTCTCGGCCCACAAAAGCAAGTAATTATTCGGTGTGGGCAGGTCCAGAAAAAAATCACTTATAAGATAAATCAATGGCTCTCCCCCATCTTGAGAGTTTGTTAGGATGAAGGAAGTCTCCTCAAGATCAGAAAATTGATTTAAAGGAAAAATTAAGCCTAGTCCATTTCCCCTACAGCTAATCACAAACCAGGACATTCCTACGTCTTCATTTTTCCAGGCTTGCCGTAGTCGCATTGGAGATGGAGGTAAATTGTTCACTTTAAAAATATTCATTGTGCACCCACCACAAATCAAGGGATAGAGAATTGGGTGAGACTGTCATGACTCCTGCTTTCTTGAGTCTTTATATTCTAGGGATTTGAAGACAGACAATAAAAAAGAAGATAAACAAGATATTTCAGATCGTGATTAGGGCTATGAAGACAACTAATGGGGTGATGTGAGGAGGACTGGACTAAGGGTTGCCTCACAGGTAGGATGATCAGGGAAGGGTCTCTGAAGAGATGACATCTAAACTGAGCCAGTCATGCTAAGAACAGAGGAAAAATGTGCATGGCAGTGCAAATGGCTGGTCCAAAGGCCCTAAGTTGGGAAAGATGCCAAAAATCCAAGGAACAGAGAGACAAGTGTGACTGGGACATAGCGAAGAGGAAAGTAGGAAGTAGCCAACTTGGGGAGCAGACAGAAATGGTATCTGGTTGGCCTTATAGGCCACCATAAATGTTATGTATTTAAGCAAACTTGGAAACTGCTGGAAGGGGTTAACCAAGAGTGACAGGGTACAAATGTAAGTGGAGGTACAGTGGGCGCTCAGGGCGCTTCACACCTCTCCATGTGAACCCCTTCCCCACCCTGGAAGTCCTTGCGTGTCTCAGGCACCAGCCTTAGTGAATGATGGCAGAGCACTCATTTCCAAAATGCATCACTCTCACTTAACTACTCAAACTTTACTGATTCAACAGACAGAGAAACTGAGACATGACCGCTTAGTGGGTACTCATGCAGTATGAGTCAGGGCTTTACACAGGTAATCTTGTAGAAGCCTCACAACAGCACAGCGAGGAGGTTAGTATTATCCCAATTTAACACATGAGGCAACTGAGGAACAGAGAAGTTAAGTAATTTGCCTAAGATCCCACAGTTGGCAAGTACCAGACTGGGGATTCAATCATGGGCAGTCTGAATCCAGAGTCAGGCTCTTGCCACTACACCTCCACAGTGTAAGTTTTTTTCCGTGAGATTTCACAGCCCACTCAGGCCTGGAACTCAACTCTCCTATGGTCACTTGCACACACTTGTTTGAGATGAGGTACCCATGTGTCAGAAAGATTATCAGGCGGCTGCCACAGAGCTAAATAAGCAACATATTCAAAGTCCCCCACACACAGTGCCCAGGGTGATGCCTAACACTTAGCAGGAACTCAATAGATATTTTTAAAGAAACTAAACACTTCTATTTATGTTAAGGTGAAACTCCATTGGCTCTGAAGTGAGGTGTGGGGCTGGTGGTAAGGAAGAAGGGAGCCATTCCCCTCTGAGGATCAGCAGAACACACCTGCTTTACAAAATAGAACTTATTTTAATAAAATTTTTAAAGAAATTATTTGACTTATTTTTAAACAAATATGTTAATTTTATCTAAAAGTGGGTCATATGAAAACTGAAAACAAACAAACAAAAAAAAACTTTAAACAGGGGTTCTTGCATTATCTTAGAACTCCAGTGGGTCAAGCACCATGGTGCAGCCATGTAGTTGCTTTCTGGAGCCTGCCCCAGGGAAACTGGAGCAGAGCCCTGAACAGAGTCAGTGTCTATTCCATTCCCATCTAAAAGGTGTTGCTGGCCCATAAGTTTTGAGAGGTGGAGAACAGCCCTTAGGGAGCAGAGAGAGTGGCTTTCCCACTAAGCTGAAAGTGTCCTGGCTGAAATCCCAATGACTTGGCGAGACTCATGCCACCAAAGTGGTCCTCTATGGCCCAAATTCAGAGGGAAAGAAGAGAACCCAGACCCCTGGGGTTATACCTGATACCAGAGCAAAGTCCAGACATAAGATGGGGCCCATGTGCCTGGACCACTGATCTGCAGAAAGCCAGGAATTTTCCCTGCAATCTGGCAAGATGAAGAAGTCTGTTTCCTCCCCTTTTAAAGCTCTTAATCATATGATGGGTTCTCAATTACATTGGCACATCCCCCACCCTTCCTCTTCCCTTCTTACCTCCTTCTCCTTCCCTTCACCCCAACTCTGGGCTCCACTCCCTTCCAGATCTTTCCATCCTACCCCTCCCTCAATGTCTCCTTAAAAGTCCTTTCAGGGGCTGAACCAGCTGTACTTGAGTCAGTGGCAAAAGGCACAAGAGGCCACCAGCCCGACTCCTCTACCCCGAGGACACTCGGGGACTGTCCTCGTATGCAAAACAGCAGGCGCCTGAATTCATAATTGGACGTTCCAAAATGTAATTATGAAAGATGAAATGCTCCTCTCAATGAGAAGGCTGTAAATAGAATAATTAATTTTGTGTTTGCTTGAACAATTCTGTATTATGGACCTTACAGTAGAACTGAAATTAATTAAGTGCACCAGGATTTATGGAGGAGGTGAAGAGAGAGAGAAAAAAATAATTAATCCGAAGTAAAAGATAGATGAGTTTGGGAGTGTAATGATGTGTTAGCCTAGGGTATTCTTTAACAAATTTACTAGGCATGTTCTGGGTACAAAAGGCATGCGTTGACAGAATTATCTCAACTAATACAGCTGCTGGTCAAAAATTGAGTAAGAGAGAGGTGGACGAATTGGGCCTGAGAAGTCCCTGAAGGAGCTGAAGATGGGGGCTAATTTTGAGCTGGCCAGGAGGGGGGTACCACTAGGGGAGAAACGGGCCCAACCAAGCAGAAGCTTCTACCCCCACCACAAAGCAGGAAACACCTGAAAGGTAATAGGAATCGCAGAGAGGTAAACCAGGAGGGCCAGAATGTGAGGACTAACTGAAGGAGAAGCTTCTCAGCATTCCTGAGACTCCCCCAGTATGTTCATTCCTAGCCCAGCAATATATCCAGCCCCATGCACTCATCCAGTCTTTTTCTACTACCCTTAAACCTAGATGGGAAGTAATATCACGTGACTTCCAGGGCCAGGTCGTGAAAGACAATGCTTCTGCCTGTGCCATTGGAACCCGACCACCATGCTGTGAGGAAGCCCAACTAGCTCACATAGAGAGACCACATGAAGGAGAACTGACAGCCAGCACCATCTGCCAGACCTGTGAGTTATTCCAGCACATCCTCCAGTCTTCCAACAGACATCATGGAGCAGAGACAACCTATCCTCCCTGTGCCCCATCCAAGTTCCTGATTCACAAAATTTTGACAGATCTTAAATGAGTATTGTGGTTTAGGCCCCTACACTTTGGGATGATTTGTTATGTAGCAATATATAACCAGAAGAGGGTCCCCACTTAATCAGAGTGATGCCCTCTTTCATCTGTTCTTTATATCTAGAATCTCACATCAGATTTCTTTTTTTAGAGGAAGGAGGGGTTTGTGGCTTAAAAGGTTGGAAAACACACTATTCTGGTGGGAAAAAATAATAATACAGGTTGGAAGTCACATAGAACTGTGTTGAATCCCAGCTCCGAGCTTCCTGGCCCTGTGGCCTTGCACTGTTCTCGTCACCTCTCTGAATTTCCTTCCCTTCATAGATAAAATGACCAGGGCAATAACACTGATTGATGGAGTTGTTGGAAGGATTTTATGGAGGTGCTTACTTAGCCTGTGAAGCCAGCAAAGTGTGCCCAGTTAAGAGTGAGGCTCCAGAGTCAAATGGACCTGGGTTCAAATTCCAGCTCTGTTGTTTTCTGGCTGTGTTATCATACACAACTCACTTCTTCAGACCTCAGTCTTGCCATCTGTGCAATGGCAATAATAACTGCACCCAGTTCCTGGCATACTAAAGGCAAAGTGCACATAGTGAGTGCTCACTAAACAAGAGCCTATAGTTTGATTGATTCTCACTTCCTCTCCATGAGCCCAAACACTTTAAACTCCCACAGGCATCAAAGCAACTACCAGTGCTTTTCAAACACCTTTCTCTGAACAGCCAGATGCATGTGCTTAGTGATGCTCCCATGAAGCCTGCACATCCTGACCCTGTGTCAGAGGCAGATGCATAGGACAGCAGCATGGGAGCCCTGGGTAGCAAATACCTGTTTCTACTCTGACATCTGTCCTCTGCAAGCAGTAAAATGGCAAACAGGAACCTCAGTGTGTCAACTCCAAGTGTGCATCGCTGCTGTTTGTCAGACCACAACCTCACAAGCTGAGTGATTCCAAATCCAAGCCAGCCAGGCAGAAGGGAGACACTGAGCTGAGTCTGCATCTGGACTGCAGCAAGACCCCAAACCATGAGGCAGTTCCTGACATACCAGCACCCTGGCCTCCAGGTGCTGAGCATCCCTGATGCAGACTCCCACCCCCCAGGGTGGTATTAAGCAGGCATTTAGATACCTGGCATGGAGAGAGGTGATGGATGGCTTTATTAACCCACCGAGGCGAAGCCACTGACAGTGAAGGACTCTCCTGTCAGGGGAAGCATTCCTTGCCTGCAGGCCCCCTCATCAGCCTGCCTGACAGTCTGAGTCCTTGACAGATGGGCAGCTCCTATGAGAATGGGAGAGCAGTGTGAGGATGGGATGGTACCCCTCCAAATGCCATGCCTCCTTCCAGACCCTACCCCATAAGACAGTACGGCCAACCCATCTGCCCCTAAAGATCATGCTCCCATCTTCACCGTCTGGATTGTGTAGTTCAGAAGGCAGCATTCACCTTGTATTCCATATAAAAGATGTCCCCTAGGGCTGCACCGTGCAGCAGCCCTGCTCACATTTCTAGATGACATCCACAGGCCTAACTCTATGCTATGCATTCCACATGCACTATTCCATCATCCTCTCCCCAAAATCTTGGAAAAAGGTAAATAATATCTTGAACACCCATTTTGCAGAGGAGGAAACTCAGGCTCAGAGAGGTGAGTTGACTGGCCAACATCACAGAGCAGTAGTTGAGGGTCCCCTCAACTCCTCGAGCCCCTTCCCTGCTATTGATGCCACGCAGAAAGGACCCTGCCGAGGGTGACCTTCCGTAGCTCCTTTATCCTCCTCTACACTATGATCCTCTCCAGGCACCTCCTTCTCACTCCTGTACTGTCATGGACTGAACTAAGAAACTCTCTTCAATCAGTTATCTGAGGCTGAGACCAAGAACAAGAAAGGAAGGTTCTGCCCACTCTCATTTCTCCAAAGCCCCCAGAGAGTCTCTCCAGCTTCCACAACCCCTTCCGTCCCTCCATCGTCCTAGACAAAATCTCCTCTGTGGCTCCCTCAGGGCCTAAGAGAACTCACATCTCTCCTCCCGGGCCTGCACTGCTCTCACCATTGCTGTTGCCTGGGTCTTTTTCACACTTGTCTAGACTCCTGCAGCACCTCCAAGTCCCCACCCTAAACTCCATACACACGGTGGGAGTAGTCCTATAAAATCCAAACTCTACCCTGCCCACACCTCAGATGCCACAGGGGCTCTCCCGGCCCTCAACATAAAGCCCTAATCCCTCAGGTGTGCCCAGCTCCTGCTCTGACAACCCCCTGCATCCCAGCTACACAGACCCTTGGGCAGTTCATTGCACACAGTTGGGCCACTCAGAGCCTTCCCTGCATGGGGAAGACCCTCTTTCCTCATTATCTGGCTCCTCTGCTCACCCTTCTCCCTGATGGCTCCTAGACCACACTCCTGCTCCCTATGCAAGACCCACAGAACACTCTGCACTTAGGTTCATCACACTCCTCAGTGTGTGAGGTCACTTACCCATGTCACCTGCTACTTCCCGATTTTTCTGTGAGTCCCACGCACCCAGGCTTATCTCACAGTAGTTGCTCCATTGGCTAGAGTCCTTATGAATTAGAACCATAATTATTGTTTCAGATAAAGCTTCTGCTGCGGCAGGGTTTGCTCTGGAGCAAGCTCAGGCTGGCCTCTACCCTCCACATCATCTCATCCTAAAGGCTTTCCCTCCATGTTCCAGCCATACTGGCCTATTTTTAGTTTCTTGATTCTATCCAGTTCATTCCCACCTCAGAGCTCAGAGAGCACATGCTCTCAGCCTGGAATGTTCTTCCTCTCTCTTTACTTGGCAGATTCCAGCTTACCCTGCATAGCTCAACTGAAATGTCACATCCTCAGAAATGACCACCCTTTTTAAATCACCTGCCCTATTATACATGATCAGGATATGCTGAAATAGATGAATTATACTGATGTCCCTGTGCTTCCCCATGCCTTCCCATCCGTTTGCCTTGTGACTTTGCAGTTCCTCCCACTAAAGAGGTAGAGTCTACTTCCCCATTGCAAGCTGATCTTTGCAATCCAAATCATGCCTTCACCCAGATCAAAGGAGAGTGGAGGGAAGCATTTTTTGGGTGTTCAGAGATCTTACATGGGATCAAAAGGTATCTCTTCTCACTAGTGTCCCCCACCACCACACCCACTCCTTTGGCTAGTTTGAAGTCCTTTATACAAGCCATTCTGGAAATGGAATGGCCCAATATTGCTTTCCTGGAACGTATACAATCAGGCAGGGATCAACAAAAAAGAAAGCAATTCCATTATTCCACTTATTCATTTGTGTATAAATATGCTCAACAAATATTTTATTAAGTATCTACTAGATGCCCAGTTCCAGGGTTACAATGGTATGTGAGAAAGAAATGGGCCATGAAGAAGCTTATAACCTGGTGGAAAAGGCAGGCAATGGGCAAACAAGGAAATAAAAACAAAAATATCAGATAACAAAAGAATTAAATGTAAGCAAGATTTAAAAAGAGGAGTGATTGAATGGGGGGAAAAAAAAATCCCAGTAGGCTGCAGAGGGAATAGCAAACCTACAACTCACTTTGGAAGGTCTGTTTGGAGAATTTTTATCTCCATAAGCCAAAGAGGTAGTTGATTTTTCAGTGACAGAAAAAAAAATTACCTTTCACTCTACATATATTTAGAGAGCACCTACCTGCTGTGTGCCTGACTGCTCTAACGAGGCAATGTTAAAATTTAACCTAATATCTACTGGCTTCTAGTGAGGAAGGAAGAAAGGGAATACCGGAAAATTAGCATCTTTGAGGGCTTGCTATGTGCCGGATATAAGCTGCACAATTCCATGCATGTTTGTTCACTCGATCCTCATAATACTGCAGGGAGCTAGTAACTAGAGTAATTCCCGTTTTTACTGCAGCCCAGGGAGCCATCACCACACATCCAGGGAGTAATGCAGCTGGAATTGGGGCTCGTGCAGGTGTGGCTCTTATCCCCATGTTCAGGCTCCTTCCTCAACCTTTTACAAACTGATTCAAATCATCAGAATTAGAATCTTTTTTATTTTACAGGGATGTGAGAACTTAATTCCAAGATGAATGACTGACTGTAATAATAGAGGCAATTGCTCTTCTGTCCAAGGAACCCTCCATGCCCTTCTCCAACACCCAGCCAAAACCTCCTCCATACAGGTACCCTTCCCCTACGATATATAGTTCTCAGGTATGGCCAAGTCTAGATGCCTTGCTAAGTGACCTGCATCAAGGAGCCAAGGTACATTTTTGTGTTTTGGTTTTTGGTTTTTATGTTTTGTTTTGTTTTTTGAGATAGGGTCTCACGCTGGAGTGCAGTGGCACCATCTCGGCTCATTGTAACCTCCCAGGCTCAAGAGATCCTCCCGCCTCAGACCCCTAAGTACCTGAGACTACAGGCAAGCACCACCAAGCCTGGATAATTTTTGTACTTTTTTGTAGAGACAGGATTTCGTCATGTTGCCCAGGCTGGTCTCAAACTCTTAAGCTCAAGCAGTCCACCTGCCTCGGCCTCCCTAAGTGCTAGGATTACAGGCATGAGCCACTATGTCCAGCCCCAAGGCTCATTTTCAACGTGACACCACCGTGAGTCTTTGGGGCAGGTTTTTTTTCATGCAATAATATTTTCCATAAGGAAAGCATGATTAAAACATCTTTTTACAAAATGCATTAATTTCTAGACAAAGATAAAAATTCCATTTGACACAAATAGATTTCCCATGGTGAGTTAGCCCTGCATTGAGGGTAATGGATGGGGGAGGGGGAGGCATCCAGCTCATAAATCAACAGGGGGATGGGAAGAGGGAAAGGAGTTGATAGAGGGGAGAAGGAGGCACAAGTGAAATTTCAACCTGTGAGAGTAATGCCCCCCTCCATTCCCTCAGTTCTTAATGATCTCATCAGAGGTCCAAGATCGATTCCCAGCCATGTTCATCTATCCCCTTCTGCATTCATTATTTTAATAGCATCCACATAAGACCACTTGACATTTGCATCAGACAAGCATTAATGGGAAGTTTGTTTGGGAAGCTTAGGAATTGAGGAGAAACAGGAACCTTGATTGTTGGCCAGGGCAGTCTAAATAGAACAAACATGGAGACTGGAGAAATATGGAAGGTGGAAAATGACAAGCAATGGCTCTGTTCAAATCAGACCAATGTTCCCTTCCATATTAAGAGCTCCCCAGCCCTTAGACCTCTTAGTAAACCAATGAATACAAAAGTTAGGCACATGAGACTGAATAAAAGGATCCTAGATCTTTGAGTGGGGTCAAAAAGACTGCCATTCTAATTCACTCTACACACATTTCCCAGGTATACCTCTGAGCCAAGTGCTACGTTAAGCTTGAGAAATGCAGTGTGAATGAGACTCAGCTTTCAAGGAGTTCCAGTCTAGATAAAGAGCAATTTCAGCTCAGGGCAGTAAATGCTGTGTTATAAACAAACAGGAGAGAGACATGGTCTGGGGCTTTCAAGAGGCAGGGATGCTTGAAGGGAAACTTGAAGATAAATAGGAATTTCCCAAACCCACTGGGTAGATGCATTTTCCCGGCAGAGGGAAGAGCACATGGAAGGGCATGGAGCCTGAGATAGCCTGGTGTGTTTGGGAACTGAAAGAACTTGGAAGTCCTGGAGGATACAGAACCAGCGATGTAGGAGAAACTAAAGAAGATGGCCAGAACATTGTGTGCCAGGCTGCAGAAGGAGGCTGCATCCTGCAGGTCAAAAAGTATTTTAAGCAGATTAGAAACATAAAAATAGAATTGCATGTTGAGAAGCCTTGTACAAAATAGATGAAAGCGGAGAGATTCAGGAAAGGAGGGGAGGCAGTTAGGACACTGTTTCAACAGTCCTCCTGGGAGATGATGAGACCTGAGCTAGGGTGGTGGTCTCAAGGTTAGCGAGCAGGTGTAAAGTCCAGTGGTATTCTGAAGGGAGAGACAAGGGCAAGACCCCACCTGGGTGCAGCACTCCTTTCTCATCATGAAGCATCCAGAGGACAAGGGAAAACAGAAGGAAGGAGGGACTGAGGAGCAGGGTCAATAAGCCTGGGCCTGGAAGTTGGGTCCTAAGAAGAATGGTTGAAGAAACAAGGGACATCGTAGATACTTTCAAAGCTCCAAAGGGCTGTTGTCTTACGTTGAATTCCCCCAAAAGCAGAATCTAAGACAAGAACTTATATGCAAGTAGTTTATTTGGGAGGTGATCCCTGCAGTGAGGAATGGAGACAGAGAAGAATAGAGAGAAAATACAAGGTGAGTCTGATTGAGCTGGTTGTCACTGTGGGCAACTGGAGCTCATTTCTACAGGCGACTCTCTGGGGAATTGTGAGAATGTACTCAGACTTGTCCCTCCAAGGGATGGGAGGCTGGGCATCTATGCAGGACTCCTGAGGGTTGCCCACTAGGGATGTTTTCTCTCCCACACTTCCAGGTTGCACCTGGGCAAGGGATCAGGAAGCTTCCCCAGGCTTTAGAGCAAGACCTGAAGGAAAGCTCAGAAATACAGCAAGCATTTAAAATGGGACCTTGTCAATGTGCATGGGAACTCCCTACCCCACCATAGATAGGACTGAAGCAGAAGTCAGAGATAGGGCAAAGGGATGTGTCACAGGACCCCAATGGCACCTGCTGCAGCTGTCCGAAGGTAGAAACAGCAGACAAATTGGGAGTGGACCCAGAAGTAGAGCCAACCACCTTAGTCATTGTCACAACCCTGGAGAACGCAGAGGCAGTGTCGAATCCCATTGTCATAACACACGGCATTACACAACTAGGCATTCCTGTACCACTAATAGCAAGTGCTATAATTTATTGCAAGCTTATTGGCTGCCAAGTGCAAGGGTATGCGTTTGCATAGATTATCTCATTTAATTATGAAACAATCTTGTAAGGAAGGTTCTATTATCGCTTCCATGCCATAGAGGAAAAAACAAGAGTAGGATGAAATACATTATTTATTCCAAGTCCCTAGATTAAGCAGGAAAGGAGG
Source organism: Sapajus apella (assembly GCF_009761245.1). NCBI lineage: Eukaryota > Metazoa > Chordata > Mammalia > Primates > Cebidae > Sapajus > Sapajus apella. Next base: position 2,730,098 of record NW_022436973.1, on the reverse strand, counting down.
CAGGATTAGAACAAGTTCTTCTTAACCTCAACCCCAGCCTAGTGTTGCTCCTTCACATGTACTTAATCTACATTGGTGGGACAACTGGCAAGATTAGTATAGGTCTGTAGATGATAGTGCTATATAAATGTGAATTTCTTGATTTTGAAAATTCTACTGTGATTATGTTACGTAAAAGAATATCCTTGTTTTTAGGGAATGCACACTGACATATTTAGAGGCAAAGTGGCATTAGGTCCACACATACAGTCAAACAGTTCAGAAAAAAATATATGTATGCATAGACACATAGATAAAATAAATAAAATAGATGTTAATTTTGAGGAAATCTGGGTAAAGAGTAAGTAGCAATTATTTTTATTATTTTTATAACTTTCCTATAAATCTGACATTGCCAAATTTTTAAGTTTCTGAAAGTTACCTAATCTTGCTGGGACTTACCTGTCTCATCTTTCAAAAGAGGAATAAAAACTTCCAGTCCACTGCAAAGAGCAACAAAGAAAGGGTCACTACTAGCACAGGAAATGCCTCTGAGGTGCTTAGCAGGAAAGGGTCTTGGCCCTGAAGGGTTTCCTAGGTATTTTCTCCTCCTCAAGAGCTTGAATCTGCTTGGTAGCTGAGACTTGGCAAGCAATACCCAACATCTGCCCTTGCAGTGACAGGAAACAGACCTTCCAGACATGCAACTTCTCCCTGGGCCTGCCAGGCACAACCACAAGGGGAATGGACCCTTCAGCCCACCCCCTCCTGCTGTCTCATACATGGGCAACGCAGCTTTTGGAATATCACCTCCTGTGTATCTCAAGTCTGATTTTGGCCTCAAGGTTCCCTAGACTTTATCTGGAAGAGGCTAATGCTGAAAATCGAGAAGTGGAATACCAGGAGCTAGAAGAAGTTATTGCTGGAGGGCATCAGGGGTCAAGATGTGGGTTCCAGCCCTGGTTCCACCACTTGGACAATTCCTTCTGAGTCTCTTGGCCTCACCGTCCCCCTCTGTGACAGGAGGAATTTTAATACCTATCTTACAACCTTCCTCTACTCACTCACTCACTCACCCAACGGCATTTACTGAGGACCCTCTGTGAGCCACAGGCTGGGTGAGACCCTGTGGGGAGAGCAGTGAATGAAACAGATATGGTTACTCCCTCCTGGAACTTACCACCTAGTGGGAGAAGACAACAAAAGCAAGCAGATAAGTAACTGAGAGCATTACAGACTGTGGTAAGTAAGTGCTGTGGATGAAACAATGGCAGAAGATGACAAAGAATAAGGGGTGGTGGTCCTACTTAGATGGGTGGTCAGGTGAAACTTTACCAAGACTGAAGCCTGAGAGGTACCAGTGGGGAGGAAGGGATTCTTGAGATCATTAGAGATGCTTTGTAAATGGTCATGAGATGACTGTCCTTCCCTCTTCTTCCTTCCTTCTCACCTTCACCCAATGCAGGCAGTTAGTCAACTGAGGCAACAGCCATTTTAGCTGAAAAGTCCACAGCTGCCTAGGCAGGTTTGGCTGGCCCTCCCCAGGGGCCTCCTCGCCTTCTGTCCCAGCATGCCTCAAGGCCCTGCTAGTACAGGGGCTGTGCCAGAATTCAGAGAGAAAAATGAAAACTCCCTCTCCAGATGGTTGCAAGATGCTGCCAGTTTCCAGTGGTGACACTGGGGAAGGTGCCAAGAAAACTGCCTCCGTTGCTGTCCCTCCCACTCCACAGCCAGGGAGGTCCCTCTGAAACATCCTTCAAAGGGAGTGACAGGAGTTGTGGGATAAATACCCCAGCTCCCTCACCCCACAGATGGAATAACTCTGAGATGTGTTCTCCACTCTCTCAGAAGGCCCTTGTGGGACTAAGTCTCAGTTTCCCTACTGCCTAACACTTTCTGTATTATCTTTCTTCCCTTCCCCATTCCACTTTTCTGGTCTTCTCTACTGTTTCATAAGATCACATCCCAGTCCAGAATCCTGTCTTAAAGTTTGCCTGGGGGAAAGCCAACTTAGGATAGTGCTTGATGACTATTTAGTAAAGTAAGCGGAATTGTAAGCTGCTAAACTATGAGCTTCTCAAAGGCTGGGACAACCTCTTTTAATTCATTGTTGTACCCACAGGTTCTCACACAGAGCCTGGGATGGAGAATATGCTCCATAATATTTGTTGCATGAGAAATTGACTTCACAGAACTAGGCAAGTCCCCACAAGGGCAGACATTGGAGCCAACCCTTTTCAGGTTAGTCCTGCGGGATATTTCCCCCCTGGGCCTCAGATACTTGGCCTCTGAACCAAGGAGGCCCCACTAAGAGGGCCAGAAAAGGGGCACTGCCAGCAATCAGGGCAGTGAGAGGGATGGGCAATGCAGGGCTTCCTGGGCTGGTGCAGCTTCCACTCTGTTCTGCTCTGCAGAGGAGCCCGGCTCTGCTGGGCACAGCTCACCATGGTGAGTATACAAACAACCACAGCACAGGGGCCATTTCAGTTAGTTCAGAAAAGGTACAAGAACATGACAAATATATGTAATTTGTAAATTGGCCAGTCTTTTGCAATAATTTAGAGGCACTAGTTAAGAGCAATAGAAACCCCCCAATTACTGATGTTTAAGGCTGGCACTGTTGCTGGCTGAATATTTCATGCATAAATGAACTTCCACTAGGCCACCCGCTGCTTCTGATGAGGCTCTTGCGGGCTTTATTGCCCGGCGCCCAGCAGGGTCCCGCCAATGGGCCCCATGACGGATGATGCATCGTTTTACGGCTTAAATAATGCAGCGTGGGACAAGCTCAGTGCTGGTGCACTTTATTTACATATCAATTGAGTGGCCACTCTGAATATGAAGAAATATGAGAGGGGAAGTTGCTGGCACTGAATATTTCATGGCCGTGAGCCCCGCAGGAAGCGAATGTCCCCAGCCCAGAGCTAGGTCTGGCCGTGTGTGCTAGAGAGAACTGGCATTAATAGTCTAGGAGACGAGGCAAGAACAATCTCCCAAGCCAGGAGGGGAGCCGCTAACTGGAATTGATGAACTTCCTATCATCTGGACACAGCCTGCTGGTGCTTTTTCAAGTCAGCAAAATATCTGCTTCCTGCTTCTACCTCCTGGTTCCCAGAAACTTCTGCAGAGAAGGGAGTTTGTTCAAGCCATCACACGCTGACTTCCCAAGTCATATGGATGGAACAGAAGTTAGAATGCGGTAGAAAACAGCAGCATCCATCAAGGACCCCATCCTTTCTGAGAATTTGCTGGAAGATGAATCAGAAATCCCAGCCTAGCCCCTTCTCCCTTGAAAAATACCTCTGGAAATTCCCATCCTAGGAGTCATTCACTTAATAATTATTTTCTGGCTGGTTGAGGTGGCTCAGGCCTATAATCCCAGCATTTCGGAAGGCTGAGGCCAGAGGATCCCAGCATTTTGGAAGGCTTGAAGCCAGGAGTTCGAGCCCATTCCAGGCAACATGGCAAAACCTAGACATCTATACAATGAAGTTTTTAAATGACCTGGTATGGTGACTCATGCCTGTAGCTTCAGCTAGTTGGGAGGCTCAGAAGGAGGATAGCTTGACCCAGGAGTTCAAGGCTGCAGTGAGCTAGGAATGTGCCACTGCACTCTAGCCTGGGTGACAAAATGGGACCCTGTCTCAAAAAAGAAAATTATCTTCTGATCCTCTGCTGTGTGCTAGGCTTCTAGCTAAGTAATGAGGATACAACTATGAAAAAGACACAGTCCCCATCTTCATAGACCTCCCGGTTGAATGGGGAAAAAAACAGAAAAGAAAATGGGGAATCATAATGATTGGGTGTATTAGGTATCTATGACTGCTTAACAAACTACCCCAAAACTTAGTGGCTTAAGACAATAGACACAGTCTCAAACACAGTTCCTGCGAGTCAGGAATTTAGAAGTAATATAACTGGTTGACTTTTGCTTGGGACTTCTCATAAGCTTGCCGTCAGTATATCGGCTGGGGCTGCAGGCTTCTGAAGGCTAGACTGGGCTGGTGGATCGCATTCCAAAGCAGCTCACTCACATGTATAGAAAGATGCTATTGGTTGTTGGCAGGAGGCTTCAGTTCCTCACCATACTGACTTCTCCATAGAGCTACTTGAGTTTCCTCACAATACGGCAGCTGGCTTTTCCCAAGCAAATGACCAAGAGAATGAAGTAGAAGCAGCAATGTCTTTTATGACCTAAGTCACAATCCATCACTTCATGGGTATTTTGTTTGTCACATGGATAAACCCTGATAAATATAGGAAGGCACTACAAAGCATGACTGCCAGGAGCAGGAATCACTGGGGACCATCTTGGAGGATGGGTACACATGCGGCAAGCAGAGGAGTAAGGAGGGGCAGTTAGTCTGGTATAAGGGACTGTAGGAAGGCATCCCTGAGGAAAGGATATCTGATTAGAGACTAAAAAGATAAAACTGTCTCAGCAAAGAGGAAGAGGAAAGAGTGTCCAGCAGAGGGAACAACCCAATGGCCCAGAGCTTGGTGCATGGGAAGCCAGGCAACTAAAACAAAGGGTTCCATTTGGCTGGAGGTTAGAAGGGGCTTTGAATACCAGGCTTCACCCAAAGGGCACTGGGGAGTCTTTGGCAGGTGAGAGGAGAAGATAGCCTTGTGGGTGTGGTGGGCCTCAAGTCTGTTACATCCCTTCAATGGTGGGCAAGTCTGGGTAGGTTTGAGATAATGCTCTGGAGAGATGGAGACAGAACCCCAAGTGAGCTCTGGGATATACTATACGCTTGAGAGGACTCAGTTTAGGGTTAGAGTGAAGCTAATGTTAGAGTCAGAGCTAGAGAACTAGAGAGAGGTTCACCAGAGGCAGATCTGTCTCAAAGGTCAGCCCCCCACTCACTTGCTGGTTATGTGGTCTTGGGCAAGTCACTTACCCTTCATGGGTAGCAATCAGTGGGGCTCCATCTTCTCATCTGTAAAGTGAGAATAATAGTAGCACCAGCCTTATACGGTTGTTGGAGGTGTCGACTGAGAAAAGTCATCTGACACTTGTATCCACTCAATAAAGTCTAGTGCAGTGAATGAGGCCTCCATCTGTGTCAAAGTTCTTCTCTCCAGGACCTGGGATCCCTTCACTCCCTTCTCTCTACAAATCTTCTTCCAGCTTTTCAACACTACCTGAGATTCTGCTCCTGAGAGTCTTACTGCCCGTCTTCCACTACAATGGAAGCCCCAAGGAGTGGACAAAGCCAGGCTAACTCCCTGCTTGTGGACAGACCATCCCTCCAATAGCCCAGTGAGCTAAACTCGGTGAGTTTTCTGACTCCAGCATTCTCATTCCCATCATGCTGTCACTTTCATTCCTAGCAATTATCACAACTTGTATATTTTTATTTCGCTAGTTGTGTACTTGTCGGGTTTTGCTGTTGTTGTTTTGTATTGCTTTATATTTTCTTCCTGCTCTTTGTCCCCCAGAATGAACACTCTATGAGGTCAGGAACTGCCTGCCTTCTTTACTTCTGTAGCTCCAGTACCAGCACAGCACTTGACAATACAAATCCAGACTTCCTGGGTTTGAATCCCAGAGCTGGTGCTATCTAGCTGTAGAGAGACAATTTGGACAACACAGGTCTCAGTTTTTCCTTCTGTAAATGGGGCCAATAATAGCAGCAATCTCATGGCCGGGCGCAGTGGCTCACACCTGTAATGCCAGCACTTTGGGAAGCCGAGGCAGGTGGGTCACTTGAGGCCAGGAGTTCCAAACCAGCCTGGCCAACACGGTGAAACTCCATCTCTACTAAAAATACAAAAATTAGCTAGGCATGTTGGCAGGTGCCTGTAATCCCAGCTACTCGTGAGGCCAAGGCAGGAGAATCGCTGGAACCCGTGAGGCAGAGGTTACAGTGAGCCGAGGTTGTGCCATGGCACTCCAGCCTGGGCAACAAGAGTGAAATTCTGTCTCAAAAAAAAAAAAAAAAAAAAAAAGTAGCGATCTCATTAGGAGGATTAAATGATACTATGGGTAAAGCACTCAAGAGCAGTGCTGGAACATAGGAAATGCTATATGTTTGTTTTATACATAGATATAGGTAGATGTAACTAGAGATAAAATAGTAGGTATTCAATAAATATTTGCCAAATGAATATGCTGAGTCTGAGAACGGGACAAAGTCCTAACCGGGGCAGAGTCTCAGATAGGGACAGTGACCTTCCCAAGGGCAAGTTCCTTGATCTGAACAAAGAGGAACCTGGAAAGCTTGGAAGCCAGAGGCAGATGGGAAGGGCGGCTATAAGCAAAGGCCTGGTGGGGTGGGACAGGGGCCACAAGAGACTCTCTGTGGAACCCCCACCTGGGATAGCCAGCCCAAGTACTAACACACTGAACAGCTAAATCATATATTATTGATTTGTCAAACATATTTGCATATAAATAAGCATGATCATTCATGGAGGCCCGAGCAGTGGCACCTCCCCTCAGTGCCATGATTACAGATGGATGGCCCTAGTTAGACACGAACCAGGGATGCTGCTAACCCTGCCACAAAGTCAGCGGCTGATTTAAAACTACATTTATTGAAGCATGTAAGTGTGACAGCCTAGTGGTGAGTTTGGGATTAGTCTAAAAGACAAGATAAACGACTCCTAAAACTGGTATTGTGACGAAGATCTCACCCTACCCATCCCCCTTCCCCTCCCCCCTGCCCCCCCTCACCCCCGCCCACCACAGCCAGCTCAGCCCTGATGCCAAAAATACAGCTGAAGATAATTAACTAGGAAATGTTAACAGGCAGGATTATGTTCCAATTGCATTTTCCAGAGGACTTTAGAATTTTACACCCAAGTTGATTGTGTTCCCCTCCCCCTGGTGATTAAGCAGGAGAGGGGGATTCTTAGCTAGAAGCAGAGGCTGGGTGGGGGTGGGCAGACAGGCCCAGACAAGGTCTCTAAGGCCAGGCAAGCAGGTGGCTCCAGTCAGCCTTCCCCGATCCTGAACCGAGATGGATCTGCAGGGTGAAGCATGTTGACCCGGGTAAATTATATCTGCCATGTTAATTCATTCCACGTGGGAGATCAGCCGTGAGCTCAGGGGCTGGCATCGGCTGCCTCTGATGGATCAAGGGACCCAGCTGCTCAGACACAATGCTAGAGACTTGTCATTGCATGGGAAACACACGGCTTGCTAACACTTTATAATTGTCCTAAATTACACGTGAAGATGCACAGCCCAGGAGGCCAGACAGCAAATATAACACATTACCTTGAGGATCAGCCTGGCCTAGAGAGGAATCTGCAGTCCCAAGACTGGGGCCTCACCACTTTGCTGATACAGAAGAGAGCGCCATTGCCTTTTGGTTTCACCACCTGCCTCTCTATTCCCAAAGAAGGGGTAGAGAATGCCCTGAGACCTCTGATGCATCCTATCAGTAGGCTTGAGGGTTTCTTCTCTGAGAGTTAAGTCTGATGGACCTAGACAGGAAGAAGGGGATGAGGCTTTGGGGTTTGTTTGAGGTGATCAAAGAAGAATCTAAAAGGAAGGAAGCACAGCAGACGAAGCCATGGCAGGCAGGATAATGCCGACTGAAAGATATCCTCGTCCTAATCCCCAAAACCATAGATGACAAAAGGGACTCTGCAGTTATGATTAAAGATATTGAGATGGGGAGAGTGAGTTGCAAGGTCCTTAGAAGAGGGTCAGGGAGATGAAAATGCTATTAGGCAGCTAGCATTGAAGGTGGCATTGAAGGTGGAGGTGGGCTCCAGAAGCTGGAAAAGCAAGAAAACAGAATGGGTGCAGCCCTGCCGACACCATGATACAAGTCCTGGAAGACCTGTTTCTGACTGCTGACTTCCAGACTGTAAGATTACAAATTTGCATTGTTTTAAGCCACTCAGCAATTTGTCACAGCAGCAATAGGAAACCGGCATGGAATCCCAGTGTTTTCAGCCTGGCCTCACAATGTCCCGGCTGTGTGACTTTGGGTAAGTGACTGAACTTCTCTCAGCCTCAATTTTCACATCTATAAAATGAGGATAATAGAAGACCCTAATTTGTGGGGCCATTGTGAATATTAAATGAGCTAATGCCTGGTAAGTGCTGAGCACACAGCAAGAGCTCAGCGAGCAGCACTTACTGTTGTGGCTGTTGCTGTCATTATTGCCCCTTGCTACTCTTCCTGAGACCTGGCAGTGAAGATAAAATTAGTGAGAAAATACACATTACCAAACTAAAAGTTTATTTATTCATCATTTATTGATCATCTTCTATATGCAAACTATTATCAGGTATTAGGAATAAAATAGAAAAAGAAAAGGGACCTAGCCCCTCCCCTCATGGAGTTTATAATATGGTAGGAGTGATGGATCTTATTATATAATTATATTATGAATAAAATATGTTATACATTATATTTATATTGAATAATCTCTCAAACAAGTGCTAAGATTAAGAGGTACTGAATAAATACATATGGCGAGATGTGTCTCATCAGGGAATTCATGGAAAGCTTCCTGGAGGAAGCTGACCTCTAAAGTTTTAGTAGAGTTGGTGCTTTGAGAAGACAAGGACATGGATACTTCTAAGCTATGGAGGAAGGACTCTGCCTACAGGTCTGGAGCCATGCTCCAGTTTCTGGGGTATCTAGAAGGAGCTTAATCCAAGTAGAAGGACTCTAGATGCCCACCATGGTGAGTCCTGGGAAGCTAGAAAGGTTCCCACCACAGGCAGTTCAAATAGAGGTACATGATCCAGTGTGGCCTTGAGCTGTGTGAGTTGAGTCTATCGCTTAGGTGTTGAATTCATATGTGATTCCAAACACCAGGCTGGAAATCTCATCTCATACCTTGTATGTGAGCCCTGACTGTGAATGCAGGGGTATATTCTCCCCTTTGTGAGTCCAAAGCAAGACACACAACATAGTCTAGTTCAATGGAGCAAGTAAGTATAACTCCCCCATAGACATGGAAAGGAGGGAGGGAAGAAGGAACTATTTTCCTGACCACTGTGTAATCCATTGCATACCTTAACATTCTGTCTGGGTATAGTGGAGTACTTCTCCCTCCTTGGGATAGAGGGGATGGTCTAGGGACCACTTCTCATTCATGCACAAGATTCTAGGCCCCAGACCTCCACTCTGTGTATCTATCAGCCCTTCTGCATACCACATAATTTATATAATGACTCAGAATTGGCCAGATCCCAAAGCCCCTGGTCAATGCTTGTTTCTAGGTGTGGCTGTTCACCACCTAAAAATCTAGGCCTAAGCTGAACTGCCAGGCACATAGTAGCTATGCAAGAATCATTTGTTGAGTAAATGAATGTATAAATGAATGAACAAATGCCCAGCCTGCCCCTTGGACATTATTCATTGGCTTATTTGATGCCTTCTATCTATCACACCTCCATTTCTGCTGTACACGCAGCTTGGGCAGGGATATTGCAGCATACTGCAGAACCCACCCACCCCAGACAATAACTGTGCAAGCTCCAGACCCTTTCTTTCTCAGTTTTCACAACAGTGGCCACGATGTTGGCAGAAATTCCAAAACAGCCTGCAAAATGTGGATGTGGGAGACCATATCCCCAGAATGTTTTGTAAAAAGCAAATATTGTGACAAACAATTGGAAACATGGTACATTTATCTCTACTTTCAGTAGCTGCTCATATGTTCACATTAAAACAGTTGAAAATGTATAATTAAAAATCTGTTTCAAAATGCAAAGAACATGTAAAAATAGTTCATCCATTCACAGATTAAAAACAAAAACAAATAAGTGTGAGTCGTTAAAAAAAAAAAAAGAAAAGAAAAAGAAAAGAAAAGAAAGCAAACTCCAACAGGATGCAGGCCCCAGTGAACAGCAACTGAAACAAGTCTCACAGTATACATATGCCCCATCACCCCAATACAGAAACCAGGGGATTTGAGCTGAACCTGTATGCTTTTTCATTTGCATAACTTGATGTTTTAATTTATGTGAGAGGAGTTGTGGCAACCAACAGTAAGTGACTTTCTGGTGAAAAGTTCTTACGCAGAGCTCAAGACCTAGATGAGGCACACAGATCCAGCCTTCTAGCAATGGATACAGACAAGCACTATGGGGAAAAGAGATATTAAGTTTAAAGCATTTTTATAATGTCTCCACCTCCCAGACTGCTAAAATTAAGCTTATCTTTGGCCATTCTGATCCTCTTTCTCTCTTGCCATCAGAGACAGGTTCTGAGTCTGCCTGTAATTTCTCTGGGATTTTTTTTTTTATATATACTTACATTTTGGAAGAAAGGAAAAACCACTTAGGAGAAAATAAGGACTTGAGAGAGAAAGAGGAGTAACTAGAAAGCCAAGAGCCATGAGTGGTTTGGCCTTGAGAGAATGTGAATTGGGAGTTAATTGTAAGAGAAAAAAAGAGCAGCTATGGAGGGAGGGTGAAGTTAAAATCCAGAGAAATGAGGAAAGAAAATCTTAAGAAGTGTTGCTGTGAATTATGATTTGGATCCTCTTTGACATTCTTTGAGAGATACCAATAAAAGATTTAAATTGCTTTAAATGCCTTTGATTACTGTATGTGAATCTTTGAATATGACACCATGCTGACCCTGGACCACATGGGGCCTTGGTTTTATTTGGGTTACATGAGTAAATATGCATTTAATCTACTCTGCGAAGCATGCTCCGATAGAGGTGTAGACACAGTGCTTTGAGAATATGAGAATAGGGGAATCCCAGAGAGAAAAGAAGATTTCCCAGAGGAAGTCATGTTTGAGTTGAATGCAAAGGAATATGTTCACCTTATAGGCATGAATTACAAGGGCATTTCTGGTAGAAGAAATAATATCTGCAAAGAAACAGGGTACCCTGGAGAAAGTGAAAAATCTAGTGGGGTGAAGAAGAAACCAGAATGCTCTGTGGGTAGACAGGAGATGTCTGGTAAAAGGGCTCAAATGCCATTAACAGAATGGCCTTTATTCTGTAGTCCACAGGGAGCCATGGTTTTGAGTGTGGACAAGACATGTTAGAGGTTTTACGTTCATTTAACACTCTTGCCAGAGAGTCTGAACCCAGAATGCAGCCTGCCCTTTTCTGAATCCCATCCCCAAAAGTGACCAGGAGAAATGGAATCAAGTGTGGAGCTGACTGCAGAGGTTACAAAGGCACTGGCAGGAAGTTCATAGTTCCCAATGAAGAGAAAGATGCACTGAGGAAAATAACAAAGCCATTTGTCATCATCTGAATTCATGTGCAGGAAACACATTTGTTTCCAAGGAGCGTGTTTCACAAACTTGTTTAAATGGAAATGGACTTGATTTCAATAGCAATGCAGCCTTGGTGGCAATATGATGTTTTATTTTATTGTTTGCAATTAGTGACAAGTGAGGAAAATATCCAAATCACTCCACATTGCACAGGGTGTGTGTTATCCAAGTACTTAGCTCTGATGAGAGGATGGGGGCTGGGGAGATACAGCCATGAAAAACTTGAACCCCCAGAGAGGAAACTGAATCAAGTACATGGAGTCTTCAAGCTCTTAACCAATGCAGAGGCATTATTGAAAGACAGGAAGTACAGCTAACTGTTGGGATATAGAGAAAAACAGTGAAGGAAATTCTCCCCAAAGACAGGACAAGCCAAGAGTTGAGGAAACCCAGACCAGCTGCAACACAGGAGCAGCTTTGGGGAGAAATTTCCTGTGGTTCGCAAAAGAGAGACCTCTGACTTCTCCAATCACCAGCTGGTAAAAAGGCCAGTGGCCACCGACCAGTACGGCCTAGGGCAGAGTTCCTCAGCCTCAACACTATTGGCATTTGGAATTGGATAATTCTGTTTGAGGGGTGCTACACTGTGCATTGAAGGATATTTATCAAAGGGCATTTTGGCCTCCACCCGCTAGATGCTAGCAGCACCCCTCTCCAGCTTTGATGATCAAAAATGTCTCCAGACACTGTCAAATGTCACCAGAGGCACAAATCAGCCCCCCATCAATACACTCTGGGTTGACTTCAGTTACCAGTTCTGAATCTTGGTTGAGTTGGAAGAGGAGTCCAGGATTTTCAAGAGAAAGTTTTGTCCAGCTTAGAAATGCTTCATTCTAAAGAATCTGAAGATCCTCAACCTACCTCAACAAAGCCCACTGTTGCCATCCCAAAATAGACCTGGGAATCAGGGGAGCACAGAGTCCCTAGCTTTGATCTGCCCAGGACTTCAAGAAAAGCTTATGAGGTCCCATGGGGCCATGGAATGAGCCTAGACTTACAGTTCTATAGACCTTGCTTTGAGCCCAGGGTCACATGTGGTCTGTCCTTTGCTGACCTGGACCCTCCCTTTCTTTCCATGCTCCAGCCACACTGGTCTGCTGAAACTCCTCATACATCTCCCATCCAAGTACTAAACCAGGCCTGACCCTGCTTAGCTTCTGAGATCAGACAAGATTGGCTGCATTCAGGGTGGTATGGTTGTGGGCTTCTCATACATCTCACATGCAACCTCACTGCCTTTGTACATGCTGTTACCTCTATCTAGACTACTATGCCTCCCCCACCCCACCACCCACACTAGACACACACACGCACACACACACACACACACACACATACACACCCCCTAGCTCACTCACGCTACTCATTCTTCAGGTCTCAGATTAATTGTCGCCTCCTCACAGAAGCCTTCCCTGATTCCCTGGACAATTTGGTACCCATGGTACATACTGTACCTCTACTATTCACAATTAAATAGCTATTGCTGGGGGGGAAAGATTGAGGGAATTTGGGGGAAAGAGAAAAAGAAGAAAGCCTAAGAGAACTTCTCTAAGAAAGACCAAGGGAAATAACTCCACTTTAAATTTAAAATCCATAGAGATTAAAAGACAGACCAGTGGCAACAGGAAGGTTTTTCCTCATTGTCTCGCATCTGTGTATGTTTGTGACTGCTTTCCTTCTAGTGTGGAACTAGACCTGCACAACCTTCCAGATTGAAAGGGAGATGGCATCTGTATAATCTTATTTCATCCTTATATCAGCCCCAAGTGACAGGGACCATCACATTCCCATTTTACAAGTAGAGAAACTGAGGCCTCAGGCTGTACTGTCATTCAGAATGTAATTTTCCCAGAACTGTATCACTAGTGAGCTGAAATTTGGATCTAGGTACCTGAAGTTCCAGAGCCTGTGCTCCTGGCAACCCATAGTGTGAGCCCAATGAACTTGGCAACCAGGAGGGAATTGGCCCAATGCTGGGCTGGGGCACGAAGTTGACTTTCAATAAATATTTACTGAATGAGCAGAGGCAGCAGTGGGATTCACTTCAGGGAAACTTGAATCCAGCCTGTGTGCAGCGGAGCTCAACCCCTGCCTACCCCATGCCACCACCACCACCACCCCACCCCCGCTCACTTATCACCATGTAATTGAAATAATGCCTATTGACAGAAACTCACAAACAACTGCTCAATTTTCCTCAAAATTCAATTAAACTTCGTTTATTCTGGGGATCGATCCAATTAAAAGAAGGAAAATTTCAGATGGTCTGAGCAACACCATCCATCTTCAAACACAGTGTCTACCCCAGTGATGTAATAATTTGCCCAATCAATGCTTTAAAAGCATTTAGCAGTCTTGATAATGAACTTTTGTCAAAACAGCCTTGCAGAGCAATAAGTGCCTGCAGATTAATATGAAGTCATAAAGGGCTAATGCCTTGGGGTGGAGGGGGAATGCCGACATGAATCAGTGGGAGCTGTGGGCTGGGGCATCATCCTTCCACACCTTCTCAGAACTAGGTATGAGCAGTGTTTGCAGGACCCAGAAAATGCTGAATGTACTTCCTTGTTTCTGCTCTGTCTGCGGGTTCCTCTCCCTGCCACAGTTTCAGGACTCAGACTCCATCAGCCAGGTCCTATGGTGCTCAGATCAACCTAAGGGCATTTTGGCACCCCATTCTATTGGGGAAAATGTCCAAGGTGAGGAGGCTTTGCTTGGAAGAAAGTCTGCCCCTTGGCCATCCACCATCTTTGAAAGCTCTAGCTTCAAAACTGGTCTTTGAGGTGCAAGAACTTCCTTTTATCCTACAGAGCTACCCTTTTCCTTGGGGTATTCAACTTACTATCTGTGTGACCTGAGTAGGTTACTTAAGGTCTCTGAGCTTTTGTTTCTTCCTCTGTAAAATGGGGATTATAGCATTTGTTGAAGCTCAGGGGAGGGAGGTTGGGCTGGATTTCTGAGTGACAAGGATGCAAAGATTAACAAGACCCAGGCTTTATCTCTAAAGACTTTAGAGGCATCAGGGAAAAACCAGGTGTAAACAACTACAGTGCAAGAAGCTAACACTATTAAAGATGTCTGAACCCAGTGCTAGAAACAGTGCCCAGGGAATCAGAGACGGCTTCACCAAGGCATTGCACTTTGAACAGGTCTTGACCAAAGAGCAGGTATTTTCCAGGTGGAACAGAGAAAGGAAAAGGGCATAGGCTGAGGAGGCTGCAAGTGCAGAGGCCCAGAGTTATGGCAAGGCTTCCTTGAGGTGCACAGAGGGCCCAAGTCAGAGCCAGGAAACAGAGTGGAGCAGGCTGACTCGGCCAGAGATTCAAAAGTCTAATCAGCTAGGCTGAGGAGCTTGTCCTTTATCCTAAGAGAAACAGGGAGTCATGAAAGGTGTTAATCAAGGGATTGATATGAGAAGAACATTATCTGGAAAAGTTCAATCAGGCAACCATGAAAGAGATGGGCTGGTAGGGATGAGACAGTCGGAATGGCTTAAATGAGACATGATGTGGCCAAGGTGGTGGAACCACGCAGCTCCACTCCCCTGGGAATTCCCCCAACTGCCCTCTGCCCACACTGAACACACCCACCCCAAAATCCCAGTTCCCAATAAGCGTCCACACGACCCTAGGCAGAAAGCCCAGAAGTCCCTTTACACATCTTCCTTTTCCATTCCCCACAATTTCTAGGATTTCCTCAGAAACCCTCTGCCTGAATTCTATATCCTGTGTGAACAAACATGGTTTCTCATCCCAAAAAGTGAAGCTCCCTTTACTCCAATGAGGTCCCCTTCACTCTTTCAGAGGAAGGTCAGGGTACAAAGTTCCTTGCAACCAGAGGCATGCCCAGAGCTGTCCGTGGTACTGGTTGTGTTGATTCCAGAAGAGGAAGGGAAAAGTGCTTCCCAAGATAGGTCAGAAACCTTCATGTGGAGTTCGGGGAGTTCCCCTCCAAAATCAGTCACTTTTGGGGAAGCTGAGCCAGTGTGAGCTGGGATGGCCAAGATGGGCTGAACTGGGTGATACGGTTTGGCTCTGTGTACCCCCGACAAAATCTCCTCTCAAATTATAATACCCACATGAAGAGGGAGGGACCTATAATCCCTACATGTCCAGGAGGGGAGGTGATTAGATCATGGGGGCAGTTTCCCCCATGGTGTTCTTGTAATAGTGGGTGAGTTCTCACGAGGGCTGATGGTTTTATACGGGGCTTGTCCTCCCTCACCCTCTCTTTTCTCTCTCCTGCCACCTTGTGAAGAAAGCACTTGCTGCCCCTTTACCTTCCGTCATGATTGTACGCTTCCTGAGGCATTCCCAGCCAAGGAACTGAGTCATTTAAGCCTCTTTCCTTTATAAATTACCCCCTCTTGGATATTTCTTTATAGCAGTGTGAAAACAGACTAATATACTGGGCAAGTCCCTGGGCCCTGGAGGGGTCCACAATTCCTCAGAGCCTGGTTCTCCTCTCTCACTCCAGCCCTCTAGGTTGGGGCTACCTTGGGGGCTCTGTGCACTCATGTGGAGAACCAGGCTACAGCTACAGCCTCCAGCACCAGCAATTCCTTCAGCATCTCCTCTCCATGCCTGAACTATCCCTTTAAAAACCAGAAGAAAATATCAGGGGCTGGCTCGGGCTTTAAAAGCTGGGGATCTGGGTAGCCAAAGGAATGAAACTTCTGCTCCACTCACCAGAAGCCACTGCTCCCCTACGGGATGCCAGGCCCTGACCTGCCATCACAGAGGCTCCAGATTTGGAAAGAGGAGGATTAAGAATTAAAGCGGGGAGAGGGAGGGGAACTTGTGCTGCTAGATCACGGGGAGTATTAAATGATCCCAAGTCCAGAAATGCCTTTTCAAAGACTTCTGCCATTAGGACTTAATATTAAATTTACTCCTTCTGTGCCTTAAAAAATAGCTAATTTTTTTTTCAAAAGGTGCTTTTGATGCCAAAGGTATGGCTTAGGCTGAAAGGCACCAGCACATCAAACATCATTTGGGGGATTTCAAAGGCTGTTTCAGCAGGATCCTGTTCTCCTCGTCCCCCTCCTCGGCTGATGAAGTTTCTGAGCCCCCTGAAGTCGGATCTTGTGTTCTTGGCTATCAAAGGCCCCAAACATCGCGTCTGTCTGTCTGTCCCAGAGAAACTTTCGCAAAGAAAGTCTCCCTTTTACACAGAGATCTGAGGGCAGAATAAAAAGGATGCTGATTTGCAAGGAAACAGGAGGGAAGCCCTGCTGGGCTGATAGGAATCTTTTGACTTAACCGAGGCCAGATTTGAATACATTTGGACCAGACAAGGGGGTGGTGGGGGTGGATATCCATTACTTTGGAGAAAAGCTTCATGGGGTTTCAAAAGGAAATATGTTAATGTTGGGAGAAATCATTTGTGCGGGTTTGTGTGTGAGTGTTTCAGATGCCCCAAGTTTAACATCACCAACCAGGAGCAGAAAGCAGGAGCCGTGGAATTAAGCTGTGGCTGTTCAAGGGAGGCATGGGGAGCTGGAGGGTTGGGTGGGTTCTGCAGCTTCCCTGTCCTTCCCCCTGCACTCCTCACCCAGCTAGGACTAGGGTCTGACATTCAGACCAACAGGGAGCCCCAGCCTGAGGCACAGTGCTCAAAGGGCTTTCTCTCCTTAAGATCCCATTCAGGAGTCTCGAGGCCAAAGCTCACAGAGATCTCCCAGATCATTTCCAAAGTCCAGACGCAAAGACCAAGCTTGGGAGGGGAAGGACGTTGCCACAGGGACTTTGTGGGTCAGGCCTCTGGACTCGAGTCCCTGGCCCATATGGCTTCTCCCCATAGCTCTTGCTCAACACGCATTCGATCTGCTCTCTGAGGACTGCACCTGGGTGAGAATTTATACTTCTACGCATGGCACCCTGGAAATGAAGTGCCTGTCACATCCAGCCCTGAGGACAGGCATCCCTGTGGCCTGCCTTGTTCAAGTGCCCATAAAAAGATTAATTACTACCAGATAATTAGTCAGAAATTTCCTCCTATGGTCTCAAGAGACAGTAGGCCTGGATTCAGGAGCCCTGAGTCCTGGGCTCAGTTTGGTCTCTCTCTGGGGCTCACTTCTTCCTCTACCAAATGAGGACAACTTTGTCAGTCCCATCTCTATTTCATAAGACCACTGAGAAATTCCACTTAGGTCAGGAATAAACACTGTGAGCAGGGATTCCCCAGAGCCAGGCAACGGGAACCTCTCCCACCCTCTAGCAAGTTCAGACAGAGCAGGAAAAATGAAGTAGTTTGTTTTAAAGTATGTCCTGTGTGGTTGTGGCAAGTACACCTGAGTTGCTAAGAAGCCTTGCACTCTTACTTCAGCCCTGGAATTTCACCACAGTCTCAGGGCTCTCTTCTTCACTAGGAAAATTGTTGATAGAATTTAAAGATGAAAAGAAGCCTGGGAACTTGTTTGTTTAGGGGGAGATGGTGGATGGGATGGAAGTTAGGATCTGGGGCTGCCTAATTTGGACTACCATCTGAGCTTATTTTACCCAAGAAAATGAGGACCAGCAAAACAGCACTTGAATCTGAGCATCATCCTCCTGCTGCAAAGGAGAAGAGAAAAAAGACAGACAATGGCTCATCATTCATGGTCTTGAATTAATATAAATTACTTGAGCCCATCTTGACTGCTTCCAGCCAGGCAGAGCATGGGGCTGCTGGGGAGGAGCCTGGAGGTTCCTCTTGCCTCACAGTCCAGTGGCCACCCATAAAGCCTCTGCTGACCATGCACTCTTCCCTCCCACCTATCAGTTCCCCCTCCCCACCACTACCAGCAGCTCCAGGCTCTGAGGTGTCAAACAAGATGATGATGGGACCACTGGGGTGAGAGGCAACCCCCCAGAGCCTGAGATCTTTGGAACTTTGCCATTCAGAGGGTCACTGTTATTAGGAGCAGGAGGGCTTCCTGAGCTCAGCCACAGGCCAGACTCCCATATCTCCCTTCCCACCTTCTTGCCCTGAGACAGAAATATCACAAACATGCATGTGGGTGCCCGAGCCAAGTTCACAAGCCAGAATAATGCCTGACAACATGGTATTTGGGTATAGCAGCCCTGGGCAACCTAGGGCTACTGGAGTGTTGCTTGGGTTCATGGGCTGTCCAGGGCTCTGCTGTGTTTGTTTGAACACACAGGACTAGGAATTCTCTCTCCACAAGTTGTCCATGTCAGGCTGTGGGCTTCTGTGACCACATCAGTTCAGTTATCATTCAAGGGATGCAAACTGCCCATCAGGTAGCACAAGGCAATTTAATACCAGCAAAGGAGCAGAGGGCTGAGAATCTGCTGGGACCCATGGGTTTCCTGACTCAGGATGGCCCATTAGGCATATGGGACCCTGTGGCTCAGGACTGACTCCTCCAGAGATACACTGAGCTCCCTGACTCAAGATTATCACTAAGACTCAAGATTATCATTAAGACTTCCTAACTCAGGCCTGGGCCCCCAAGTCACACTGGGACCCTCTCACTCAGGCCTGGCCCACTGGAGTTCGCTGGGACTTCTCCAAAACCAAGCAGAACATTAGCTGCTTAGCCCAAGTCTTGGAGGCCAGAGAGCATTTCCAGAATCCCTGGGAGATAGGACTTTTAACTCCATTTATAGACAAGGAAGCTGATACTTGGAGAGGTCAAGTAGCTTGACACAAGGACATGGAGCCAGGAAACAGCTTTTAAATAATGAGAAGAGCTAACCTCACAATGCGGTGACAAGCTTTCCATGAGATTCCTCCTACCATTCCCACTACTTCCATGAGGCAGGATTAATATCATCCCAGTTTCGTACACACAGCAATTGAAGCTCAGGGAGGTTGTACCACATTGTCCCATCACACAGCTTGGAGTTGGAATCACAACCCATGGCTCCAGAGCCCAAGCAGCCAGGCACAGTGGTTAGGAGCCCAGACTTTGGAGCCAGCCTGCCTGTGTTCAAGTCCTGCCTTTATCCATTTCCCAGCAATGTGACTTTGGATGAGTTCTTTGACAGATTCTCAGTTGCCCTACCTAAAGGAAATAATAATTGTAATATAGCAACAGTCAGGATCTATAATTGATATTCACAGAACACTTCCAACAGAACCTGCTAGGTACCAAGCTGTGAGTTTGTTAGACGAGTCTTTCTTCTGTACAACCATGACTTCACTTGTTCTGTACACAGTAGGGTAAAAACTGGCAAACTGGAGGTCCCTCCTCTCCAGGCTGTCCCCTGTCCTCTTGGATCCAAGGTCCAGCAAAGGCACACTGCCAAAAGGCGACCCAGACCCAGCACCAGTAATGCTTCTGTCAGAGCAAATGAGGCTATTAACTGAGGAGCTCTGTGATGGAATTGTCCCGTGCGGTATTTATTATAGGGTCCTTTCCCTGACACCCCCCAGGGAGAGAATATTAAATATTTAATGCAGGCGAGGCTGCTCGTTTTTCATCCCCACTTCAGCACTCAAGTCGGCTCCAATCTGAGGGAGAGCCAAAGTCTGCCAGCCCGGCCCCTCATGCCTTCCCTCCTCCAGCCCACCGCCCTTCTCTCTAGGGCACAAGGCCAGACACAGCCTGGGATGGGAACGGAACGAGGCCCCCACCCCAGGGACGTGCAGCTGAGTCCCACGTGAACCCTGGGAAGGGTCCTTCCATCAAGCACCCTGAGCTGGGGTCCTGTGGAATGTCAGAGGAAGCAGCGCACCTCATCTAAAGCGTGGCATTCCATTGGTCACCAGAGCTTAGGAGCCTCCGAGCACCCTGCCTGCATCTCCTCCTCTCCTCTGCACACTTTTCTGATCCCCCACCCACCTGCCGCTTCTCACTCACCACATACACCTCTGCCAGAGGCTGTTTCTGGCTGCAGAAGCCTGCTCAGCCAGCAGGCGTGAGCCAGAATGACCAGAGAGTCAGAGAGTACATGCCATCGACCAGTGATATACAACGAGACAGTATATGAAAAGCCAGCGTCTGTGCCTTTCATGTGAGATAACTCAGGGGTGTGTTCTATGCTACAGTTCCACAGCAGCCACTGCCCATTAACACACCCTATCTTCATTCCTTTTCCTCTCTGCTCTCACTTCCCCTCTCTCCTACATGTGCATCCTGGTGTCATCTCCCGGATAAACTTCTGCACTCAAATCCTTGTCTTGGGGGCTGCTTTTGCAGGAACCTAAATGCCTTGGTCGGGTGGGAGACTTACTAGAGAATGCAGGAGGGCACATCTCAGGCATGTATTTATTCTTTCGTTGAGCACCCACCTGCTCAGGGTCAGGCCCTGTGCCGGGACTTGAGACACAGCAAGGACTCAAATCTGGCTCCTGGACCCCAAGTGCTCCCAAGATGACTGAGACACTAACCACAGTGCAGCATGATCAGCACTTTCTACCATTGCCTCTGGCCCTGCAAACCAGCCCAAGTGATGCCACATGAAGACAAAGTCACACTTTCATCTCAGCTCATCCCTTAGTGGAAATACCAAGCTCCTCTACAAGTGAGTACATTGGCCATCGTGGGCCAAACACTGAAAGGGATCCTGTCAATCACGTTCATGTGAATTTTCCAGCTTCCCTTCTTCCTCTCTTTCTTTTATGGGTGACTTCCAGCCATCTGTATTGCACATGGGTGCTGGTGGTTGGAACAGTGTGATCTCGGGTAAGAGGAAAGGGCATTTTACAAGCATCAAGGCCTGAGGATGGGGACAGAGAGGTGAATTTTCTATTCCCAGAATGTTGACCAAGGCATGCTCCCAGGCATCAGGCCTTGTGCTTTGGACTTCACTGTATACTCAGGACAAGGTGGCCAAGGGGGTCCAGCGGCTGAGGGAAAGAGGAAGACCTGGTGATCAGGGGAGGGTAGGAAGCTCGGCATTTTACCTCCATCATCTGTAATCCTCACAACAGCCTTGTGCAGGGCCATGGTTTCCTTCAATTTTACAGGTGAAGAAACTGAGTTCCAAAGAGATTATGACTTATTCAAGGTACTCAGCTAGGTATGCCTCGAAGCCCATCACATACCTTCTTCCCACCTGTGTAGCCTGGGGAAAAGGAAAAGAAGCCAGTCTTAGATTCTGTCCTGAGGACAATGGGTAGCCATGAAAGGACAAGGTCAGAGTTGTATTTTGGGGCCATCATGATTTACTTAGCCCATCACTGCTGCCAGGCTAAGGGTCACCCCTGCCTTGGTCAGGACAGGCTCCGGACTGAGAAGCTGAGGCCTACAGGGGCCACCACGAGGATGGACAGTGCCGCCTCACTCTTCCTTTTGCATGGCTTTGCTCTTGCAGGGACTCCTGCCCGGAGCAGCCTTCCTCCCTCTTAACCCCTTTTCCTATGGCTGGCTCACTATCAAGTTTCATTATCAGCTCAACTGTTACCTCCAAGAGTGTTGACCCCTGTTGTGGGTTATGTCCCCCAAGAAGGTTTGTTCAAGTCCTCATTCTTCCCACCCCCGGACCCATGAATGTGACCTTATTTGGAAACAGTCTTTGAAAATGTAATCAAGTTAAAATGAGTTCATATGGGATTAGAGTGAACTCTCATCCAATGACTGGTGTCCCTACTGGAGGAGGGAAATCTGGGTGCAGGGACAAAGAGAGAACACCATGTGAAGGGGGAGATGGAGATCCAAGTGATGCTGCCACAGCCAAGGAAGGCCTGGGGCCCCCAGAAGCTGCAGGATGCAAGGAGTCTCCCCTAGAACCTTCGGAGGAAGCATGCTGACTCCTTGATTTCAGACTTTTAGCTTCCAGAACTGTGAGGGAATCAATTTCTGTTGTTTTAATTCATGCAGTTTGTGTTACTTGGTTAGAGCAGCCCTAGGAACTAATACAGCTGCTCACTAAGGCCAGTCTCCCTTATCTTCCCCATTACACTTCTTCCTTTCTTCCTCCTTCACCCCAGCAATAACAATCTACAATGATCATTATTTCTATGTTATGTTTGTTATCCATCCTACTCCCTAGACTGGGAGTCCTAAGAGAGGAGAGGCCTGCCTGTCTTGTTCTTTGCTATATTCCTAGTGCCTAGTCCTGTGCCTGTGGCGCCTGGTTTATAGTAGGTGCTAAATAAGTGTCCACTTATTAACAAAGATTTAACAAATGTCTGTCATGCACTAGCACTGCTCTAGGTTAACAAAATAAAGAGTCCTATCATGGAGCTCACATACCACATTCAACAAAGAACATAATAAGTAAGTAAGCTTATAGGCTATTAGAAGATGATGAAGTTCCATGGACGGGGGAGGAAAAGCAGGGTGGGGTAAGGGAGATGGCACATTGGGCTGGAAGAGCACAACCTGCAGAATTAAGCAAGGTGGTCTAGAAGGCCTTGTTGACAGGTGGCACTTAAGTAAATTTTGAAGCAAGTGAGGGAGTTGGCCATGTGAGATTCTTGAGGAAGAACATTCAGAAAAAAGGCGCAGCCACTGCAAAAGCTCTCCAGCTATGGGAATGTGCTTGGCAGTTCAAAGAACAGAAAAGAGGTCAATGGAGGTGGAACACAATGAGAAAAGGGGAGAATAGCAAGGGAGGAGGTCAAATATCTGTTGGCTGAAGGAAGGGATGGAGGGAGGGGAGGCGGGAATGCTAGGTAGAAGGATGGGTGGATGGATGGGCAGATGGATGGATGGATGATGGATATGGACAGATAGAAGAAAGAAAGAAGAGAAAAAGGGAGGAATGATTCATATCCAGGAATCAAAACCAGGGACTAACTCTGTCCTCTAGCTATACGTAAAGTCAATAACTGAAAATAAAGGAGACCCTACCATAGAAAAGTGGCCAATTGCAGACGAAAAGAAGTCAGTTCTCCATACTCTTTATAGCCATAACAGCATCACAGAACAGAGATGAGCTTGCCTAAGAAAGTTGGCTTTAGTTTCTTGGGGACCCAGGATCCCAAGCAAGAGCTCCTTCAGAGCCTGGGATCTCTCCCACCCACATGGCTGAAGCCCCCACATACAAGGCCTCAAGCCCTCACTTAGAGCCACAAGCCATGAGGCTGAGCTGACTGAGACTCCTGACAGCTGAAAGCAGATTTATTCCAAATGAATCACTAATGAGACACTTTTTGACACAGAGGCCCTGACAGGCACCCATAAAATTCCTGACAAACCACTGAGATATAAAATGAAATCAAGTTGGTTTCTAAAAATTAGGAATTTCCTCTTCATCCTCCAGCCACAGCTCTAGCTGGATTGGGTCAGCATCCCCAAGGAGCCTGCAGAGCAGCCCCATTGCTAAGAAACTCCTGGGTGACAGTGTAACCAGAGGCCAGGAGTGAGGGGAGTCCTTTGTCCCCACAATCTCCTCCTCACGTTGCTTCACCCGTCCCCATCCTAACTGTTCTGGGAAACTTTCCCAGCCCTCCACACAAGACACATTGAATATGTACAGACTTTAAGTCTCATGGTTGCTCTTTCCCCTCCTGTCTCATCTGTCTGCCCCATGGGACACTCTGGCTCTCTCCCCTGCCCTCTCAGCAGCACTCAGCCCAGCTGGCCGCTTGGCCTTGCAGCCTCTTCTTTCCTTGCTTTGTGTGACATCACACGGGCCTAGTTCTCCTCCTGCTTCTCTGGCGCTCCTTCTCCACCTTTGCAAGTACTCTCTCTTCTACAATGCAACTTCTAAGTGTTGGGGTACCCAGGGCTTCACCTTCAGCTTGCTCTCATTCTCCCTCCATAAATCATCTCATCCATTCCCAAAGCTGAAATTTCATCAGTATACTGACAACTTCTATTTTTTTTTTTATCTCTAGCCCAGCCTCTCCCCTGAACGCCAGAATTCCATCTTTTTGTGGACTTCCAAAAAGCATTTCAAACTTAACATGGCCAAAACGAAAGTCTTGATCTTCTCTTTGTTTCCTATCTGAGTAAATGGCATCACCCTATCCACCCAGTTGCTCAAACCAAACACCTCAATTCCTCAGTTCCTCTCTCTTCTTTTCCCTTGGCCCTCACATCTGTCAGTCTTCTCTGTTCTTGTTCTAGCACTCACCTTGAATCTGGCTGCTTCTACTCCACTGCTTCCACCCTGAGCCAGGCGTCCTTCCTGCTTCCCCTCCAGCTGCCTCCAATCCATTCTCCACCCGCCAGCCAGAGAGCTCATCTAAAAATGTGGGCTCTGCTGCTGGCAGAAGAAACAGCAGCACCTGGGTGCATGCAAGGAGTCCCAGGTACCCTTTGGGGAAAGGCCAGATGCAGGCTCTCCAGGAAGAGACCCAAGCAGCAATCCAGGGAACAGCCTGCCACCTCCACGCTCTCTATATGCTAAGAGGCAGGAGCTGGTGGGGCCCAGAGCCCACCACATCCTAACTCCTGATTACTAAGGACAGTTGAATATTCCTAATCCAAGCATCTGAAATCTGAAATGCTCCAAAATCAGAAACTTTTTGAGCACCAACATGGCACTCAAAGAAAATGCTCTTTGGAGCATTTTGGATTTCAGATGTTTCGTTTAGGGGTGCTGAACTGGTAAGTATACTGCTAATATTCCAAAATCTGAAAAAAAAATTCCAAATCTGAAACTGTTGCATTTCAAGTATTTCAGGTAAATGATACTCAACTGATAGTTTCATGCTCGCTAATAATAATATAACTCTGCCTTTTGGGCTCCCTTTGCAATTTACAAAGTAATGCCGGGGGCATTAGTATCATGACTCCTTCAGCAACCCCCGACTCCCTGGGATCAGTGTGATGCCCCCAGTCACAGTGGGGGTCCCCACAGTGTCAGAAAAGGGACTCCACCCCAGGTCTTCCAAACACAGTTAAAACAACAGGTTCCAGAACCACCCCCACCAACTCAC
Organism: Sapajus apella; assembly: GCF_009761245.1. NCBI lineage: Eukaryota > Metazoa > Chordata > Mammalia > Primates > Cebidae > Sapajus > Sapajus apella. The sequence goes on along the minus strand of NW_022436973.1, from coordinate 2,705,121 downwards.
CCATGGGGTCTTCTTGAAATAAACACTTCCATTACCATCATAAAACATCCCAGAAATTCCACTATTCTGGCACTCAAATGGCAGATTCCAGTTAACTTGGGGAACATGGCCAAAACTCCTTTATCAATTACCGGGTCCCAATTTGGGTTTGGGAAAATCCTCAGTGCCCATCATTCTGCCCAGTGGTCCTATACTCAATCACACTGTTCTAGAAGTCTTGTCTGAGTGAAAGCTGTATTTTGAGTTCAGCAGTGGAGCCCTGTTTCACTTACTCATTCTCATCATTCTTAATCTCGATTGCACCTGAGAATCTTCTGGAGCAACCATGCCCAGAGGCCACTCATCTGTTGGCCTGTTGTGGGGATGGGCTTTTGTATTTTCTAAGTACCCCAGGTGATTCTGAAAGACAGCCATAGTTGAGATCACCAATAGTTGATCTACAAACACATATGGAACATTGGTTGAAGACTAGGCACTGGGTGGACAGAGATGCCCTCCAAAAAAAGCTTCTACCTAATATGGAAAATATAAACAGATGATTCAAATGAGCTAATTTCAAGTGCTTGTTTTTGTTAATTTTTTAATTTAACAAACATTTCTATCACTGTCCAGTTGCTAGGCAATGCTCTAGGCACTCTATAAATTTACAAATTTAACTGGTTTAGACCTCAGACTTTAGAACAGTGACGAAGGTATTATTACTGTCCCCATTCTCCAGATAAAGAAACTGAGACACATGGAGCTTAAGTAACTTAGGTAAAGTCACAACATCTGATCAGTGACTGGGCTGGGTTCTAATCCAGAGAATTGGGCTTCATGAGTTTAACTACTATTGTCTGCAGGCAGCAGTTTCCACCTCATAGTGGAATTTGTGCAGAAGACAGATTCTTGGTCCCATTCATCTCCCCTCATAACCCCTCCGCCCTTAGGTTTTGGTTCAATCAGCCATGGGAACATACATTTTTTTTACATGTCCCAGATGATTCAGACACAGGTGTCCTGAAGACTATCCTCTAAGGACTCTCTTATTAAACAAGGTGTGGTGGTTTTAAATTGTGCCTACAAATGCTGTGACACTCCTTCTTAAAAATGAACTCTCCACTTAAGAAAGAGCTGGACTTAGCAACTTGCTTCTAACAAACAGAATACAGAATAAACGATATTAAATAGTATGTGATATGTGGCTTCCAAGAGGAAAGGGAAGAACAAGGGCCAGCCATTGAGCCAGGTGAGACATGAGAAGCACCAGGATGTACCATGCAGAGCATAAGAGACACTGTGGCTTCCTCATTGCCCTCTCTTAGGCCACTCATTTTGGGGAAGCCAGCTAGCTCCCCTGCCGTGAGAATACTCAAGCAGTCCTATGAAGGAGACTGCATAGAGAGAAACTGAGACCTCTTGCTGATAACAGTACCATCTTGAAACCCATATGAGCGCCCTGTCTTGAAATTGGCCCCTCCAGCCCATCTGGCCTTCAGGTAGAGTGCCCATACATCCCAGCTTGCCTAGAACAGTCCCGGTTTATCCTGTTGACTGTGCATGCCATGCACATGTGTTCTGGATAAAACTATCCTAGTTTAACCAATGGCAAGTTATATAGTTATCCCGTTGATGAACCCAACATGCAGGCTAAGGCATTTGGACTTTACCCTGGAAGCAGCGGGGAGCTGATTTAATTCAAATTGTTTTAAGCTGGGGAGTGATCTCATTCAAATCGTGTTTTAGAAAGATCCATTTGCAGAAAATGCACCAGTGTGCAGGAGGAACTGGTATGGAGGGCGGACTGGTTTGGAGAATGGGTGTGGAGGCTTGACCGGGGAAAACAAGATGAGAAGCTGGGGGGAGATGAACACAGTCCCTCAGCCAGAGTGGCCAGCGACCATGACAGCCTATATGAAGGCTGAAGCAGTGGAAGATGGGGTCACAGGAAGTTTAGAAAAATAGATCGCACCATTGTACTCCAGCCTGGGTAACAAGAGCGAAACTCCGTCTTCTCAAAAAAAAAAGAAAAAAGAAAAAAGAAAAATTTAGGATATATTAAACAAACTTGGCTGCAGTAAGGGACAGAGAAGCAGCAGCCAGGGGTGATTCTGAGGCTATCAAGGGGGTGTGGCCCCCACATTTCAGAGCCCAGAGCTCTGTCTAAAAATAGCTCTCAAATGAGTCAACTCAATTGCAGCCAACAAGGAATTGGCTGGTTTGTTATTGAATTGCAGGATTTTTGGCCAAACAGACTGAAACCATGTGTAGCCTTGGCTCCAGAAGTTCCCACTAGACCCAGTCTCTTGCTAGGGGCAGTGCCATAGCCCTGATGCATGCATAATCTCACTTTCCTCTCACAACAAATCAGCAAGAATGCCATCATTTCTTTTCATTTATCAGGCCTGAGAGAAGCTGCCAAATGTTTCCAGAATGTAGGCTCTATAGGCGGCACAGCCAGAATTCAAACCTAGGCCTCCCCAGATATTTGGTATCAGCTGGAAAGAGGTTTTTTTGGGTAAAATCCCTAGAAACATTCTTTTGCCTCCTTCCAGCTGGGATACATTGGCTGAACTCGAGTCACCCTCCTAATAAAAATTCCATGTTCCATCAGCAGAATGCTTCCATCCCAATTAGATCAATTTTCTCTAAGTAGCAATAAATGTGTTTTTCTTTCAGAGGCCAGCCCGACACATTAAGCAGGCTTGGGGCAGCCATTCCCCAGGCCTCTGGCTACGAGTGTGTGGGGTCAGGGGTCACAGCGCCGCCACCTCCGGCTCATTAGTGGGGCCCATTCATCTTTGCTGGGACACCAGCACTCAACATGGTAGCAGGGCTCAGGGTGGGGGGGGGTATGGGCAATTCATCAGGAACTCTGGTTTGCCGGAGACAGGAGCAGAAAAGCAGGCCTGCTCACAGGCCGGCAGGAGCCCTAGGCCCAACAGCTGAGAACCGGAGCTGCCTGGTTAAAGGTTAACCTGGTCTAGGATGTCTGTCCATAGGGGCTCACAGCCACCTTGCAGAGAAGGAAGGGCCCAGGGCAGGCTCCTTCCAGATGCACCTGGCTCCCGTCTGCTAACATAGTTTCCCTTCCAGCCACTTCCCCAAACCAACCCCTGAAATTCATCTGAGCAAGGCCTACAGGGGCCTGGCGAATGATACTGTCACTCTCCTGTGGTCCCTGGACCTGCCTGGAATAGGCCCTTTGATTTGCAAATCCAGACTCAGGATGGGAGCCTAAAAAAGCGCCACTCTGTCCTGCCCTGCCAGGGCCACTGGGCCTGGTAGAAGCTTGACCAAAAGAATGAGACCTCTCAGCTTCCCCAGGACTAAGGCTCAGCCTCCACCAACCTGTGAGCCCACACACACAGCCCATGCCACCCTTAGCCAGGCAGAACTGCAGGTGTGGACATAGGATTCTCAGAGGGGCACTGTAATAGTTTGCTAGGCATGCTGTATTGATGTACCACAAACTAAGGGGCTTAACAGATATTTATTCTCTCCCAGCTCTGGAGGCTAGAAGTCCCAGATGGAGGTGCCAGTAGAACCATGCTCCCACTGAAGGAGCTAGGGAAGGATCTACTCCAGGCCAGTCTCCCAGCTCCTGGTAGCTGCCTGTGGCAGCAGAATTCCAATCTTCACCTGGCGTTCTGCATGTGTGTGTGTGCATCTGTGTTCAGATTTCTCCATGTGTGTGTGTGTGTGTGTGACCCTATCTTCCACTGCTCCAGCCTTCATATAGGCGGTCATGGTCACTGACCACTCTGGCTGAGGGACTGTGTTCAGGCTATAGTGCAGTGGCACAACCTCAGCTCATTGCAACCTCTGCCTCCCAGACTCAAGCAATCCTCCTGCCTCAGCCTCCTGGGTAGCTGGGACTACAGGTGCATGCCACCATGCCTGGCTAATTTGGGCTTTTTCTTTTTCTTTTTTTTTTTTTTTTTTTTGGTAGAAATGAGATTTTATCATGTTTCCCAGGCTGGTCTCCTACTCTTGGGCTCAGGTGATCTGCCCACCTCCGCCTCCCAAAGTGCTGGGATTATAGGTGTGAGCCACTGCACCCAACCCCGATTCCTCCTTTTTCATAAACACGCCATTCATACTGGATTAGGGGCCCAACCTATTTCTGTATAACCTCATCTTAACTAACTACACCTGTAATGACCTTATTTTCAAATGTGGTCTCATTGTGGGATACCATGGTTAGGTCTTCAACATATGAATTTGGGGACACATACAGCCATTAACTCTTCCCCCTCTGGGCCATGTGAGAGGCAAGCCTTGGGGATCCTCATTCATTTGGCAAATGTGTGTCAAGCACCCACCAAGCCCAGTGCAAGGTGCTAGGGGTACACTGGTGAGCTGGAGTCTGCTCTTGGTTTCACAGGTGGCAGTGGGGACAGGCATATCAATTACACAAGGGAGAGAGCGTACAATTACACAGTGCTAGGAGCTCTGAAGCAGAGGTGTGAGCAGCTACAAAAGCTCAGAACCAGGTCGCACTCCAGGTAAGCAGTCGAGCTGAGGCTGGCATGACAGTAGTGTAAGTATCCTCAGCTTCCCTGGACTGTTCTTCCCACCCCCACCTCCTCCTGTCCTGGCTATCTGGCCCTTTGATACCCCCAGCCCCCACCCAGCCTGATGCCTTTCCTGGAAGCCAGATTAACGGCATCAGAGCAACCTGGCCAGGAACCACCTCTAGAGGTAACCTTTCAGCAGACTCCAGGGCCTGGCAGAGATCCCCCTGATTGACACCCACCCCGGATGAGCCGACCTCTCAGCAGTGGCTCATCCTTCAGCCTTCCAGGCTCTTGCAGCTCCAGTGGCACCTCAGTTCGGCCCTGGAACTCCAGGATGGAATACACATTCAGATAATGACCAGCAGGTCTTGGGCCCAAATGTCACCTCCTCAGGGAAGCTTTATGACCTGACTCCTCCAAGCCCAAACAACTCCTCAGCATTCCCACCACAAATAAAACTAACTAGATTACAGAATTAGCTGTTCTGTGTCTGTCTCCCCTGGAGGCTGTAAGCTTTACCAGAACTGAGTCAACTTTCTCATCCACTTCCATATGCCCCAAATCCACCCTGTGGCTGTCACATAGCGTTGTTCTGTAAACATGAGCTGGGTAAATAAACATAATTATTTAGTCACCCTCCTATTTCTTTCTACCAAAACCACAAATTGAGCCATGGGCTTGATGCAAGTCTATGCAACTCCTGAGAGTACCAGGAAAACAAAGACATGGAATGAGAGGGTTTGTGTTCAGGATGGAGGGAACAGCTTGGGCAAAGACAAGAGAGGGAGGCAATGCTAAGTGGGTTTAGGGAACAGTGAATATTTGGTTTGACCAGAGCAAGACTCAACGGTGCAGGGCCTTGAATACTGGAACTTAAGTGGTGGTCACAGGGTGCCATCAGGTTTTTCAGAGGTGGTGGCATGATCAGAGTCAGGCTGTGCTGATAGGGAGAGCAGGTAACTCCACAAGAAAGTATCAAATGTGGGGCCAGAGATCAGGAGAGAGGTGTGGGCTAAAGCAAAGGTTCAAGAGCCATCCCACAAAGAAGGCAACTGAGGTCACTGAGGGAGACCAGAAAGAGGAGGAAAATTGTACAGAATCTGGGGACAACTGTAGTGCAGAGAAGATGGATTCAGGAAGTGCAGCAAGATCAGGAAAGCAGGGGAGTGACCAGAGAGTGGGGAGCAATGGCAGGCATGACCAGCATGCTTAAAGGGAGGCCCCACCTTTCCTCATGTCCTTCTTCTGTCTGCCCACTGTACGGGACAGGGAGAACCAATTTCAAAATCTGATCCCATCAGGAACCAGTTGTAACAAATGGGCAAGTGGATGTACCTCCAGAAGTCTGTTTTCCCATCTGAAGACTGGAACTGGAGAAACTCAATCAGCTATGGTATAAGGAGTGTGACACATTGAAATATTATTGCCAGTCCCAGCACACAACTGCCTCCTAGGTTTTCCAGCCACTAGGTCCTGTTGCACATCAGCAGCATTTCCCAACCTTTGCATTGTAGATGTTTTGTGCTGTATGAGTCTTCAATGCCCACATGCAGCGTAGGGTATTTAGCAGCTCTCCCTGGAACCAAAAATGTCTCTAGTCATTGCCAAGTGTCTGACCCCTAGGGAGCAAAATTGTCCCCAAATGAGAACCACTGGTGTAAACCACGAAAGCTGTATGCAAGTGTCTCCTACTGCCTCTGTGTCCCAGAGGAGGTCCTGTGTGCCCATGTCCTCATGCATTCAATCAACAAACATTGTCTGAACACTTATTCCATGCCAGACTTGTGCCTATGTGCTGGACCCTGAAGACAGCACTGAATAGAACAGTTATCCTGGTTGCAAGGATTTAACAGTTACTGGAGGAAACAATTTTGATACAATGAGATCTCTCAGTCGGGTAGGCAGGATAATGACTCCCAAAGCTGTCCATGTCCTTATGCCCAGAGCTGTGAATATGTTAACTTCCTATAGCAAAAGGCACTCTACAGGCATGATTAAATTAAGGACCTTGAGATGGGGGGGGATTATACTAGATTATCTGAGTTGGCCCAAGCACAGGGAGCTATAGGATCTCAGGGAAAGGAACAGGGCTGCCACGCATGATTTTCCAGGTTGTGCACTGCCAAAAATTTGCCAGCCGAGGAGATGAATGGGGCTGAAATTTAGCCCACATTCCACTTGCCAAGCCATGAGCCCTTACGAGGACTGTGTTTCTGAGACAAAGAGCATCTTTTTCTGATGTACACGCAGGCATCTTTCATTTGCTAAAAGGTATGCACATCCAGGCTGGGGAGGAGGCCTTTCTTAATTTGCACAAAGGAGCTACACAGGTAGCTATGGTCCTGGCAAGAGACTTTGATTCTTCCTGGGGTAGTCTGAGAGGCCTTCACAGAGGAAGTGACAGCTGAGCTGGATCTTAAAGAACAAACATGGAGCCTGTAATCCCAGCACTTTGGGAGGCTGAGGCAGGCAGATCTCTTGGGTCAGGAGCTCAAGATCAGACTGGGCAACATGGTGAAATCCTGTCTTAAAAATACAAAAATTAGCCAGTGTGGTGGCAGGTGCCAGTAATCCCAGCTACTCAGGAGGCTGAGGCAGGGAATCACTTAAGAGGTGGAGGTTGCAGTGAGCTGAGATCACACCACTGCATTCCAGCCTGGGTGACAGAGCTGGGTGACAGAGTGAGACTCCATCTCAAAAAAAGGGCGGGGGGGGAACAGACGTGGAAAGAAAGTAGAGCCATTCTAGGAAAGAGAATAGCACAAAAGTCTGTAGGGGCCTGATTCACTTGGAGGAAGAGGAAGGAACTCTGGCTGGCTGGAGCATCAGGCACATAGGGGAGATGATTTGGAGATGCAGAGTTCAGCCTGGGATGTGCAGAGTCTGAGGGGACTGCTGGACATTCATGGAGAGATGTCTAGGAGGTGGCCAAATGCCCTGCCTGGAGCTCTGGCAACAGGGCTGAGCTGCTCCACACCATCCTCCCTGAGGCCATTCCATGAGAGCCCAGCTTGGACCAGACTAAGGCCCCCATCCCACCAGCCCAGCCCCACGGACTTCTCCCTGGCTCTCAGGGATGCCTGGCTGTTCAATGACTTGCTTTTAGGGTCTAGCAGTGTCTGTCCCTGCAGTGGCTGCACTTCCCAGCACTTAACTCCAAGACAGGTATTGATGGTGCCTTGACCTTCCCTAATATATTGCTACAAGGTAACGTGGGCCAGTCCTGTAGTTCTGGTCATCCCACAGCCCCTCCCTGGGCCTGAGCAAAGAACAAGAAAAAACCATCAAGCTGAGCGCAAGGTTTGCAATACAAATGGCAGTGAGTTGTTTTCAGGAGGCAAACAGGCCCCCTCAGACTAATGGCTGTCAGTGGCTCCTTCCCCCTCCCTCCCTGAGCTTCCCCCGTCCAGAGCTGGCCCAGCTGGGAAGCTGCAGTTGCTCTAGCCACCCCCACCCTCACCCGCAGCCCTTTTGCTGACAGTATAACCTTCAGGAACCTGAAATTCCTGAGTGGTCCCCAGAGCCCTATGCATCTTGAAAGAAAATTTGTGTAATGTCATTTCAGGCTGTCCCTAATCCAGAATTATTAAGAGGGGGGGCTGGGACCTGGGAATTGCCTCTGACACTTGACAAATACTTGGCTTTGTGTAAATGGACAGGCTCCTGAAATAACTGCCTTTGGATGTCACATGAAGAGAAATTAATTCTTTATTAACTTCCGCAATGATAATCTAATAAACCCATCAGGCCTCCAGGCCCCAACATTTAAAGAGCTTGGTGGTTTGGATGCAAATGTCTCCCGACCCCATTTTGTCGGGAATATGTTCATGGAGAGGAGGAATAATTGGCTCTAGAGGTCGGATGTCAGCTCAGAGTCAAAACGGGTGACTTTCATGGTTCCACACAGGCCTGAGACTCAGGAGGCTTGGCCTTGCCTGTGGCCACCAGCTGTTCTGGATTTTCTGCGATGGCCCTTAATTTCAGATATTCTGTCCCTTTGTTCCCCAAAGAGCATGTGTTCTGATCAGAGAACAGTCTCTGGTTTTTACTGAGATTGTGAGGTCACCATAGCCCTCACCTTCCAGAGCAAAGGGCAGTTCATATGTCCTTTAACTCTTAGGTACAGCCAGGGGCCGGAAGGGGGAACGCAAGGCCTCTGTCCTTGGGGCTTCTGGTCTAGTGGGTGGGGGGAGGGAGGAGCAAATAACAGAATTAGTTAAAGTTATAAAGTGAGGGATGGCTGGGCATGGTGGCTAATGCCTATAACCCCAGCAGCTTTGGGAAGCTGAGGCAGGAGGATCACTTGAGGCCAGGAGTTCAAGACCAGCCTGAGCAATAAAGCAAGACCCCATCTCTACAAGAACAACAAAAAAATTAATTAGCCAAGAGTAGAATAGCTGTAGTCCCAGTTGCTTAGGAGGCCAAAGTGAGAGGATTTCTTGAGCCCAAGAGGTAGAGACAGCACTGAGCTATGAGCAAGCTACTGCACTCCAGTGTCCTGAGTGACGCAGCATGACTCTTTATTCTCTCAATCAAAAAAACTAGGGGAAATGCTATGAGGGCAAAGGATAGCTGGGAAAGTGGGAAAACTCCACTTCTCCTTACAGCCGAGCCTGGATTTCAGTCACCATGTGGGTCCACAGTGTGAGCAGGCAGCTCAGCCGAAAGGCCTCTTGGGTCCCTCAGGTCAGGCCTTTCTGGCAAAGTCCGGGCTCCATATCCCTACCACCAGCACTGACAGAAACAGAAATCTGCACATCCATCCTGGAGGCAGGAGAAGGTGACAGGAGGTGCAGAGGCCCGCCAGGGCAGAGAAACCAGAAACCCCTAGAATGCCAAGGGCTGAAGATCCCAGTCTGATCTGGTGACCAGTCCCTGCTTGCACACCTCCCACAATGGTGCACTCATTACTGCACAAGGAGGCCCCCTGGGAAATGAGTGGCTGCACACGTTCCTCTTGAACAGACCAATGTGTGTGTGTATGCATATATCCTATGTGTAAATATACACATATGTAATTAGCACACAATAAAGCTATATCACAAACTAGTGATAAATGAAGATGTGATTTTAGAACCAAGGGTCTAACCATATGGGATCCCATAGAGACTTAGAAATTTGGTTAAAATGTAGCAAAAAAATAGAAAAAGAAAATGTATGTGAATGACATTTGAGAGTAGGAAAAGGATTCTCTAAGCGCTAAAACAGTCGAAGAATTCATGAAAGATAATGAATGTGACTATATAAAAATTTTAAATTTCTCTCTTATAAACTTGAGCATGATAATCAATACCACTTCTTAAAAGGGGCAAAGGTCCAAGCAGATAATTCACAAAAGAATAAATACAAACAGCCAATATACATATGGAAAAAATGTTCCATCACGCATATAATCACAGAAATGCAAGTTAAAACAGCAATAAGATGCCATCATTCACCTATCAAATTGATTTTCTTTAATTGCAATGATATTCAATGCTGAGGATGACAAGATATGCACTCTCTCACATTGCTGGCAGAGGGACAAATTGTTACAACCCTCCTGGATATCACCTTTCTAATATGTATCAAGAACTGTAAAATTCTTTCTACTAGATTCTTTAATATACAAATAGCATGGTTTCAAAAGGAGGGAGAAGTGGCATAGGTTAAGAGAGACTTGCAAAAAAAAACAAATGCAAAATGTGAACTTTTGTTTGGAGCCTGATCCAAACAAGCTGGCTCTGAGAAGACATTTTTTGAGATAATTAGAGAAAATTGAAAATGGCCAGACATTAGATGATATTCAGGAATTACTGTTATTTTTGTAGGTATGTTAATGACATTCTGGTTATGTTTTTAATAAGTTATTTTACCTATAGAGAAGTAAAATAACTTATGCAGGGCAAATGATACAACATCTGGGACTTGTTTTAAAATACTCCAACTGGGGAGGGGATGGCTAAAACATGATTGTCAGAATGTTAGTAATTGTTGAAGCCAGGTGATCCAGGGTGGAGTGGGAGGGCCCATTATACTCTTCTCTCTTATGTATAGCCAGAGCTTTCCTATAATAAAATATATTTTGAATAGGTCAGTTGAGCCAGCCATCCTTCTCTGAGATTCTATCCTCAAGAAATTATCAAAGATGTGCACACAATTTGCAATTGCAAAAATATGGAACCAGCCTAAATGCCCATCAATTCATGAGTGTATAAAGAAAATGTGATACACACACACACATACACAAACACTACCCATGGGATACTACTCAGTCATAAAAAAGGAATGAAATAATGGCATTCACAGCAACCTGGACAGAAATGGAGACCATTATTCTAAGTGAAGTAACTCAGAAATGGAAAACCAAACATCGTATGTTCTCACTCATAAATGGGAGCTAAGCTATGAGGATGAAAAGGCATGAGAATGAAACTTTGGGGACTTGGGGGAAAAGGTAGGGGGTGAGCAATAAATGACTACACTTTGGATACATTGTACACTGCTTAAGTGATCGGTGCACCAAAATCTCAGAAATCATCACTAAAGAACTTATTCATGTAATCAAACACCACCTGTTCCCCAAAAACCTACTGAAATTTAAAAAATAAAATAATTTTACAATAAAATGTAGAAAAAATGCAGAAAAAAAAATATGTGCACAAAGATTTATGTACAAAGATACAAATGAGAAAACTGGTCATGAAAGCAAAAAAAAGCAAAATATCCCATAACAAGTTATGTCACAGACAAAGAACTGAATGTTAAGCCACCATGATAAAAAGATATTTTTAAAAATACATATTGGCCTTCAGAAAATGCTCATGTGTTAAGTGGGGAGGAAAAAAGCAAGATACAAAATTATATATTCACTATGATCCCAATTATCTTTAAAATGAATATATTTGCGCATTTTTTAAAAGGCCGAAATGTTAACTGTGGTCATCTTTGGGAGGTATAATTACAAATGATTTTTATTTGCTTCTCTAAACTTTTCTCTATGCAATAAGGTGGAAAAATGTAATTATCTTAAGAGATGGTGCCAACATTCCTCTTAGGAAAGAAACTAGGTTGGTTGGAGAAACACTTTGATGAGCACACAGGCTAGAAGCTGAATCCCTGAGGGCCTGGACCACGGGGAAAACTGATGCCAGGTCAAGCTCTGTCTCAGAGTGATGGGGGCAGGGGTCTAGGAAGAGGGGAAAGCTTGCAGAACATAAGCCACCAGGAAGTGCACAGAACTACTGAAAAGTACACTGAATGCCCTCCACTTACAGAATGGAGCAGTCTAGCTCTGGAACCATCAGAGTTCACTGACCCAGGTCCAGTGTTCATGCTCCTCACTAATTTCACAGCAAAGCAGCAGTGCAAATAATAGCAAAAGTCTGTTTTGTAAATTGCATGAATTACATAATTTTCCCAGGAATAATTTTTATATCTAATTAGCACAAATTGTCTTATAAAAACAAAAAGGAAGTTGCATCCAAAAATAGCATATGGGTTTTGGTTTACCTTAATTAGAAATGCTTCCTTTAAAATGGAAATAAGTAATCTTGCAAATCAAAGAGTCTCCAAGGTCAGGTTTGGGGAGCCCAGTATCTCCTGGGGAACCCAGGAGGTTCTTGGGGGATAGATCTTGTTGGAAGAAGGTTTATTCTTTATTCAAGAGAGGGTCGCTCCAGATGGTCTCACCTCTGGTGTTGGGAAGCAAGACTCCCAGAAAGAAAAGAGACATAAATCATTAGCAGGCACGCCCTTTCCGCCAAGCACCATGCTTGGTCTAGACCCCTCCACATGGCTTATGTGGTCCTCACAAAGACCCTGCATGCTTTAAAAGTGAGGCAGCTGAGTTTTCTGAGGTTGCCATGTTTGCCTAGCACTACAAAGGCAGGAAGTGTCAAGGCATAAAACACAACCCAGCTTTCCCCGATCCTTCCTCTCTAAACTACCGTGATAACCACAGAATATCAGTGGTTTAGCACAATAATATTTCTCCCTCAACAAAAGAATCCCAAGGGTATAGCTGACTCAGCAGCTCTTCAGGGAAGTTATCCACAAGCAAGGACTCCAGGATCCAGGTCCCAGGTCCCAGGTCCCTTTTTTTTTTTTTTTTTTTTTTGGAGGCAGGGTCCAGCTCTGTTGCCCAGGCTGGAATGCAGTGGTGAAATCTCAGCTCACTGCAACCACTGCCACCTGGGCTCAAGCAGTCCTCCCACCTCAGCCTCCCAAGTGGCTGGGACTATAGGCACACACCATCACACCTGGCTAATTTTTGTATTTTTGTAGAGATGGGGTTTCACCATGTTAACCACGCTGGTCTCGAACTCCTGGTTTTAAGCAATCCTCCTGCTTCCGCCTCCCACAATGCTGGGATTACAAGTGTGAGCCAGTGCAGCCAGCCCCCAGGTCCCTTTTATGTCAAGGCTCTGTCCTCTGAGTCCCATCCACTCAGCTAATCAGGTAGGAAAGGAGAGGAAGCGTGGAAATTTCATGCTCCCTCTTAACTACCTCTGCTCAGAGGCAGCACCAATCTCTTCTTACATTCCGTCAACAAGAACTAGTCAGATGCAAAGGGCACTTGAAACAAAGGTAGACAACATTCCCAGTGGCCCTGAGTCTGAATAGGGCCATACGACTAGTTCATGTTAATGGAACATAAGCAGAAGAGATGGACACTGGTGAACCCCAGACATCTCTGCTCTGAAGCCCACAATAATACCCAGATCTTACAGTTCCTTCCCACCAGATTGGAGACTGCTTCCTTTCCCTTCAGTTCCTGGCTGGATTCCTTGCCCAGAGCCAAAGATAACTCATCCCTAGAAAGGCATGTCAACTCTGTCTATGACAATACCTCATTCACCCATGGACATAGATGCCTGCTGGCTTGGCCCAGACCATGGCTGCCACCAACCATCCTTGGATACTTGGTAGTGCCAAGTTCCTGGTCCTCACTTGGTACCTCTCGACTGCTGTGCCCTGCTTCCCTCCCACCCCTGAGTTATGGATCTGTTTCCTGGAGCTGCTGTAACAAAGTACCACCAATTGAGTGGCCAATAAACAGAAACTTACTGTCTCACAGTGCTGGAGGCTAGAAGTTTATGAACCAGATGTCAGCAGGGTTGACATGTGGAGTATGGTGAGGGGGAATCTGTTCATTGCCCCTCCCTGACTTCTGGTGGTTTGCTGGCAACTTTTGGCATTCCTTGGCTTGTAGATGGATCACTCTGACCTCTGACTTCAACGTCACATGGTGTTCTCCCTGCGTCTTTGTCTCCAAATTTTCTTTTTTATAAAGACACCAGCTGTACTGGCTTAGGGTCCACCCTAATGGCTAATGACATAATTTTAACTTGATTATCTGTAAAAACTCTATTTCCAAATAAGGTCACATTCACAGGTACACTGGGGTAGGACTTCAGTGTCTTTCAAGGGGTACAATTCAACCCATAACAAGGCCCTAGCATGTATTAGGGTCTTGTCTGAAGACGCCTTGACAGCCCTGGGCAACCTTGCCTACCTAATAACCAGACAGGAGGAAAAAGTGCTCCTCGGACAGAAACACCCCCATTCTCCCATCCCCAGGCTTGGAATGTAAGTGGTGTGGACAGCAGGCAAGTGAGAAAAGGAATGCCGTAGCCACTCAGAGCCCTGCAACGTCATTAGCCTCATGATGATTAATAATTATTAATGTTATTAATAAAGATTAATCAGGACCTTTCCCAAGAGCTACAGAGGAGGCTGGCCAATAGCTCAATAAAAAGGAATGAAAACAACTCGTAGAAAACCTGAGTTTTCACCAGCCTGAGAACCAAGGGGCTCCCTCTCACCTCCTGGAGCATGTGAGTCCCAAAGCAGACAGAGATATAAATCCTGCTTTGCCACTTTTTGGCTGAAACATCTTGGACAGGCCCATCTCCTCCTCTGGGGTTGGGTGAACACCATATAAAAGGTGTTTGCACCACATGAGTGCTCTGTAAGTGCATCTTGGTCAAGTCTTGGATGGAAAGCCAGAGGCTGGAGGCTAGGGGCAGCCTGATCCCTGAGCCACGGTCAACCCAGGCCCAGCTCAGCCTGAACAGCTAAGCAAAGGAAGTGAGCACCAGATGGGGAGGGCAGCCTCAGAGGTCCCTATCCCTTGGAGAATCTGATGGCGGTGACAGACCCAAATGGTCAGCAACAGCAGTGACAATGATGGCTCATCCCACTTTCCAAGAGCTCCCTATGTGCCAGGTGCCATAGGAGGCAATGGCTCTTGTCATCCCCACTTTGTACAGGAGGAAATTGAGGCTCAGAGAGGTTACGAGGCTCCTCTTAGATCAAACAGATGAGGTATGGTAGGGTCTTGGGATATGACTTGCCACAGAGGCTGGACAAGACTTCTTTCTGGCCAGGTGCAGTGGCTCACGCCTATTATCCCAGCACTTTGGATGGCTGAGGAGGTCGGATAACAAGGTCAGGAGTTCTAGACCAGCCTGGCTAACATGGTGAAACCCTGTGTCTACTAAAGATACAAAAAATTAGCCAGGGGTGGTGGCAGGTGTCTGTAATCCCACCTACTCAGGAGGTTGAGGCAGGAGAATCACTTGAACCCAGGAGGTGGAGGTTGCAGTGAGCCAAGATTACTCCATTGCACTCCAGCATGAGCAACAGGGTGAGACTCCGTCTGAAAAAAAAAAAAAAAAAGAAAGACTTAAATTCTTCTCCTGTTATTAAAAAAAAAAAAATTAAAAAAAAAAAAAAAAAAAGACTTCTTTCTGCTCACCGAGGCCTGAACTAGTAACACCTATAATGGACACAACATGGCAGCAGAATTGATACACACACAAACACTTGGGTTTCAGAGCACCTTTAGGGACCAGGACCATCATTCCCACTGTATCCTGTTTCACTTTTCTCCTGATGCTCCTAGAACCTCCCCTTTTGAGGTTCTCAGCAAGTTTATATTTGGGAATAATTGTAACGTAATTTGATAGATAATTAGAGCAGAATAGAAGACCATGTTTTTAACTACCCATACATCCCCATCTCATTTAAATAATTCCTAATATATCCAAGCTGGCTGCCTCCTGCAGCACTGATGTGTATTGAACTGAGGATAATGAAATAAGGGATGGGAGAGGGAAAATGCTATTTCAGAGTCTGAAGATCACCAATTAATGACATGAAAAACCAAGAGGGACTCTGTTCACTTAATGTCCCCTGTGTGGGACACAAAATGAGGCCCCCCCTAGCAGGCTCTCTGTTCAGCGCCTCCAAGGCAATCATGACAGGCAAGAGGGACCAGGTGGAGGGGAAACGGCAGGGTCAGCTCCGAGGAGACTGATCTGGTCCAGGGTCTGCCCCCAACGCTCTGGCAGGACCAGCCATCTTGACATCCCACAGCTCTGCAGGTCGGACACAGCTCTTCCCGTAATGCCTCTACCCATTCTCCAACATACCTACTGTTTTATGCTAACACTGAGATCTTGTAACAAGCTCAGATGCCTTGTCCTACTAAAATAATGCATCCACTCAACTCATCCTGGGCATCACAGTGCTGGAGCCCTGAAGGATCTAGTCTCCAACTGCACTTCCATCTCAGGCCACATGTGACTCACTCAATCTCACCTCACAAGTTGTCTTTTAGTTCTTTGAAGACGGCAAGCTCTAGAGCCTTTGCATGTGCTGTCACCTCAGCCCCCTCCCTTATATATAGACACACACACACACACACACACACACACACACACACCCTGCTCTTGTTTTCCCACCACAGCCAGAGTACTGGATATGAACTTGGTATCCAGAAAATGTTTTGCACTGAAATTCTCCATCAGCACAATCCCCAGGAAAGAGTTCAAGTTTGGGTTTTCTCCCAAATGACCTCTGAAGTGGGGATTTAACTCATCTGAGTTGGCTTCCTCTCCCTGGAAAGAGTCTGGCTCAGGGACAACTGAACCATGCCACAGCCCAGGATGGTAAACCAGGCAGGAGGTTCCTGCCCAGGAACACTACCATAAGCCCTGTCCTGCCTCATCTGCCATCGTCCAGGTGCCTGCCCATGGCTAGGTTGTAGCACCTCTCTGCAAAGCTCCCACGCTGCTCCCCCTCCTCCCCAGCTCTCTGAACCCTGTTGAGGCTTGGAGTTCCAACATGATCGCCCTCCCTGACCTTCCCCTCTGGTCTTCATTGGCCTGGGAGTTCTGGCAGGGCCTGAGGGGTTCAGTAACCACATTCCTGGACAAGCATCAGAGCCCGGCTCACACTCACAACACTGCACACCTTGAGGACAGGTTGGCCCCACCATTGCTGGGCCCTCTGTGTATCAAAAAGACCAAGGACTTGGAGATAGGCCCCGTCTCAAAC
This sequence comes from Sapajus apella, assembly GCF_009761245.1. NCBI lineage: Eukaryota > Metazoa > Chordata > Mammalia > Primates > Cebidae > Sapajus > Sapajus apella. Next base: position 2,688,298 of record NW_022436973.1, on the reverse strand, counting down.
CTTGGGTCCTAAAGACCAATGAGTACACCAGACCTCATTGTCCTGATTCTTGGTTCAGGAAATCTCACCACACTGGCATTCTCTCCAGGTTTACAGGCAGCAAAGTAGAGAAACTGGGAGCTCCGACTGCAAAACCAGACTTCAGATCCAGGCTCTCCCACTAACTTTGTGTCCTCTGGTACATAACTTCACTCTTTGTGCCTGTTTCCTCATTGGTAAGTGGGGGTACATGGAAGAGTTATTGTGAGATTAAATGAATTCACATTAGGGTCACCAACTGTTCTGTTTTGCCCAGGACTGTCCCAGATTTAGCACACAAAGTACTGAAGCACAGGAAACCCCTCATTTCCCAGGATAGCCACCTTAGATAGATCTCAGAGAGAGAGAGACAGAGAGACAGAGAAAGATAGAGCGTGTACGCGCCTGACACATGATAAATATTAAATAATTTTTTAGTTTGAGCTAAATTTTGATATACCACTTAACAAAATGTGCCCCTCCCTTGCCCCATCCCAGACCCCCTCCTTCATCCCAACAGGCTCACAAGATTCATCTGGGGACTAACCAAGTGCCTGAAGCGGACTTTTCCAGGTCCCTGTGTGAGGCAGACCCCTTCCCCACTGGCCCAGGATGCCCAGAGGGGTCCCCACACCCAGAAACATCCTGTCCCATGACTCCCCTCCCCTGATACCAGAGTCTTTCTGCTCCAAACCGATGGGCCCCCACGGGGACGCCTCCGCAGCCTCGGAAGGGCCGCTGTTTGGCCAGGCCCCAGCCCCTTTCACACTCAGGTAAAACTTTAACCAACGGCCTTTGGCGGCAATGCCGGGCCCTGAGCTCCCATTCAGGGCATGATAAATGACTGCTGTCACCACGACATGAATGCTCATATTGAAAAGCCCTGCTTTCTGTCTTCCTCCCTTTCAGGCCGCCAACTTCTCCTCTCTTAAGTCGCCGAGCGTCACTCATGTGTCACCCTGTCCTGAATGCCTCTCAATCCGGGACCCCTGATCCCTCTGCCCCTCGATTCCCACCTGCCCCACCCCAGGCCCTTCTTCTCTGGTCTCCTGCTTCCCGCCTCCATCCTCTCATTCTTCCATCCCATCATGCAGAACCCCCACCCACCCCACCCTCTCCTCCTCCTTCAGCCTGATTTGCCCATCCCCATCTCTGGAGCAAGGAAGTTCACACTCTTGTCCCCACCACGCATGCCATCACTGCCCCCACAGCCAATCCCCACACACCAGCCCTGACACTCTTCATGCTGGAGTTGCCTTGGCACTGGCACCACTGATGCCACCCTACAAGGAAGGAAAGCAACACCCACGGGGACTCCTAAAAGTAAATAAGAGAGCAGACTCACAGTGCCCTAATACAGGAGTTTTATCTGAGACACTGGGCTATTGTGTCTATGTGAGTCTGTGTTGTGTTTCTCTGGGAAGAGGAAACAAAGATTCCATCAGATCCCCCAAAATGGACCAAGAATCACTTCTTAGAGGATCTGCTCATCCCGTAAAGGCTTGATGAATGCCCATTGGCACTGGAAACACCAAACTAACTCCACATCGTGGGGATCAAAGCCATGCTGTTGGGTCGGGGGACCCCACAAGGCTGATGCCTCAGCCCAGAGGGCTTCTTTCCCTCACCAACGGGTTCAGCTGCCATAAGAAGAGCCACACCAGGCCAGGAAAGAGGGGAGGGGACAAGACCCACTACAGAAGGAAACATTGTGTGGCATTGTTGAAGCCAGGAAAAACTGCTGGGGTTTTTTTAGGGGGGGATTGGTGGGAAACTGAAATTTGGTGCTGGGTAATGGCTGAGTGCAAGTCCCATCTGAGTCAGTGTCCTGAAAATCTCCAACATCCATCAGTCTGGCAGCCGAGGAAGCTAAAGATGGTTCTGCCTGGAAGAGTTTGCCCAGTTAGCTACCTCATTTGGTGTGTTAAATATAAAGGTGTATTTTGGTCAGGCACAGTAGCTCATGCCTGTAATCCCAGCACTTTGGGAGGCTAAGGCAGGTGGATCACTTGAGGTCAGGAGTTGGAAACCAGCCTGGGCAACATAGTGAAACCCTGTCTCTACTAAAATACAAAAAGAAAAAAAAATTAGCTGGGCATGGTGACACTTGCCTGTAATCCCAGCTACTCAGGAGGCTGAGGCACGAGAATCACTTGAACCTTGGAGGTGGAGGTTGCAGGGAGGTGAAATCACACCACTACACTCCAGCCTGGGCGACAGAGTGAGACTCTGTCTCAAAAAATGGAAAATAAAAATTAAAAGGTGCACTTCATTCAGTAAATTGCTGCTCATTTCATCATGGAGATGACTTTCAAGTGGCTTTCATTGTGGTAACAAATGGAACAGCAAGGCACTGGGTATCAAAAGAACATGGCAGCCTCCTGTATGCCAGGGCCCCTCAGGACCACCTTCCAGGTGCATTTCCAATTCCACACCTACCCTGGGGCCCCAATGCCCAGGGCTGTCTTGAGACATTTGCATGTTAGGAACCCCTATGCATTATGGGAAATATCTGAGAGCATACAGAAGGCCATTGCTAAGTCTTCTGTTTCCCAGAATTCACTCAGTGTGGGAGGAAAGGCAGAGCTCCACTCATTCTGCATAGGGTCTCTCCTCTACCTCAAAGAGGAGAGTCACTCAAGGTTAAGGAAGTACCAGATATGAGCCTATACATTACACGGCTATCCACCCCTGGGTTCCCAAATACGGAGCTGAGGCAATGGATTTATTTCCACCTTATGCTGTATTAGTCTGTTTTTAAGCTGCTAGTAAAGACATACCTGAGACTGGGCAATTTATAAAGGAAAGAGGTTTAGTTGATTCACAGTTCGACGTGTCTGGGGAGGCCTCACAATGATGGCATAAGGCAAAGGAGGAGCAAAGTCATGTCTTGCATAGTGGTTGCTGGGGGAACACCAAGAGAGAGTATGTGCAGGGGAGCTCCCCTTTATAAAGCCATCAGATCTTGTGAGACGCTTATTCACTGTCACAAGAACAGCACAGGAAAGACTTGCCCTCATGATTCAACTACTTCTCACTGGGTCCCTCCCATGGCACCCAGGAGCTACAATTCAAGATTTGGGTGGAGGCACAGCAAAACCACATCAAAGGCCCTCCAAATAAGATTCTAAAGTCAAATATACTAAGGAAACACCACATGCTAATATACCTTTCTTAGAGGGTCACAGTGAACATTATTGTTCGAGCTTATTCAGAGTTCTGAGGAAATAAACCTGGATGACCCAGGGTTTCCCTGACTTACTTGACAGCTAAGCTCTCTTTGTGCAGAATGTCCATCAATATTCCTAGAAATGTTGTCTTCTCCAAGACACATTACCTACATGACCTCACTCTATACTGATAACACCTCTAGGAGGTGGATATAATTATTACCCCATGAGACAGATGAAGTTAGTGAGGCTCCAGAAGATTAAGTAAATTACATCAGGTTCCACAGCCAGTAACTAGCAGAACTGGGATTTTTCTGATTGCTAAGCTGATTACCTGACCATTTGATTCTTGAGGCATGTGAGGATGAACTTACAAAAAGTAGACATCATCCTAAATTGGAAGCAATGAAAGGAAGTAGCATTAAGACAGACATAGGATGTGCTCAGTGTCAGAAAGGGAAAGAAGGTGGAAGAGAAGGAAAACTCCACTGGTGGGTCCTGAATACTATCATAATCCCCCCCAAGGATTTCTGATTGCAATTTTCCCTACCAACAGTTTCCTCTTCTGAGCATATTCTCAGGTTGCTGCAGCCTAGGGATTTGCCTAGCTTGTGATATATTTCATGCGTTGGTTTATTTTACTTCCTGATGAAATCTGAAGACCTCCAAACGTGGACCAGCTTCCCTCACCCAGCAGCAGTGGAGACGTGAGGAAGTCAGAATCAGGAGCTAGAGCCAACCATCAGTGGGCAGGAGGGTTGGGTTGGGCCTAATTTCAGAGACACCGCAAAAATCAGCTCTCAAGGTTTCCACCTAACACAGCTCCAGAAAGAGATGTCCTAAAACCTGGCTGGCTAGTTTCATAGGATACAGCAGAGAACCCTGAAGGGGCCCTATGGAAAGACAGAGCCACAGAATGGAAGGGCCTGGCTCCCTGAGTCACTACTATAAAGTTGCCTAACCCATATTATACTGCCACAGAAGCAAGAAATAATGTATTGTGTTAAACCACAGGGATTTGGGGACTATTTGCCACAGCAGTTTCATCAATTAACCTGACTAACAAAAGAGCTTCAACTGTTCCTTTTTGACAGCTGTAGGAAATGAGGTTCAGAGAGGGAAGGGATCCATCCAAGTTTACAAAGCAAAAAAAGAGTAGAGCCAGGGCTTAGGATGACCAACTCATCCTGGTGTGCCAGCATTTGCCTGGTTTTAGCACTGAAAGCCCACATCCTGGGCAAACAAGGTCACCTAGCTAGTCACCAAGCCAGGACTCAAACACAGGCCTGTCTGGCTCCAAAGCTCATGCTCACAGCTCATGAGGCGGGCTGCTTTTCTGAAAGGAGGTGGAGTGAGGCTCAGCCTGGCTCAGCCTGATTCCTGCTGGGAGACCCCCCACCTTGGTGTCCACTCCAGGTGTGCTAGACCTGGCAGGTGAGCATGGAGCCTGTCATCCTCTCCCCCTGGGCTTCAGGCTTTTTTCCGCGAAGGTAGTGAGTCAGGCATGAATTTTAAATATATACCAGCTTGAGTGTAGAAGTCAGCCCTGACATCTATAAAATGGCACTAAATCCTGCTTTTATGAGCTCTTGCTGCATTCCGCTGAGTATTTTATCACACTCACTGGAAGTTTACTGAGGGGAGTTAATAACCCAAAAACTCTGGGGCCTGCCTGTCTCTGGATTCAGAAGTGAAACCCCAGCCGTGGATTTTGGAGAAGTTAGCACTTGTGCTAAAGATATCAGCACCTCCAGACACCTGTGCTCTGCCCTGCCTAACTATCCTTCCTCCTGCTCAATGTTAGCCCCAGGCTGGTAGCTCAGGTGGTTGGGGAAGGACTCTCTGAGACGGTAATCTTTGGGCTGAAACCTGAAGGTTGAAAAGAAGGTGGTCATTAGAAATGAAGGGGGAAAGGCCAGGCACAGTGGCTTATGCCTATAATCCCAGCACTTTGGTAGGCCAAGGCAGAACGATCACTTGAGGCTAGGAGTTTGAGACCAGCCTGGGCAATGTAGTGGGACCCCCATCTCTGCAAAAAAAATTAAAATTAGCTGGGCATGGTGGTGTGCACCTGTAGTCCCAGCTACTCAGGAGGCTGAAGTGGAAGGATCACTTGAGTCTAGGAAGTCGAGGCTGCAGTAAGTCTGCACTCCAGACTGGGCAACAGAGAAAGACCCTGTCTCAAAAAGAAAAAGAAATGAAAAGTGTCCCAGAGAAAGAACAGCAAAGGCTAAGGTCCTGAGTCCCGTGACAGAGAAGGCTTTCCAGCAGAGGACTGCAGAAGACCAGGACACATCCCTGAAGACCACAGCCTATAAAAGATGTCTTTTGGAAGGGAGACTTCAGCAGAACAGTCAGAGAGGGAATCCTAGAAAGCAAGGAATCATAGGTGCTAACAGAGGGGAGCATTTCAAGGAGAGAGAGTTTGGTGGCATCAGATACTACAGAAAATCTAATTCAAAAAGCACAGAAAGGGGTCCCTTGGCTTTGGCAATGCCAATGTCACAAATATTGTGTGCTTACTGTGATCAAATAAAGCAGCAATCTGGAGGCCGGGGGGGTATGACAGAAAATATACAAATAATTCCAATGACACATGTTCTGTTCTATAGGATCCCAGAAGTGAAGTGAAGTAACTCTACCAAGTAGTCGAAAGGATTTCTGAAAAGTCAGACAACTCAGCTGGGCTGTGAAGGATTAATAGGAGTTTACTAGTAAGGTGATAAGATAGAGGAAATATCAGGGGTAAAAGCATCAGAGAGGTATGTTTATGAATGCAAGGAGGTCCCTTAGCCTAGGGGTGGATGAGGCTGAGGTAACTGAGAGGAGGTAAAGGACCTCCCAGCCCTGCCAAGAAATTTGGCTTTATTCTCCAGGCAACCAGGTGGCATGGAGGGAGACATCAGATTTACACTTTAGAAAATAGCTTCTACAACCCTGCACACTATGGTGTGTGCCTATAATCCCAGCTACTTGGGATGCTAAGGTGGGGGAATCACTTGAGCCCAGGTGCTCAAGTCCAGCCTAAGAGAACTAGCAGGGCCCTGTCTCAGAGACAGAGCGAGAAAAAGAAAAGAAAAAAAAATAGTTTCTGGCTTTGAGTCCCATCCCCAGCTCTGACACTACCTTGCAGAGTGACCCTGGACACATCCCTTCCATCTTCTGGGCCTCAGTTTTACCTGCTTTGAAGTGGGAAGATGAGATTATCCATTCCAGTTCTTACAAGCTGAGCGTTCTGTGGTCCTTCCCCAACCACGTGGGCACCCATTTAAGAGTCAGCTGTTCTGAGAGAGCCTTTTGTTTGTCTGCACCTGATACAAATAAACTCGTCACTTAGGTTCCAATTTCAGAGCCATAATTTGCCCAGCACTTTTCAGAAGAGCAAAATGACTCTCAGGGTCAACCATGCCACCAGCGTGTCTAAGAGGCTTTTTCCCAAGTCCCTGGTGAGGTTGAGAAACAAGGACTCCATCGTGGCCCAGGGGAAAGGCTGACATTTGGTGAGATGTCTGTATTTAACTCCCACTGCTTGACATCTGTTTTCAATTAATCTGCCTGTGTTAAGAGGGATGCTGCCCGGAGCATACGATTCAACCTCAGTTTTGGAGGGGCAGAGAGGCAGTCACAGAGAATGAATGCAGATCTTAGCCACCCACTGTCCCCAACCCACACCCCCAGAGGCTCCCTGAACCCCCAAGACCACCTGGCCTGCAGGCACCTGAGGACCTATTTCACTCCCCCTTCACAATTTACGCTTCAGCAATACCAACCGTGACATGTTTGAAAAACTAAAAGAAAGTCAAGCTGAGGTCACTGAAGGCACTGACCAGAGGGGACAGCGGTTTGGTGAGGGAAGCAGGGGCCAGACAACACAAAGCCTTATAGGGCAGAGGAAGGCGTTTCTGTTTTTATCCTGGGTCTGACTAGAACTGACATGGTTAATTTTCATATTTAAAGTATGTCTCCAGGTACTCCATGGAGAATGGGTAGGACAGAGGAAAGACTGGGAAAGGAGATGGCTTTGAACCGTATTATCCTACACAGCAGGCACCAGCCACAGGTGAGCACTTGAAAGGTGGCCAGTGCAATGGAGGAAGTGAAATTTTTTGTTACAGGCTTCATTTTTAATTTATATTATTTTTGCGTGTGTGTAAAGTTATGGGGTATAAGTGTGATTTTGTTATATGCATAGATTGCATCATGGTGAAGTCAAGGCTTTTATGGTATCTGTCACCTGAATAATGTATATGATACTCATAAGTAAGTTCTCAACATCCACCGCCTCCCACCTCTCAGCTCCTTTGAGTCCCCATTGTCTATCATTCCACTCTCTACATCCACCTGTACACATTATTTAGCCCCCACTTACAAGTGAGAACATGTGGTATTTGACTTTCTGTGTCTGAGTTGTTTCACTTAAGATAATGACCTCCAGTTCCATCCATGTTGCTGCAAAAGACATCATTTTATTCTTTTGAATGGCTGAATGGCAGAACTGAATATTATATTTTATTTAAATTAAAGTTAAAATCAAATAATTCAGCGATTTTAAAACTTTGAAGTATGGAACAACATAGGTACATAATTCTTTCTCCAACTGTAAATTTTATGAAATATCTAAATACGAATCAGGTATTTCCAATGGAAATCCATCATCCAAATTGAAATATGCTGTAAGTGTAAAATGTAAAATGCACAACGGATTTTGAAGACTTAGGACCAAAAAAAGCAAAAGAACTTAAGTATTTAAATCATAGTGTATATTGGTCATGTTAAGATGACAATAGTTTCAAAGTATCATGTTGGGCCAGGCACAGTGGCTCAGGCCTGTAATCCCAGCACTTTGGGAGGATGGGGGTGGCGGATCAAAAGGTCAACAGATCGAGGCCTTCCTGGCCAACATGGTGAAACCCTGTCTCTACTAAAAATACAAAAATTAGCATGGCATGGTGGTGGGCACCTGTAATCCCAGCTACTTGGGAGGCTGAGGCAGGAGAATCACTTGAACATGGGAGGCTGAGGTTGCAATAAGACAAGATCACGCCACTGCACTCCAGTCTAGCAACAAAGTGAGACTCCATCTCAAAAAAATAACAATAATATATTGTGTTAAATAAAATAGATAATTAAAATTAAATTCACTTGTTTCTTTTTACTTTCTTAAAATTTTGTCACAAAAAAATGTAAGCTTTTTTATGTTGCTCTCATTGTATTTCTACAGGACAGCACTGAGTTAGGAGGAAAGATGGTGATTTAGACTACAGTAATGATAGATCCGAGATATGTTTTGTAGGTCACATTGACAGATCTTGCTGATAAATTGGATGTTGAGAATGAGTGAAGGAAGAGGAAGTATCAGAGATGATGGCTAAGTTTCTGGCTCCAGCATTTAATTGGATGATGTCATTTCCTTGAATGAGGAAGACTTGGGGAGGAAAACCTGGGGATAGGAATGGGGACCAAGGATTCCTATGGGACACAGTGAGTTTCAGATGCCTGTAAAATGCCAAGTGGAGGGCAGAGTGCAGTGGCTCATGCCTGTAATCCCAAAACTTTGGAGGCAAAGGTGGGTGGATGACCTGAGGTCAGGAGTTTGAGACAAGCCTGACCAGTATGGTGAAACTCCATCTCTACTAAAAATACAAAAATTAGCCAGGTGTGGTGGCATGTACCTATAGTCCAAGCTACTTGGAGACTGAGACAGGAAAATCACTTGTACCTTGGAGGCAGCGATTATAGTGAGCTGAGATCTCATCACTGCACTCCAGCCTGGGCAACAGAGAGAGACTCCATCTCAATAAATAAATAAATAAGCAAGCAAGCCAAGTGGAGATGTTAAGCAGACAGTTGGATGTAGGGCCCTAGTATTCAAAAGCAAAGTCTGGGAAGAAGATCTAAATTTGGAAGCAACCACTTGGAAAAACTAGGTTTCTCCTCTGTCTGTGCATTCCATAGCAGACAGACAGACAGACAGATGGACAGCGAAGGTAATGCACTCCCCTGCTCTCTCAGTTACAGCAAAAACCTTCTGAATATTCAAATGTTCCCTGGAGCTTTGAGTCTTCTCTGTATATCACGAGCCACCAGCTCTCTCTTCTTCACTCCTCCCTCCCACCCCCTGACTCAGATAAGCCCTTCCTTGGCTCGCCCACCCCCCAAACTTGCCGGGCAAAACACTGTGGCAAAGGCACCCATTGCAAGCTATGGGTCAGGATGTTTGCACAAATGCCTCACAGCATCATTTATCTTGAGGGATGTCAACTCGAAAAATGTTAGTTCGTGTCACTGTCAGGGTAAATGCCAAAAATTAGCTTTCTTTCATCAGAAAACGGAATAATTAACTTTGCAACTGTTTCCAAAACTGCTAATTAATGGGTTTTACTCACTTGATTTGTCAGGCTACATTTCGAGCTGAACAGCAGCCTGAACCCCTGGAGGATTCCCGTCCTCCCCTTCTCTCTGTTCCCACAGAAGTTGGAAGAAGTTACAGGTAAACACGTAGAGAAAAGCAAGGCCAGAGGAAAACACTGCTATTTTAGAGTCAAGAGTTTTCCTTTAGGCCGGGCGCAGTGGCTCAAGCCTGTAATCCCAGCACTTTGGGAGGCCGAGGCGGGTGGATCACAAGGTCAAGAGATCGAGACCATCCTGGTCAACATGGTGAAACCCCGTCTCTACTAAAAATACAAAAAATTAGCTGGGCATGGTGGTGCATGCCTGCAATCCCAGCTACTCAGGAGGCTGAGGCAGGAGAATTGCCTGAACCCAGGAGGCGGAGGTTGCGGTGAGCCGAGATTGTGCCATTGCACTCCAGCCTGGGTAACATGAGTGAAATTCCGTCTCAAAAAAAAAAAAAGAGTTTTCCTTTGCCTTTCAAAATCGGTCTCCTACTACTCTTCTTTCCCACATCACTCCAATGCAAGATCAAAATTCCCCAGTTGAACTCAAAATTGTGGTACTCAGCCTTAGTTGATGGGGCCACCTTCTACCTGTCCCCAAACCTGGAGGTCAAATCAGATTCTTGCCTGCACCGTCCTCAAAGTGGTAGGCACAAGGGTTAAAGGCAGGCCTTGGATGCAAAGGCGGCTTTGAGTACCAGCTCTGATTCTCACCAGCTGTGCAAACTTAAGGAAGACACTTCCCTTTTCACTACCTCAGTTTCCTCATCTGCAAAACAGGATTTATGGTAAAGCAATGTCATTGAGTGGCTGAATGCTCCCAAATCTTACTCCAATATACCAATGTTATATATCCACACCTTTTGCTTTTTAACTTTGCAGGTCATCCCATTGTGGGAAGTTGGGGGTACTTCCCAATGATTTTTTTAAATTGTGGTAAAACATGCATAACATAAAATGTACCATCTTCATCTTCATTAGGTTGCTAACAGTGTTCACCTTTTCTGGGGAACTGTCATTGGCTAAATCAATCCTCCCTCTTCGGCCTCCCTAGTAACTGGGACTACAGGCATGTGCCACCACACCAGGATAATTGTTATATTTTTTGTAGAGACAGGTTCTCACTATGTTGCCTAGGCTGGTCTCAAACTCCTGGTCTCAAGAGATCCACTCACCTCAGCCTCTCAAAGTGCTGGGATTATAGCCCTGAGATACCACAGCCAGCCAATGGTTGTTGTTGCAGGCCACTGAATTTTGAGATGTTTTGTTACAAACCATTATAAACTGACACAATTAGAATGCATGTAATATGAAATACTATCCAGCGATTAAAAATGATGGGAGCCCTATGTATTGACTACAAAATGTGTCAACAGGCAGTTTCACTGGGGAAAAAAAAATGATCTCAGGAGAGTTTTCTAGCAGCGTTTTTTTTTTAGGATGGAGTCTCACTCCGTCACCCAGGCTGGAGAACAGTGGCACAATCTCGGCTCACTGCAAACTCTGCCTCCAGGTAAAAGTGATTCTTGTGCCTCAGCCTCCCAAGTAGCTGGGATTACAGGCATGCATCGCCATGCCCAGCTAATTTTTGTATTTTTAGTAGAGACAGGGTTTCACCATGTTGGCCAGGCTAGTCTCAAATTCATGACCTTAAGTAATCCACCCACCTCAGCCTCCCAAATTGCTGGGGTCACAGACGTGAGCCACTGGCACCCAGTCTATAGCAGCATCGTTTTGTTAAAGAAAGTTAACACATGCTTCCATGTGGATATTCAGTGTCTAGCAGGGTCTTCAAAGGATTAACAGTGTTTAATCCCTGTGTGGTGGGACTATGGACAATATATTACTTCTGTCCTTGCATTTATTTCATACAATTTCATGTTTAAATGGAACTTTGGTTTTATTTGAATTAAAGTTGTTTAAATGACAAAAAAAATTACTGTAGTAACAAGTTTTCTTTTTTTGAGACAGACTCTTGCTCTGTCGCCCAGGCTGGAGTGCAGTGATGCAATCTCAGCTCACTGCAACCTCTGCTTCCCAAGTTCAAGTGATTCTCCGGCCTCAGTCTCCTGAATAGCTGAGATTACAGGGGTGTGCCACCACGCCCAGCTAATTTTTTGTATTTTTGGTAGAAATGGGGTTTCACCATGTTGGTCAGGCTGCTCTGGAACTCCTGACCTCACATCATAATCCATCCGCCTCTGCCTCCCAAAGTGCTGGGATTATGGGCCTAAGCCAGTATTCCCAGCCATAGGTTTTTTTTTTTTTTTTTTTTTTTTTTTTTTTTTTTTTTTTTTCTATTGTACTTTAGGTTCTGGGGCACATGTGCAGATCATGCAGGATTGTGGCATAGGTACAGACATTGCAAGGTGGTTTACTGCCTCCATCCTCCCATTACCTATACCTGGGATTTCTCCCCACATTATCCCTCCCCACCCTCCCCACCAACTGTCCCTCCCCCCAACTGTCCCTCCCCTAGTCCCCTCCAACAGACCCCAGTGTGTGATGCTCCCCTCCCTGCATCCACATGTTCTCATTGTTCAACACCCGCCTATGAGTGAGAACACGCAGTGTTTGATTTTCTGTTCTTGTGTCAGTTTGCTGAGAATGATGGTTTCCAGGTTCATCTATGTCCCTACAAAGGACACGAACTCATCGTTTTTTATGGCTGCATAGCATTCCATGGTGTATATGTGCCACATTTTCTTTGTCTAGTCTATCATTGATGGGCATTTGGGTTCGTTCCAGGTCTTTGCTATTGTAAACAGTGCCGAAACAAACATACATGTGCATGTGTCTTTATAACAGAATGATTTGTAGTCCTTTGTGTATATACCCAGTAATGAGGTTGCTAGGTCAAATGGAATTTCTATTTCTAGATCCTTGAGGAATCACCACACTGTATTTCACATGGTTGAACTAGTTTACACTCCCACTGACAGTGTAAACATTTTCCTGTTTCTCCGCATCCTCTCCAGCATCTGTCTTCAGATGTTTCAATGATCACCATTCTAACTGGCATGAGATGGTATCTCAATGTGGTTTTGACTTGCATTTCTCTAGTTACCAGTGAAGATGAACATTTTTTCATATGTTTGCTGGCCTCATATATGTCTTCTTTTGAAAAGTGCCTGTTCACATCTTTCACCCATTTTTGGATGGGTTTGTTTGTTTGTTTCTTGTAGATCTGTTTTAGTTCTTTGTAGATTCTGGATATTAGCCCTTTGTCAGATGGGCAGACTGCAAAAATTTTTTCCATTCTGTTGGTTGCCAGTTCACTCTAATGATTGTTTCTTTGGCTGTACAGAAACTCTGGATTTTAATTAGATCCCATTTGTCTATTTTGGCTTTTGTTGCCATTGCTTTTGGTGTTTTAGTCATGAAGTCCTTGCCTATGCCTATGTCCTGAATGTTTTTGCCTAGATTTTCTTCTAGGGTTTTTATGGTTTTAGGTCTTATGTTTAAATCCTTAATCCATCTGGAGTTAATCTGCCAGGAAGGGGTCCATTTCTGCTTTCTGCACATGGCTAGCCAGTTTTCCCAACACCATTTATAAAACAGGGGATCCTTTCCCCATTGCTTGTTTTTGTCAGGTTGGTCAAAGGTCAGATGGTTGTAGATGTGTGGTGTTGCTTCTGAGGCCTCCATTCTGTTCCATTGGTCTATATCTCTGTTTTGGTACCAGTACCGTGCCGTTTTGATTACTGTTGCCTTGTAGTGTAGTTTGAAGTCTGGCAGCATGATGCCTCCAACTTTGTTCTTTTTGCTTAGGTTTGTCTTAGCTATGGGGTCTCTCTTTGTTTCCATATGAAGTTTAAAGTGGTTTTTTCCAGTTCTGTGAAGAAAGTCATTCATAGTTTGATGGGGATAGTGTTGAATCTATAAATTCTTTGGGCAGTATGGCCATTTTCACAATACTGATTCTTCCTAACCATGAGCATGGAATGTTTTTCCATTTGTTTCTGTCTTCTCTTATTTCCTTGAGCAGTGGTTTGTAGTTCTCCTTGAAGAGGTCCTTTACATCCTTTGTTCATTGTATTCCTAGGTATTTTATTCTCTTTGTAGCAATTGTGAATGGGAGTTCACTCTTGATTTGGTTCTTTGTTTCATGACTGCAGTGGGAGGCCAGTTTAGGGATGACCTAGTTGTCAGACCAGCAGTGACATCATCGTGACTTGGTCTTTCCACCCATTTCTATTTACAACACTCTTATTTGTTTTGCCACAGAAGTCATTTAATCTATCTATGATTAGCAAGTTACTAACATTCTTACTATCCATCAATACATTTAACATACCTTATGAATTCTGCCTGAGTTGTGTACACTTAACACTTCCTCTAAATTTTGTCTCTATTTCATAAGCTCCTAGCTTATGAACCATCTATGCTGAACATGTCTTAGGAGGTTCATCTATCCTATTTGCTTTTTCTCATCCTTTATAAAAGAATTACATATTCTCATGTCATGCAGTAAACACATTACACTTCCCAAACCATCCACTTTCTTGCAACTCCTCTGCCTCCACCACAATCCAAGCTGCCACCTTTTTTCAACTGCAACCTCTAAATTGGTCTCCTGCTACTACACTGATCATCCCCACAGTATCCAGAGGGTGGCTTCTAAAAAGGAAATCCCTTTCTGTCCAGCCTCACCATAAAGCCTAAACTCCGGAGTGGCATTAAAGCCTATGATGATACAGTCACAATTCCCACTCCTCTCACTTCAAGTTCCACTTACCCACCTCCCACACCATGCACTCTTAGAACCAGCCCTGCCTCTGCACACCCTCTGCCTAGATGAACTTTTTCAAATGTGCCTGCTCAACTCCTACCCTCCAAATGAGGCCCAGCTCAGGCATTACCTCCCCTGGGAGCCATTCTCTGATTCTCTCCCCAGGAAATATTCAGAAAGGAGAGAGGCAAGAAGAGGATGAAGAGAGAAAAGGAAGAATGGAAGAAAGCTATAACCATTCCACTACTAAATGGAATAGCTCCAGAGGTAATAATTGCCCTTCCCCTCAAGGTATTTAAGCAAGACTGAATGACATCTAGGAAAAATAATTGCAGAAATTGTTCAAACACAGAAAACGCACTTGCACCAGAAACAATCTACAATTTTTCCTCGGCATCTAGGTGTTCCAATTATCTTTTGGGGCAAAGCAAATGACTCCAATACTTAGTGGCTTAAAACAACAACCATTTATTATGTCTCATGATTTTGTGGCAAGATTCACTTAGGCCATTTTTCTCTTCTGTGGCACTGACTACACTCACTTAGTGGTATTTACCCAGCAGCTGGTCTGGGCTGAAGTGTTCAAGATAGCATCGTTCACATATGTGCATTTTGGCAGGAGCCAGGAGTCTAGGCTTAGCTGGGCCCCTCCCCTCTCCATGTAGACTCTGGCCTGTCTAGCATGTCCAGCAGCATGGTCAGACATCACATGCAGCATCTCAGGCTCCAGGAGACCCAAGTGGAAGTTGCCAATCCTTTTAAAAACAAGGCCCAGAACTGGCATGACATCCCTTCTTCCACCCTCTATTGGTCAAAACATTTACAGGCCAGCCCAGATTCAAGGAGAGGGGAAACAAACCCACCTCTTAAGGAGAGGACTGTCCAAAAAAAATCTGCAGCCATCTGTAAATTCCTGATGTGGAACTGAAGATCACACCTCCAGAAAGACTCACTAGGCCCAGGAACAGTCCAGACAAAACAACTTCTGAACCCCTGACCACAGCAACTGTGAGAGATAAACTATGTTTACTGTTAGGTAAACCCACTTCATTTGGAGGTAATTTTTTCTTTTGAGATGGAGTCCCACTCCGTCACTCAGGCTAGAGTGCAGTGGTACAATCTTGGCTCACTGCAACCTCCACCTCTCAGGTTCAAGTGATTCTCCAGCCTCAGCCTCCCAAGTAGCTGGGATTATAGGCGCCCACCACCACATCCAGCCAATTCTTGTATTTTTAGTAGAGACGGGGGGTTTTGCCAACATTAGCCAGGCTGGTCTCGAACTCCTGACCTCAGGTGATCCACCCACCTTGGCCTCCCAGAATGCTGGGATTACAGACATGAGCCACCACGCCCAGCTGGGAGTAATTTATTACATAGCTGTAAATGCCAAATACATTCACCCTCTCCAAAGCTGTCTCTCCATCCATGTTCAAGACAGCATCCTGGAAGGGAGACGACCAGGAATTGGATGTGTGATGGATTTCAGAATAAGAACCTAAAGTTCAAGAATTTAAAGAAGTTATGAGACCAGATCTTCAAAATCTACTATCTCGGAGCCAATTCTCATTCATATATCACATAATAAACATCTATGAGTTCCTACTCTGTGCTGCACAGTTAAGCAAAGTGCTGGAGGTAGAAGGATAAGCAAAAACAGACACGGTCCCTGAAATCGAAGGCCTGTCTAAGAATACCCTGGTCTGGGTGCCTTCTATAACCTGGAAGGTTCACTCCCAGGGCAGCTACTGCCCAATGAAAATGGGCTCTGGGATGGGCGCAGTGGCTCACGCCTGTAATCCTAGGACTTTGGGAGACCAAGGTGGGCAGATCACCTGAAGTCAGGAGTTTGAGACCAGCTTGCCCAACATGGCAAAAACCTCTCTCTACTAAAAATACAAAATATTAGCCCTGTGTGTTGATGGGGCCTGTAATCTGGCTACTTGGGAGGCTGCGGCAGGAAAATCTCTTGAACGCTGGAGGCGAAGGTTGCAGTGAGTGGAGATCTCGCCACCTTACTCCAGCCTGGGCTACAAGAGGGAAATTCTGTCTCAAAAAAAAAAAAAAAAAAATAGAAGAAGAAGAAAAAGAAAATGGGTTCTGGGCACCTCTAATAATTAGCCCAGCCTGCTCTCTACTCCTTGCTCTCCTCCTTGGCTTCTGACCCTGGGCTCATTTTATGTTACCCATTGCTTGGACCTAATACTCTGACTTTGGGCTTTTCTGGCAAACCACATGCCTGTTCGCTCCCAAGTTCCAAACCAGGCCCAGGCAGAGTAACCGTGGCCTTGGCAGCGGCCCTAGGAGTGACCCGGAAGTCCATGCCATTAGTCCGGAAGTCATTCTGGACTCTTCTTCCTTATGTCTCCCTGTCCAGTTCCTCCTTCCACTGGATGCTGACAAAGTCATCTCTGGGCGGGGGAAGCGGGCTCTGTGCTTCCCCTAGGGCCCGTGAGCCATTGTCCCCAATCAGCGAGGCGCATCTCGGAAGCACCATCTCCTCGGGCTCTTCTCCTTCTCTGTGTGGATTGGGCTCATTTACTAAAAATTAGTTGGGAATGAAAAAAGCCCCTAGTTTATTAGCGTGCTATTATTCCCCTCCCGCCATGCCCCTGCAGCATGATGGATTGCCTGGTGAGGGGACGCAGCCCCAGCCGGGGAGTGAGCGAGCTCTGCTCGGTCCCCGGCGCAGACAGATGGGGAGGCCGAGTCCTGACCATGATTGATTAGCTCCGCAAAGCCTGTTGAGCGGAGTTCCATCAAGATTGATGCTTTCTCCTCATAACAGCATTTCCAAAAAGTTTCTATTACATTTTGATTATGTTTATAGAATCTCGCTGGTCCGGGGGAAGATGCAATCTCGTTCATTCCCGGAGTGTGTCTGCGTGGGCCGCCACAGCGCCTTGCAGGGCCCTGCCTGCTTGGCCTCTGCAGAGTGACCTCACTTTCTGGGCAGGAGGAAGGACTTGGGTTGCCTCCCACAATCAGGGTGGAAGAAGCTAATGTCCACTCTCCCAGTGGCCAGAGTTCAGTCTCATGACAGTTCTGGTTTTCGAAGCCTATCCAACTATCTCAGGTGTTCTCAGGCCTGGGCCTGAAGGTAAAAGAGAAAATCAGAGCAAAGGCATTTCCTGAGATGGGCAGGATGTCCGGGAAGAGAGTGGGCAGCCCTCATTTTTCTACCTGGTTCCCAAGGACACAGTAAGACCACGTCAAATGCATGGTAAAATATGTTTAAATATTTATACAAATGCATTTGTGTGTGTGTGTCCCATTTTACCCCACAAAGGATTTGAGTGATGTACAAGAAATGGTGAAAAATGAATAAAGAAAAAGAATTATGACCAGGGAAATGTAAATCACACTAGAATGTCATAACCAAAAGGAAAAACTAAATACATATGCAACGTGTAAGATCCTACCGTCTTTATGCTTGGGCCTTTAATTTGGTCTGAGTTTCCCGATAGTCAGTGCAAAAAGGGAAATAAAATTGGTTACTTAGTCCTTTTCTAGCTGTTATTAATAAAAGAATTTTCAGAAACGCCAATTCTTTGGGGGAATCTTAGGGTTTCTTCCAATTTTATTCTAAAGGAATTTTTGTACTAGAAAGTTCTAAATAAGAGACTACAAGAAGTACGTTAAACCAGGGCTTCTCAACCTCAACACTACTGACATTTTAGGCTAAGCAATTCCTTGTCTGGGGGCTGCCCTGTGAATTGTAAGATGTTTAGCAGCATCCTTGGTCTATATTCACCAGATACCAATAGCAAACGCTCTTCAAGTTGTGATAACCAAAATGATTCCAGATACTGTCAGATGTATCCTGGGGTTTGCTATTGCTAGATTTAATAAGAATTCAGAACGCTCAGTT
This sequence comes from Sapajus apella, assembly GCF_009761245.1. Taxonomy (NCBI): domain Eukaryota; kingdom Metazoa; phylum Chordata; class Mammalia; order Primates; family Cebidae; genus Sapajus; species Sapajus apella. The sequence continues at coordinate 2,670,115 of NW_022436973.1, read as the reverse complement.
AAATATGAATTTCACATTTTTAAAAATGAATAATATTTTAATGTATGTCCCAAGCAATATTTGGATATACTTATCTAAAATTCTACCTTTTTTTAATCTGAAATTTGCCATTCTGCATTATGTCAAGTAATCCCACCTGATGGGCCACATCCCCAGTGGGAGGAAGATCTCCTAGGAACCTTTCAAACATGATGCACTGCAAGGTGCCTACTCTCCACACCATGTTTTTTAAAGTGTAATAATGTGAAAGCATGTTTCTCTTCAGTGCTTCTTTTTTTATTTATACATAATAGTTTGTCTTCTGTTTTGTTTTAACTATAAAATTTAATTGTGATATATCTTGCAAATAAATTATATACTTTTTAAAAAATAAAAATTTTTAACTCCAGGCCTTTTGCAGTGGCAATTACAGGATTGCACCTGTAATCCCAGGACTTTGGGAAGCCAAAGCAGGAGGATGACTTGAGCCCAGGAGTTCAAGACCAGCCTGGGGGACAGAGTGAGACCCCATCTCTATTTAAAAAAAAAAAAATTGAGCACCACTGTATTAAACAGTGCCCTCAAAGCATCCCTTTGGGGTAATAATGTAACCAGAGAATTCCATAAGACTGGTTCTTGTAGCAACTGCAGAAGAAATCAAGGGCATAACTCTACAATATAACTTTAAAAGTACAATTCTGCACAGTTCTAAACAACACTATCCTTCCACAGTATTTTTTGATGATCCCACTTGATCCAGTGTTAAAACCGAGAGACACTTGGCAGCAACCTCCCCCTAGTCTAACTGCCCAGACTCCCTTTGCAAAAGGCAGTGAGGTGAGTCTCACCTGCTGGCCCCAAGTGATCCCATGCTGGTGCTACTAGTTTCCTGTGGCCACTGAGATTACAAAGTAGACTCAAGCAATCTTTAAGAATTACCCATTCCAGTGTTACACAATTGTGAAAACTGGTTAGGCATTTGGAAAATAGTTGAATCCCTTCCTCATTCCTTGTACCAAAATAAATACCAGATGCATCAAAATTTTAAGCATAAAAAATGAAATCATATTAGTACTAGAAGAGAATGTGGGATAACTTTTTGGAATTGCCAGACTAGAAAATGGCCTTTGGGGCACCTTCTGGACACAAAATCCAGAAACCATTGAATAAAAAAAGATTGAGAGATTTTACCACGTTTTTTAAATGTAAGTCTCCGCGTGACAGACAAAAAAAAGAAGAGTGACAAAGTTGGGGAAAAATACAGGCCATATAAAAGAGGACCAATGTCTCCATTATACAGAGAGCTCCCAGAAAAAGAAATCCAAATGGCTTTTAAACACACAAAAGAGTGGTTAACCCCACTCAATTAAAAACCTATTTTTAATCAATCATAGGGGCAAAGATCAAAGCGTTTAATAACATACCATCAGCAAGAATGAGGGGAAGCAGGCACTAACAGAGTTGTTGGAAATACATGCTCACCCTTGGAAGGCATTTTGGCAATGTGTATTCAATTTTAGCTGTGCAATTTCACTTCTGATATTTACTCCACAGATGGGTATGAGTGCAAAGATGTATATATAAAGTTATTCATTAAAGAATTTTTTAGCAAAATTTGTGAATAAACTAAATACCACCACTACAAATTTTCTTAAATAAATTATGGTACACTCATGCAAAGAAATGCTATGCAGCAATTTTACAATATAGAATGGCTATGGAACACAAAGTAATAAGGAATGATCTCCAAGATACATTGTGAAGTAAAAAAAAAAAAGGTGCTGAAGATGTACAGAGAATAGCAAGACAAAGTAGTTAGATATATAAATGTGCTTTGCTTGTTCATATATAGGTGCTTATGAAGTGATACACAAGAAACTGGCTATATTGATTGCCTATGGGAAGTGAACTTAGGAAACAGATATGAAGAATGAAAACAAGATTTACTTTTAGTGAAAACTTTTTTGAACCATTTGGATTTTTTTAACCATGTGTATATATTAACTTCTCAAAATGAAATCAACTGATCTTTGACAAGAGCACCAAGAATACACAATAAGGAAAAGATTATATTTTCAGTAAATGGTGTTGGAAAGACAGGATATCCATATGTCAAAGGATGAAATTGGACCCATATTTTACACCATACAACAATAAACTCGGCTGGGTGCGGTGGCTCACGCCTGTAATCCCAACACTTTGGGAGGCCAAGACAGGTGGATCACAAGGTCAGGAGTTCAAGACTAACCTGGCCAACATGGTGAAACCCTGTCTGTACTAAAAATTAAAAAATTAGCCAGGTGTGGCGGTGTGTTCCTGTAATCCCAGCTACTTAGGAGGCTGAAGCAGGAGAATTGCTTGAACCTAGGAGGCAGATGCTGCAGTGAGCCAAGATTGTGCCACTGCACTGTAGCCTGGGTGACAGAGCAAGACTCTTTCTCAAAAAAAAAAAAAAAAACTCAAAATGAATTAAAGATTTAAACATAAAAGACTTGAAACTGTACAACTCCTAGAAGAAAACATAGGGGGAAGCTTCATGACATTGATCTTGGTAATGATTTCATGGCTATGACATCAAAAGCACAGACAACAAAAGCAAAAATAGAAAAGTGGGACTACAACACATTTAAAAGCTTCTGCTTTTAAAACAACAAAAGGAAAGAACGAATAGAGTGAAAAAGCAGCCTATGGAATAGGAGAATATATTTTCAAGCCATATATCTGAGAAGGGGTTTATTTCCAAAATATATAAAGAACTCTTACAACTCAACAGAAAAAAAATAGTACAATTAAAAAATGGACAGCGGCCAAGTGCCTTGGCTCATGTCTGTAATTTCAGCACTTTGGGAGGCCGAGGCGGGCAGATCATGAGGTTAGGAGATCAAGATCATCCTGATCTCTACTAAAAAAAAAAAATAATAACCGGTCATGGTGGCATGCACCTGTAGTCCCAGCTACTCAGGAGGCTGAGGCAGAGGAATCATTTGAACCCAGGAGGCAGAAGGTGCAGTGAGCCAAGATCATGCCACCACACTCCAGCCTGGCAACAGAGTGAGACTCTATCTCAAAAAAAAAAAAATGGGCAAAAGACTTGAACAGACATTTCTCTCAAGAAGAAATACAAATGGTCAACAGGTTTACAAAAAGATGCTCAACATCACTAAGCATGAGAAAAATACAGACTAAAACCACAATGAGATATCACTTGACACCTGTTAGAATGGCTACTATCCAACAAATTGTAACGATAACAAGTGTTGACAAAATTGTGGAGAAATTGGACCCTTGCACACTATTGGTGGGAATGTAAAAAACAATTTTTAAATTTAAGCTTAACTTATCTTATGGAGATAACCAGAGACAGGTGCTAACATTTGTACTCCAAAATATTTATTGCAATATTATTTATAATAAAAAATTGGAAATGACTTCAATGTCTAATAATAGACAATTGGTTTATAAGATATATGGTATATAATACAATAAGGCCATTTTGTAACCATTAAGAATTACACTCATAAAGAATGATTTAGGCGCCAGGCATGGTGGCTAACACCTATAATCCCAGCACTTTGGGAGGCTGAGGTGGGAGGATCGCTCGAGCCCAGGATTTCTAGACCAGCCTGGGCAACGTAACGAAATTACAACTCTACAAAAAATGAATTAGCCAAGCATGGTGTTGCATGCCTGTAGTCCCAGCTATTTGGGAGGCTGGGATGGGAGAATTACTTGACCCTGGAAGGTTAAGGCTATAGTGAGCCATGATTGCACCACCGCACTCCAGTCTGGGCAATAGAGTGAGATCCTGTCTCAAAAAAAAAAAAAAATGACCAAGGATATGAGAAAATGATCATGATATATTATTAAGTGAAAAAAATCAAGCACAATATTATATGTACAGTGTGATCATGATTGTTTTCAAACACACAGAGATGTTTATGGGATAGGAAAGATGTTTCCCAAATGTTAGTAGCTATGTTCTCTGGGTGGCAGATTTGTAGGTAATGTGTATTCTCTTCTTACTTTTCTATATATTCCATAATTTCTGCGAATAAATATTAATTTTATAATTTTTAAAGCATTAAATATTACATGAAAGAAAAATAAATTCCCACTGGCTCTACGCTGAGATGAATGCCAAGTTCCCTAGTCCCTCCATGAGGCTTAGGGTCAGCTTTATCAAAAAAATAGGCTAGGTTCCAGTGGGGGAGACTATTTGGGTGACAGCCTAATTTTGGCTATAAGAGTCAGTGATCCCAATTGGAGGGCCCTATTTCAGTCCCATAGGATCCACATGATAAAGGAAATGGAGGGAAGAGGTCCTGAATCCTTGATACTACCTGGAATTCTTTCTACATATTTTTGGCTAAAACCACTATCTTTATTGACAGCAGAAACTTCTACCAGCTCCTCCAAATCCATCAGACCTTCAAAGCCCACCACATCCAGGCAACCCTGTCTGATACCATCTCCTCTGCTGCCATAGGACATAGTGTGGACATCTTTCCTCAGCCCCTAGTTATTTACTATACTGTAAAAATATGTTTAAATTATTAATCGCAGGTATGGCTGGATATGGTGACTCAAGCCAGTAATCTCAGCACTTTGGGAGAACAAGGTGGGTGGGTCACCTGAGGTCAGGAGCTCAAGACCAACCTGGGCAACATGGTAAAACCCCATCTCTAATAAAAGTACAAAAATTAGCCAGGTGTAGTGGTGGGCACCTGTAATCCCAGCTACTCAGGAGGCTGAAGCAGGAGAATTGATTAAACCCAGGAGGCAGAGGTTGCGGTAAGCCAAGATTGCACCATTGCACTCTAGCCTGGGTGATGGGAGCAAAACTCCATCTCAAAAAATAACAATAATAGCTCTCTCACTCTCTCTCTTTCTCTATCTCCCTCTCCCTTTCTCTTTCAAAAAAAGAAAAAGTAATAACAATAATAAAATAAAATAAAAGTATTAATCACAGCTACCATTTACTCAGCACTTCATTTTGCACCATATGCTATGCAAAACTCTTTACATTTATTAGGTCATTCAACCTTTATAACAACCCTATGATGAAGTTTCTTTAAAGCATACAATTGAGCAAACTGAGGCACAAAGGGACCTAGTTCCTCACTTAGGGTCTCTCAAACAGTAATGGCAGTACCAGGATGCAAACTCAGTTCCGTGATTTCAAAGACCATAATCTCAACTACTATGAAATGCTGACTCTTTCGTGATGTGCATCTCAGAATCAGAGACTTTTTCTACTCGACAGGTGCTGCCAAGTATCCATTTCTCTGACAGCAGCAACAACACTTGCTTTAGGAAATAGTCCTCTTTGCATGCAATATTTCTGGGACCATCATTCAAGGTGTCCCACCTGTCCTGGTCACATGACCCCACCTGAGACAATCAGGCTCATTTCCAGGACTTTGAGCCTCAAATAAGTGATGCAAGAACAGAAAGGTCAGTGGACCCTTGATCTAATTGGCCATTACCCTTGATTAACTGGACTATATTCCCAGGGCTAAACCTAATACCCTCACATGCTACAAAAATTCCTGGTTTTGCTTAGATTAACCAGAGTTTGCTCAGTTTAGCTTGGAATCAAAAACCCTACCTAAAAGGACTAGTGTCTAAATATATAAAGAACTCTCAAAATTCAGCCATAAGGAACAAAAAATTTCAACAAAATACTAGCAAACCATATTCAGCAACATGTGACCAAGTGACAGTTATCCCAGAAATGCAAGATTGGCTTAACATACAAAAATCAATTAATGTAATACACCATATTAGTAGAATAAAGGACAAAAATCACATGATCATCTTAATAGATACAGAAAAGGCATTTGACAACATCCAGTACCTTATTATATTTACAAAAAAAAAAAAAACTTCACAAATTAGAAATACAAGAGAACTTTCTTAACCTGATAAATGCCATCTATTTTTTTTAATCCACAGCTAACAATATATTTAATCATACTTAATGGTGAAAGATTGGATGCCTTTCTCCTAAGATCAAGGAATAAAATAAGAATGTCCACTCTTGCCATTTCTATTCAACCTTGTGCCATAGGTTCTAGCCAGAGCAATTAGACAAGAAAAAAAATAAAGACATCCAGATTGGGAAGGAAGAAGTAAAACTATCTCTATTTACAAATGGCATGATCTTATGTAGAGAGAAAATTCTAAGGTGTCCACTAAAGAAATTGTTAGATGCTGGGCACAGTAGCTCATGCCTGTAATCCCAGCACTTTGGGAGTCCAAGGTGGGTGGATCACCTGAGTCCAGGAGTTCAAGACCAGCCTGAGCAACATAGTGAGACCTCACCCCCTACAAGAAATAAAATTAGCCTGGCATGGTGGTGCATGCCTCTAGTCCCAGCTAATGGGGAGGCTGAGGTGTGAGAATCAGTTGAGCCTGGGAGCCTAAGTGGCAATGAGCCGAGACAACGCCCTTGTACTCCAGCCTGAGTGAGGGAGATCTTGTCTCAAAAAAAAAAAAAGGAGGAGAAAGAAAGAAAGAAAATGTTAGAACTAAGTTCAGCAATCTTGCAGGCTACAAGATCAATTTACAAAAATCAATTGTTTTTCTATATACTTTAAATGTATGATCCAAAAATGAAATTAAGAAAACAATTCCATTTACAATAGCATCAAAAAGAATAAAATACTTAAGAATAAAATTAGCAAAAGAAGTTACACTGAAAACCACAAAACATCACTGAAGAAAAGAAGATACAAATAAATGGAAAGATGTAAAAAAAAAAATGGAAAGATGTCTGACATTCATGTATTATAAGAAGTAATATTTTTAAGATGACAATACTCCTCATTTTGATCTCTGAAATCAGTGTAATCTCTATCAAAGTCTCAGTTGTCTTTTTGCAGAACTTGACAAGATGATTCTAAAAAAATAAATATGGAAATGCAAGAATAAACAAAGCAATCTTGAAAAAGAAGAACAAAACTGGAGGACTCACATCTCAATTTCAAAACTTATTATACAGTTACAATAATCAGGACATTCTGGATCTAACATAAGGGTAGAAATATAGATCAATGGAATGGATTTTGAAATTCAGAAATACACTCTCACATTATGGTCAACTCATTTTCCAGAAAAGTACCATGACAATTCAATGGGAAAAGAATAGCCTTTTCCAAAAATGGTGCTGGGATAACTGGATATCCACATGCAAAAGAATGAAATTGGGCCCCTACCTCATACCATATGAAAATTAACTCAAAATCAATTGGAGATCTAAATGTAAGAGCTAAATTCATAAAAGTCTTATAGAAAACATAAGGAATAAATTTGTCCTTGGATTAGGCAATGATTTCTTAAATATAACAACAAAAATGCAAACAACAAAAGAAAAATAAATTGGAGTTCATCAAAATTTTAAACTTTTGGCCAGGCATGGTGGTTCATACCTGTAATCCCAGCACTTTGAGTGGCTGAGGCAGGTAGATCACAAGGTCAAGAGTTCAAGACCAGCCTGGGGAACATGGTAAAACTCCATCTCTACTAAAAATACAAAATTTAGCTGGGCGTGATGGTGGGCACCTGTAATCCCAGCTACTCAGGAGGCTGAGCCAGAAGAATTTCTTGAACTCGGGAGGTGGAGGCTATAGTGAACCCAGATTGCACCACTGTACTCCAGTCTGGCTGACAGAGTGAGACTCAGTATCAAAAAATAAAATAAAACAAAATAAAACTTGTGTGCATCAAAGGACACTAAAATTAAAGCAAAAAAAAATACCATAGGATAGGAGAAAATGTTTGCAAATCGTATATCTGACAAGGAACTTGTATTTAGAATGTATAAAGAATGCTTCCAAATTGACCCCTCCAAAAGCCAAATAAGCCAATTTAAAGCCAGGCAATGAATTTGAACAGACATTTCTCCAATATACACAAATAGCCAATAAGCACATGAAAAGATGTTCAACATCATTAGTCATGAAAGAAATGAAAACCAAAACTACAATGAGATGTGAACAACAAATGTTAGCAAGGCTCTTGAGAAATTGAAAACCTCATACATTGCTGGTAGGAATGTAAAAATGGTGCAGCCACTCTGGAAAACATTTTGGCAGTTCCTCAAAATGCATAGTTATCACAAGACCCCATAATTCCACTCCTAGGTATACACACAAAAGAATTGAAAACACAAAAATTTAAACATAAATGTTCATAGCAGCATTATCCATAATAGCCAAAAAGTGGAAACAATATAAATGTCTATTCACTGATGAATAGATCAATGAAATGTGGTATAGCCACATAATAGAATATTCATTCATAAAATGGGATGAAGTTCTGAAACATGCTACCACATGGATGAAACTCAGTGAAGAAAAGCAGATACAAAAGGTTGGGTGTTCAAATGCCCTTCAGTGATAGACTCTACAAAGAAAATGTGGCACATATACACAATGAAATACTATGCAGCCATAAAAAATGATGAGTTCATATCCTTTGTAGGGACATGGATGAATCTGGAAACCATCATTCTCAGCAAACTGACACAATAACAGAAAACCAAACATCACATGTTCTCACTCATAGGCGGGTGTTGAACAATGAGAACATATGGGCACAGAGAGGGGAACATCACACACTGGGGTCTGTTGGGGGGTTGGGGCTAGGGGAGGGACAGCAGGGGGTAGGGAGGTTGAGGAGGGATAACACTGGGAGAAATGCCTGATGTAGGTGACTGGGGGATGGAGACAGCAAACCATCATGGCATGTATGTACCTATGCAACAATCCTGCAAGATCTGCACATGTACCCCAGAACTTAAAGTACAGTAAAAAAAAAATAATAATTAAAACTGAAAAAAAAAAAAAAAAACAGAAAAAAAGCTTTCCTTGCCCTACTTCGGCTGAACAAAAAAAAAAAAAATGTCAAGTATTATATGATTCCATTTATTTAAAATGTCCAGAACAGGCAAATCCACAGAGACAGACAATAGATTTGCAGTTGCCAGGGGCTGCGGAAAGAGGGGAATTGACTATTCGTGGGTATGGGCCTTCATTCTGGAGTGACAAAATGTTCTGAAATTAGACAGTGATGATAGATGCACAACTTTGTGAATATACTAAAAACCACTCAGTCATATACTTTAAAAGGGTGAACTTTATGGTATGTAAATTATATCTCAATCAAGCTGTAATTTTAAAAAGAGAGAGAGACTGCTCAAAAACGTTAAAAAAAAAACCTCAACAGTAAAAACGTAAACAATCAAATTAGAAAATGGGCAAAAGACACAAAGAGACATCTCACCAAAGAGTACATACAGGTGGCAAATAAGCACACGGAAAAATGTTCACTATCACTAGCCATTGGAAAAATGCAAATTTAAACCACAATGAGATATCACTACACACTTATGAGAATGACTAAAATAAAAAAATAGTGGCAACACCAAATGCTGGCAAAGAATCAGAGAAACTGGATCACTCACATATTACTGATTGGAAGGTAAGATGGCGCATCCACTCTGGAAAACAGTTTAGCAGTCTATTATAAAAATGAAACACACTGCTGGGTGCAGTGGCTCATGCCAGTAATCCCAGCACTTTGGGATGCCAATGCAGATGTATCACTTGAGGTCAGAAGTTAGAGACCAGCCTGGCCAACATGGTGAAAGCCTGTCTCTACTAAAAACACAAAAGTAGCTGGGTGTGGTGGTACGCGCCTGTAGTCCCAGCTACTTGGGAGGCTGAGGCAGGAAAATCACTTGAACTCCAGAGGCAGAGGGTACAGTGAGCCAAGATCATGCCACTTCACTCCAGGCTGGGTGACAGAGTGAGACTCTGTCTCAGAAAAAAAAAAAAAAAAATCTAAACATACAATTACCATACAACCCAGTAATTACACTCTTGAGTATTTATCCCAGATAAATGAAACTTTATGTTCACACGTAAGTAAAACTATATAAAAGCCTATACTCGAATGTCCATAGCAGCTTAATTAGTAATAGTCAAAAACTGGAAACAACCTGGATGTCCATCAATAGATGAATGGTTAAACAAGCTCTGGTATATCTATACCATGTAACAGTACTTAGCAATAAAAAGGAATTAATTATTAATAAACAAAGCCTTGATGAATCTCCAGAGAATTATGCTGAGTAAACAAAGCCAATACCAAAAGTTTATAACTGTATAATTCTATTTATATGGGATTTTTGAAAAGACAAATATTTAGAAATGGAGAGCAGATTAGTGGGGGCTGGGTATCAGGAGGGAGATGGGTGTGGGTATTAGAGGGCACTTAAGAGATCCTCGTGGAAATACAACTGTTATGTATAATATCTTGACTGCAGTAGTGGATATATGAACCTGTACATGTAATAAAATGGTATATAACCAAGTAAACACACACAAACACAAGTAAAGCCGGGGAAATATTAATAAGAGCTTTGTATTATATCAATGTCAATATCATAGTTGTGATATTGTATTCAGTTTAACAACATGTTACCACTGGGGGAATATCGGTAAAGGATACACAGGGTCTCTATTACTTTTTACAACTGCATATGATTCAACAATTGTCTCAAAATAAAGTTTAATTTTAAGAACACCTACCTTACCTATGATGGAAAGAAGGAAGGGTGGGAGGGAGGGAGGAAAGAAAAGGAAATTTATTTACTATGGATTTACCTTGTTTAGGAATCCAGGCTCTTTAACATGTGGCTGGAGATAAATATTATCATCCCCATTTTATAGATGACAAAACTGAGGCTAAGAAAATAACTGTCTCATTCTCAAAGACATCCTTTGAGAAGTCAGGATTCAAGCCCTATGCTCTGTCTGTCTGCCTTCATGCTTTAGCCAAACACAGCCATCAATCAAATGTAGGCAAACTGCATTACTCAAGGGGAAATTGAAGCCAGACTGTAAGATGCAGCCCACAAAATTCATGATTTCTTTCCCCACCCTGGCTCCGTCTACTTGGTCCCTTTTTCATATGGATCGGGTTTTTATTTCTGCATTTATTGCACACGCAAATTACAGATGAGAGCATCGACTACACAAGTCATTACTCAGAGTAGCATCTTCCCAACTGCCACCGGACGAGGACCGAACAGCTTGTGGTTAATTTGCTATATAATCACTGCCTGTGACGGGGGTGGGGTGGGGGGAGCAGGGCTGCGCCTGTGCTAATATTAGGAAAGGGGAAGCTGAGCAGAGAGGACTCCTGGGGCATGGGGAGTGAGGGTGGTATCAAGCCAAGGATAAAAGAAGAGCGCTGGTAGGGAGCAGGGGGAGGGGGCCCTACCCCACAGAGAGATTCCAAGGAGGATCTGCTCCTCTGCCAAGGAGTAGAAGTGTTCCATCCCATTCATCACGTCTGCATGGAAGAGCTAACCAGAATCCTAATTCTCCTTAATCCCTGACATTTCCTGGCCGCTGCCACTGCTGCCTCCTCACCTCAGAGCAGGGATATTTGTATACCACACTTCATCTGCTGGGAGGGACACTTATAGACTGGGTCATGGGCAGGAGGAAATCCACCAACAGGCAGCAGTTATAGCCACCATACTAGTGTTCTAATAACTCAATATGAAAAATGGCCAATGATCCAATGAAAAATGGGCAAAGGATATGAACAGGCAGATCATGGCTTAGGAAACTTAAATTACCTCTAAATATACAAAAAGATGTTCAACTTTCATCTTAATAAAAAGTAAATGTCAATTAAAACCACAATTAAATACCATCTTTTTTTCTTAACCTGTCAGACTGACAAAGATCAAAATGTTTGATCACACACTGTTCTGGACAGAGTGTGGAAAAACAAGCAGTCTCAAAGGTCAGTGGGAGTGTAAATTGGCACAGTTTTCATGGATGGCAATTTGGCACTCTCTTTCACAATTTTTGATGTGCATACCCATTGACCTATAAATTCTACTGCTCTAAAATGTATTCCACCAGACATACTTGCATATATGTATGCAAAGTTGGATGTACAAGGCTATTGAGTGCAGCACAGCTTATAATAACAGAAGATTGGAGACAGCCTGAATGTCCATCAAGAGGGGACTGCTTAAATAAATTGCAATAGAGTCAGACAATGGAAATCTTTATGGCGGTTAAAAAAGAATCAGGCAGCTTTTTATGTACGAATATGAAACAATCTCCAAAATATATTGCTAAGTGAAAAAAGCAAAGTGCTGAACAGTGTGATTAGAATGCTGCTATTTGTGAGAGTTTTTTAAGAATACATACGCATATACATCTACGCTTACATATGCAGAGAATCCTTCTGCAAGGATCTCAATATTTGCAATATTTGATTCTGTAGAAGGAAAAGGGTTACCGGGGCTGAGAACAAATAGGGAGGGAGGCTTGTTTTTCATCGTTTGCCCTGTTTACTAATTTGCTCTGTAGTGAATGTGCACATGTCACCAATCCTCATTAATTAGTAAGAGTTGTATTTTTTTTTTTTTTTTTGAGACGGAGTTTCGCTCTTGTTACCCAGGCTGGAGTGCAATGATGCGATCTCGGCTCACCGCAACCTCCGCCTCCCGGGTTCAGGCAATTCTCCTGCCTCAGCCTCCTGAGTAGCTGGGATTACAGGCACGCGCCACCATGCCCAGCTGATTTTTTGTAGTTTTAGTAGAGACGGGGTTTCACCATGTTGACCAGGATGGTCTCGATCTCTTGACCTCGTGATCCACCCACCTCAGCCTCCCACAGTGCTGGGATTACAGGCTTGAGCCACTTTTTAACCCTCTCTTGGTTCCTGCTGCCCAGGAATCAAATCTTGGCCTAACACCCACGGCCCTTCGCAGTTTCGCTTGAGCCTTTTCCCCTTTGTTTTCTGACAGGCCACTCCTAGCACACTCCTCTCGAACCACACTGAATTTCTCACTTTCTCCAAATGCACCTCGCTTTTTCACACCTCCAGGACTTTTACACCTGCTGTTTTTCCTGTCTGGAATGTCCCTCCACACCCCCACTTGCTTTATACAACCTTATGCATCCTTAAAGACCCAGCACAAACATGCCCCCAGAGTGCGGCCTTCCCTGATCTCACCAAAGAGAGTGAACCCCTCTCCTGCACACTCCCACAGCACCCTGCGCAGGCCCTCATAACTTGCGTGGCACCTGGACAAGAATGAACCTACGTCTGATCTATCTGCAAAAGAGGGCTGCTGATTTGCTCTGTCCTCACTGGGTACCAGCATCTGCTAGAAAGGGTCTACACAAGGTATGTATACAATGTGCCCACCTCCCCAAAGAATGGGAAGGAGAACAGAGTTTCACAGCATGGTTCAGGAAAAAAGCTCCCCTGAACCCATAAGTGGAGATCTCAATGCACATCAACTTACTGAAAGCTCTAAGCAACTATCTTAGTTTGAGCTACTATAACAAACTTTCATAGACTGCATGGCTTATGCACAGCAGAAATTTTTTCTTACAATTCTGCAGGCTGGAAGTCCAGGATCTTCCTTGGTACGGCATGGTTCTAGTAAAGACTGTCTTCCAGGGGGAAGACTGTTGACTTCTGGTTGTATCCTCACATAGCGGAAAGGACAAGAGAGCTCTCTGAGGTCTCATTCATTCAACACTAATTCCATTCACATAGGCTCCACACTCATGACCTAATCACCTCCCAGAGGCCCAACTTCCTAATACCATTGCATTGAGGATTAGGATCTTAACATATGAATTTTGGGGGGACATAAACATTCTTACCATAACAGCAGTTCTGCAAGGAAACAAAAACTATTACATTTATTTAGCCAGTATATTTCTCACGTTCTAACCAAGAACTTATTCCCTTGGAATACCTATTAACGTCTCATGGAGCTATTGTACTATGGGCAAGAAAACTTTAGTGTTGTTCTATAGAAATGTCTAGAGGACTTCTTTAATTCAGAACTTTTGGCCAGGTGTGGTGGCTCATGCCTGTAACCCCAGCACTTTGGGAGGCCGAGGTGGGTGGGTCACCTGAGGTCAGGAGTTCGAGACCAGCCTGGCCAACATGGTAAAACCCCATCTCTACTAAAAAATTAAAAATAAAAATAAAAGATTAGCCAGGCATAGTGGTACATGCCTGTAGTCCCCGCTACTTGGGAGGGTGGGGCACAAGAATTGCTTGAGCCCAGGGGGAGGAGGTTGCAGTAAGCCAAGAGCACACCACTGCACTCCAGCCTGGGTAATAGAGCAAGACTCTGTCTCCAAAAAAAAGAAAAAAAGAATTCAGAACTTTACATGAACAATAATGGGATCTGAAATGTTAAGACTTCATCCTGAATGAGATCTCCATGCAGTCTGCTAACCAGTTAAATTATAACTCTTACAGTTTTAATAAATGCAGAGTGTTTCCAGTTTAATAGCCCAGTTGCTCCTTGCCAAAGAATTGGTGACTTTCCAACAAATAGAGGACAAGGAATGTCTCCACTGGTTCAGGACTTCTCTGACTCTTGTTTGCCATTAAGAATGTTCAGGGATGTGGTGTTGCTTAGTAAATATCCCATCCTACCTGTTGCATGGGAATAGTCTCCGCCTTGCATTGCGGCTTTTAACTCCATTAACTCCAATTGCAGAAAATTCTCAGACCCAGCTACTCATCACGCTCACTCTTAGCAGAGTTTTATCTCTGGGGCTCCAGTTATAGAGCCAATGTCAAAAGGGTCAAGAACAATCCCTTCCATCAGATGCTGAACAAGACCTGCCTCCAGTTTCATTCACCCAAAAATGGGGTCTCTCTTCCTCCTTCCTTTTGATCTGGTCCATGTCTCTCCCTGCTGAGTGTCATGGGAAGGGACTTGGTGCCCCAATATTTTGGTTGGAAGATTAACTTCCAAACTGAATCCAACTTGAAGAGACTTCCCTACTGGGCAGAGGGGGTGAACCTTAGGTGCTTTGAGGGTATCCCTTACTTCCCGCACATCTTCGATCTCAGCCTCCATTCTGACCATTCACCCGAACCACACGTACTCCACTTCTCACTGCAATCAAATCTCTGGACACATCATCCGGGATATGGCCTTGCTAAGCTTTTTAGAGTTAACCTTTGGCCTTTTTTTTTTTTTCAGCTTCCTCACTAAGTCCTCTTTTTGATAACTTTGAGGAAATGCCCCACCTGGCCCAGCCCTCAAGGCATACTGCTCCTCAGTGCAGACTCTCATGGCCTCAAAATACTCTGCTTCTAGACGGGAGGTGGAGGAAGAGAGGGTGGAGAAGGTAGACTCACTTCTTAATCTTCTCAGCCTAAAACTGACACAAAGTCTTCCTGCTCATAGGTCACCAGTGAAAACCAGTCATGTCATGTGGTCCCCACGATATGCAAGGGAGTCTGGGAAGTGTAGGTCCTGCCTGGGTAGCTGCCAGCATCAACTCTGTTTTATTAAAGGGAAAGCATGAACTTGTGGAGGTCAGCTAGCCACCTCTTCCTCACCATGTCATTCCTAATGATGATGATAGTAATAATAATAACCAAAGCTAATGGCAATAACAATAACTACTATCCTGCATTAAGCACATCCTCTGACCCCGTCTTTGTGCTGAGAGTTTTCCAGGCATCATGCCACTCACTCCTCCATCCTCCTTATGAGGCTAGAAGACTTCTGCTCCAGATTCTGTAAGAATGGGGTCAGATCCTGTTCCATTCTGCACTCAGCAGACATACTCATGCCATGGTCAACTCTCATATCTATGCCATAGAGGCAGTCATGCTATCTGCCCCTCAGACCCTGAGAAAGGAACACCGAGGCCATCAGAAGGGAGTTTCTGCTCATTTGAATTACATGTCACAGAGGCTTAGACCTCAGCAGGCTGGCAGGCTAGGCCTGGGCTCTGAGTCTCTTGAAAATTCCCAGTTGGTGAAGAGTATCCCCAGCCTGCTTGAGGTCACCTACTATGTGCATCTCTGCAACTGGGCTCACCATCAAGAGCCCCCACCAGACAGGGGAGATCCGGCCAGAAAAGTTGATACCATCTTCACTCTCTGTGGCCTCCTCTTCCTACATCAGGAAGCCCCCAAATGGTGACCATAAAAATATATCTCCCAGCCAGGTGTGGTGGCTCACGTCTGTAATTCCAACACTTTGGGAGGCCAAGACAGGCGGATCACAAGGTCAGGAGTTCAAGGCCAGCCTGGCCAACATAATGAAACACCATCTCTACTAAAAAATAGAAAAAAATGAGCCAGACATGGTGGCATGTGCCTGTAGTCCCAGCTACTTGGGAGGCTGAGGCAGGAGAATCGCTTGAACCCAGGAGGTGGGGGTTGCAGTGAGCTAGGATCATGCCACTGCACTCCAGCTTGGGCAACAGAGTGAGAATTTTGTCTCAAAAAAAAAAAAATCTTCCCTTTTTCAATGGCTTATCATTGAAATGAATTAAATGAGGGAAATAGAACCCACATGGTCCAGAGACCTGAAGGCAGGCAGGGATTTGCCTTTATACCCAAAAGCAAGAGCCACTCCCTGTGTCTTCACTTGCTGGGCCAATTACACATACAAATATTATCCCATTTTACAGTTGGAGAAATTAAGGGCTGACTATGTTAAAGTCAGGAGTATGCAGTAGGGAGCAGGGAAAGATGGCTGAAAAGTAGGCTTGCCTTAAGATAGGGGCTCTCAACGCACCTTGCATGAGTGCCATCAGCTTCCTACTCAGATGTGTTGAGTCCACACCAACACACCAGTCTTGGGCTTGAAACCCTTCCCAGGCAGATCAGAGGAAGTGGAGGAGTGGTCTGCAACCTAGAAGCAGCCGCACAGGCAGCAGATGGTAACGGCTGCCTCTCAGATGGTTTTTTTGTCACATAGCTTTTTTTCTTTCACATTATGAATTTTTTTCTGAAATCTTCTAAAAACATGGCTTTTATAGTAGCAGAGGTAGCTGTGTGTTGCTGAGAGATCCAGATCCCCCACTCAGTCTGTCAGCCTGTTGGGATCTTTGCCTTTGTGACATATGAATAAAGCAGGTTCAAGCTCAATGCTGCAAACAGTCCCTAGAGGTGGGCTGCCTCCTCTTCCCAGTAGCTGGAGGAGCCCTAGGATTCCAGAGAATCATGTCCCACGACCATCTTGTCCCAAGTCCCAAAGAAAATGGCCAGTAACCCCAGGAGAGCAAGGACACACGGAAACAAGGCCCCTAGAATGGGTTTCTGGGCTTTCTGGGCTCCAAATATGTGTGAGTCTTTCATAGGAAGGAACCAAGAGCAGCATAACCTCAAACAAGTACTTAACATCTCTGAGCCTCAGTTTCCTCATCTGAGCATACTAATGCTTTTACCTCCTAAGATTGTAGAGAGACCTGAGTTATGCTTATGAAAGGGCTTAGCATGGCACCTGGCTCCCACTGCTTTCTTAATAAAGACTAGCTTTGATAATTATTTTGTTTGATAATTATCCTAAGCCACAGGATAGAAAAAATAAGCAATAATGCAAAGACCAGAGACGATGAGAGCCTCAAGCTCAGATGAAGGGGCCATGGGTAGACAGGCTGAGTCAGAGAGGTCCTTGACCTTACCCAGCAGGAAGGAGGGGCTATTTCCAGGTGAGCCAGGGCTGTGAGGAAGGACTTTGGCCTCTAAACCCCATGCCCAGTGTGACTCCTACCTCAATTCTTGTTCCCGCTGCAAAGAAATCTTCTTGTTCAGCCTGGCAGGTTATACCTTTCAATAGGGGAAATACTGGAAACATAGGCGTGACATTTCCTGTCCTATAAATAGACCCTCTACTCAGATCCAGATGATACTGAGAAGGACATCCTTCATGCTGCCACACAGCATATCTGTAGCCTATACAGAGGGAGTCGGGGGGGGGGACACTGAGGCATGATAGTTGGCCTCATAAGCAGATACTTTTCAGGGGATCAAGCTGTTAGTTTTGCAGGGGTCCTGGGAACCCTCAGACTGTGGACATTGACTTCCCGGAGACTGGATGCAATTCATTGACCTACAAAAGGACCACAGGATGTGCTGCTCCCTGGTGAGTGGGCTTGAGGGTGTGCTGGCCCCATAGGTGTCCCCGGGTCAGGATAGGATCCTCAGCTTGTGCTGGACTTTGAACTGCCAAATCCTATGGGTCTTCCAGATGATAAAGCCTCATTTAAACAGAATCTTTCCAACATCCCAATGATTGGAAGATTATTATTCTCATTTTACAGAGATAGAAAAGAAGGTGAGAGAAACTTTTTTTTTTTAGATAGGGTCTCACTCTGTTACCCAGGCTGGAGGGCAATGGCATGCCCATGGCTCACTTCAGCCTCAATCTCCTGGGCTCAAACGATCCTTTCCCCTCAGCCTCCTGAGTAGCTGGGACTATAGGCATGCACCACCACATCTGGCTAATTTTTGTGGTTTTTGTAGAGATGGGGTTTCACATATTGTCCAGCTGGTCTTGAACCGCTGAGCTCAAGCAATCCCCCCACCTTGGCCTCCCAAAGTGCTGGGATTACAGGCATGCACTACCATGCCCAGCCTCATTTACTCATTCATTTATCCAACCAATTACTTCAATACTTATAATCTCATATATTCCAGGTACAGTGCTACGCACTGAGGCATAAAGAAGTAAACAGGGTAGGCAGTGCCCTGCTCTCAGGGAGCAGGGAGATAAACAATTAAATAATCAAATAAGAAATATGTTATGAATTATTCAATGTGACTGCACAAAAGATATGGGGTAGGTTGAATGACCGGCTCCAATTCTCCACCCCTCTGTGTATCAAGCTTTTTCAAATAACCTTGCAATCCCTCCCACCCATGGACTTTGGCAAATTTGGGCATTGTTTTGGCCAATGAGATGGGAGTAGTCATGACCTAAGCAAGAATTTTAGATGAGCTTGTACAAGGAGGCTTTCCCTCTTATACTTTAGCCATAGGCATTAGAACATACCCTGCCTAGCCTGCTGATCCTAGGAGGTGAACAAGCGAGAAGTGGATGAGAGCTGAGCCACCAACCCATGAATGAAATAAATACTTACTATTGAATGTCACTGAGATTTTGTGTTTTTTTTTTTTTTTTTTTTTTTTTTTGCTATTGTTACACAGCAATAGCTGAACATGTGGATCACAATGAGACATAATAAGACAGGAAGGTAGGCAATAGAGAAAGACTGAATCTAGATGGAGGAGAAAAGAAGAATCAGTTTCTCTGGAAAAGAAATACTGAAACAGAAATATGGGTAAGTCATAAATACGCAAGTATGCAAAAGTGGGAAGGAGAGCTTCACAGGTAGAGGGTACAGCATGTGCAAAGGTCCTGAGTTGAGAAGGAGCAGAATACATTTCAAGAAATTCAAAAAAGACCAGGGAGCAAGAAAGAATGTGGTAGCAGATGATGAGAGGAGAAAGGAAGTTGAGGAAAAGCCCATGCAGGCATATGGCATGACATAAAGTTTGCATTTTATTGAAGGGCAGTGGGAAGCTAATGAAGGGTGTTGAGCATGGCAGCAACCTGATAAAAATTCCTTCTGCTGTTGAGTGAAGAATGGATTCGTGGGGAGGACAAGAGTGGGGAAAGGGATCCAGGGAGGAGGCAGCTGTAGGCACCAAAGTGGCAGGTAGTACCCCAGGACTGGCAGGGCACTGTAGAAACAGAGAAAGGGGGCGAAGTCAGGGTGTAATCTCAACACTTTGGGAGGCCAAGACAGGAGGATTTCTTGGGGCCAGTTTAAGACCAACCTGGCCAACATAGCAAGACACTGTCTATTTAAAGGAGAGAGAGAGAAAAGGGGACAAATCAGAAAGGTACTTCGAAGGTAAAGGTAACAGGACTTGTTCCAAAAATAGGCCTACATACACATCAGTTGATTTTTGAAAAATGTGTCAAGTCAATTCAATGGAGAGAGAAAACCGAAAACAGAGAAAAATTTCAATCTATATTTTGTACCATAGTTAAAAATTAATTCAAGGTCAGGCATGTTGGCTCACACCTATAATCCCCAGCACTTTGGGAGACCAAGGTGGGTGGATCACCTGAGGTCAGGAGTTCAACACCAACCTGGCCAACATGATGAAATCCCATTTCTACTAAAAAAAAAAATAAATTTAAAACTAATTACAAAAATTAGCCAGGCATCGTGGCACTCGCCTATAATCCCAACTATTCGGGAGGCTGAGATACATGAATCACTTGAACCCTGGAAGTGGAGGTTGCAGTGAGCCAAGATCACACCACTACACTCCAGCCTGGGTGACAGAGCAAGACCCCATACCGAAAAAATAAATAAATAGCTCAAAATTAAGCACAAAGTTGACTTCATTGATATTGTTTAAATTTCTACTTCAAAGAACACTATCAAGAAAGTGAGAAGAATGAGAGTGAAAGCGGAAAGAATTATCTACAGAATGGAAGAAAATATTTGTAAATCATGTATCTCATAAGGTTCTAGTGCCCAGAATATATCAATAATTCTTACAATTTAATAATAGACAATCCAATGAAAAAACAGGTGAAGAATTTGAATAGATATTCTTCAAAGAACATATACAAATATCCAATAAGCCCATGACCGTGAGTCAAGACATGGAGATTTTGCCTAGATTTTCTTCTAGGGTTTTTACGGTGTTAGGTCTTATGTTTAAGTCGTTAATCCATCTGGAGTTAATTTTAGTGTAAGGTGTCAGCAAGGGGTCCAGTTTCTGCTTTCTGCACATGGCTAGCCAGTTTTCCCAACACCATTTATTAAACAGGGAATCCTTTCTCCATTGCCTGTTTTTGTCTGGTTTGTCAAAGATCGGATGGTTGTAGATATGTGTAGGCAAAGACTTCATGATCAAAACACCAAAAGCTTTGACAACAAAAGCCAAAATAGACAAATGGGACCTAATCAAACTCCACAGCTTCTGCACAGCAAAAGAAACGGTCTAATATTAGAGTGAATCAGCAACAAACAGAATGGGAAAAAATTTTTGCAGTTTACCCATCTGACAAAGGGCTGATATCCAGAATCTACAAAGAACTAAAACAGATTCACAAGAAAAACACTAACAAGCCCATTCAAAAGTGGGCAAAGGATATGAACAGATACTTTTCAAAAGAAGACATACATGAGGGCAACAAACATATGAAAAAATGCTCATCATCACTGGTCATCAGAGAAATGCAAATCAAAACCACATTGAGATACCATCTCACGCCAGTTAGAATGGCGATCATTAAAAAATCTGGAGACAACAGATGCTGGAGAGGATGTGGAGAAATAGGAACACTTTTACACTGTTGGTGGGAGTGTAAATTAGTTCAACCATTGTGGAAGACAGTGTGGCGATTCCTCAAGGACCTAGAAATAGAAATTCCATTTGACCCAGCAATCCCATTACTGGGTATATATCCAAAGGATTATAAATCGTTCTTCTATAAGGACACGTGCACACGAATGTTCATTGTAGCACTGTTTACAATAGCAAAGACCTGGAATCAACCCAAATGCCTATCGATGATAGACTGGACAAGGAAAATGTGGCACATATACACTATGGAATATTATGCAGCCATCAAAAACGATGAGTTTGCATCCTTTGTAGGGACATGGATGAACCTGGAAACCATCATTCTCAGCAAACTGACAGAAGAGCAGAAGATCAAACACCGCATGTGCTCACTCATAGGCGGGTGTTGAACAATGAGAACACATGGACACAGGGAGGGGAGCACTACACACTGGGGTCAGTTGGGGGGAAATAGGGGAGGGACGGTTGGGGGTAGGGAGCTGGGGAGAGATAGCAAGGGGAGAGATGCCAGATGTAGGTGATGGGGAGGAAGGCAGCAAATCACACTGCCACATGTGTACCTATGCAACAATCTTGCATGTTCTTCACATGTACCCCAAAACCTAAAATGCAATAAAATAAATAAATGGGGGGGAAAAAGACATGGAGAATGGGAGCAAGGGAAAGGAACTGAAGAGAAGTCCTCACTGGGGTAGGGGGCAGGGCAAGAAGGGGTGAGCAGGCAGCAAGCACCCAGGTGGCTGTGTTGGGACCGACTGGATTCACAGGGCAGGGAGGATGACAAGCTCTGGGAGTCCTAGAAAGGGATTTGATTTGGGGTGTTGGGACAGGAGAAATGAAGCCATCGGCTTTAGAGCTGCCACATCCTGGTGGGACATTCCACAGGGAGCTGGATCCTGGGATCTGGATGACCAAGGAGAGATCTGACTGCAGAGAGAGGTCTAGGGTTTCCCTGGAAAGAGTATGTTGGCCCAGGGGGTGGTGGGAGAGAAGGAGAGAGATGCAAGAGCTCTCAGAGACAACCCCAGGAGAGCAAGTGAGAATAGAGACAGCATCAGGGTAGAGGCAAAGTAGGGTGACAGTCAGACCCACAAAGTCCCAGGGGCCTTACAGGAACATCTCAGGGCAAGGACCCAGAGCAGGTTGTGCCAAGGCCTAGTCACCAGAAAAGGGAGACAGCCTTGGAAGGAAGAAGATGTGTTGCTCCCTACAAGGCTCTGGCACACACATCTCCTCCTCAAGTGCTCACAAATCCTTTGTTCGATCAGTATAATCATCTGCATCCCACAGACAAGAAAACTGAGAATCAGAGATGTTAGGAGGCTTCTCCGAAGGCCACAAAGCTTGTATCTCATCCACATCTGGGAGCCTACATGCTCTTTTCTGACACTAGGGTGCCCAAAATAAGATTCACAGGGGCCAACCAAGCACCCACTAATGACCCCCAGGGTGGCTGTGCACAAGCACAGCTGAGACAGCATGAAGGAGGGAGCGCAGCTAATTGCCCATACAAATTAACTCTAATGTAGTCCGCATCAACATATTTATCTTTTTTTAATTACATTAATCAATTAATGAAGAAGGTGGCTTCCTCTTATTATGATTTCCAAGGGCCATATGTTCCCAGGAGTCCAGCTGGAGTTGGGCTTCTTCTCTGTCCCTGGCTTGAATAGGGAACAGGGTGGCATCAATAGGAGAAATTGTCCCCCAGGACTTCTCCACCCTGAAGCTGATCTTCAAGACGGCGGAGGTAAGAAAACAGAAGCAATGATCCCCAGAAGTGGTAATCAGTGGAAGAAGCCTAAACTCCTTGACTCAGATTTCAAGGCCCTTCTCCAACATTGTTCATTATCCCTTTGACCCAAGTTTATCAGCCTGGGCAGACTGGTTTTCTCTGAGCTGCCCTTGCAGGCTCCAGCCTCCAACGTACTCATGCCATTTTCTCTACCAGGAAGGCCAGCTCCCATCAGTCAGGGTCCAGGTCAGGCCAGTGAGTTTGTCACCACCTCATGAGAGCCCTATATGTATGTGTGGTGAGAACACTTAAGATCTACCCTCTCAGCAAGTTTCAAATATGCAATACAGCATTGGTGATGATAGTCGCCAGGCTGTACATTAACTCTCCAGAACTTGTTCATCTGGCATAGCTGAGATTGGGTACCCCTTAACCAACCTCTTCCCCAGCCCCTGGAAGCCAACATTCTTGTTAGGGACAAGCTCTACTCTCTCCTTCTGTGTGTTTGGCTAGTTTAGATTCCACATATTAGTGAAATTCACAGTGTTTGCCTTTCTGTGTCTGACATTACACTTAGCATAATGTCTTCCAGATTCATCCATGTTGTTGGAAATGACAAAATTTTCTTCTTTTATAAGGCTGAATAATAATTTACATTTATTATTCACATATTCTTTATCCATTTATCTGTTGACAGACATTTAGGTTGCTTTCATAGCTTAGCTATTGTGAATATTGGTACAGCCATAATGGAAGACAGTATGGAGGGTCTTCAAAAAATTAAAAATAGAGCTACCATAGGATCTAGCAATCCCACTGCTGGGTGTATATCCAAAGGAAACAAAATCAGTATTGCAAAGAAATACCCACACTCCCATTTATCCATTTTTCACTCAACAAATATTTACAGTCCCTCCCCTTGTGTAACTTCTAAACCTTTGAGACAGACAGACACTAAACAGATAAATAATTACATAGACTGGTGGTTCTCAGTCCACTAGAATTACCAGAGGAGCTTTTAAAAATATGCTACTCATGCGGGCAGAGCGGCTCACGCCTGTAATTCCAGCACTTTGGGAGGCCAAGGTGGGTGGATCACTTTAGGCAGGAGTTCAAAACCAGCCTGGCCAACATGGCAAAACCCCATCTCTACTAAAAATGAAAAAACTTAGCCAGGTGTGATGGCGCAAGCCTACAGTCCAAGCTACTCAGGAGGCTTGAACCCAGGAGGCAGAGGTTGCAGTGAGCTGAGATCACACCACTGCTCTCCAGCCTGGTCAACAAGAGCGAGACTTTCTCAAAACACACATATGCACACAGACACACACACACACACACACACACACACACACACAAGTATGATGCTCAAGCTTCATCCTAGAAAAACTAAAGCAGAATCTCTGAGGGTAAAAACCAAGCAACAATAATTTTTTTTAATTGCCCAGGTAATACTAGTGTGCAGTCTGGCTGACATGCTGGCATGGGGGATAAGGGAGGGTAACTGTAAGGAGGGTAATCTGCAAGGCTGCCACCCAGGCTTGCTTTCCCCAGAGGTTTTGAAAGTATAATCAGCCAATTATGTTTTTTGTAATTTTTTTTTTTTGAGACTGAGTCTCGCTCTGTCACCCAGGCTGGAGTGCAGTGACGCGATCTCAGCTCACTGCAGCCTATCCCTCCCAGATTCAAGTGATTCTCCTGCCTCAGCCTCCCAAATAGCTGGGACTACAGGCGCCCACGACCATGCCTGGCTAATTTTTGTATTTTTAGTAGAGATGGAGTTTCACCATGTTAGCCAGGATGTTCTTGATCTCCTGACCTCATGATCCTCCTGCCTTGGCCTCCCCAAGTGCTGGGATTACAGGCGTGAGCCACTGTATCCAGCCTGTAATTATTTATTTAAATAAGATAAACTTATATTAGCCTCCCCGTCTTCCATGCATAAAGAAGACACAATTCACTTAGATCAGTGCTTCTCAAACTGTAGCAAGCATCAGAATCACCTGGAGGGCTTGTTGAACCAGATCACTAGGCCCCACTTGGAGCCCAAGAATTTACATTTCTCACAAGTTCCCAGGTGACACTGATGCTGCTGGTCTGGGAACTTGGAAAAACACTGAACTGGATCAAGATTTAAAGAAGTTCAAGTGGTTGAGCACCTTCCTCCCTCACTAAACATCTGCTGTTCACAATTTCTGTTTAATCAAACTCTGCTGCTTTCTCCCAGGCTGCTATAGAAAGCTTTCAGATCCCCTTTGTTAGGGGAAGAAGCTGTGAAAAATCATACCTCTCCATCGTACAAGCTCCTGTTTTCACTGCAAGATGCTTCACAACCACAGTGCTTCAGAGCCGGCTACTTCTCTTCCTTAACTGTCAGTTTCACATCAGAGCATTAGCTATCAGCATCACCTGGGCACCTGTTAGACATGCAAATTCCAGGCCTACTCCAGGCCCACTAAATCAGAAACTCTGGGAATGAAGCCCAGCATTCCGTGAACGAGAAAATCACACAGGTGATTCTGATGAACCCTCAACTATGAGAACCACTGGCCTAGAGAAAATGTTAATTGACCCTTTGAATTCTTCAGGATCCTATTCGCTCTGATTATTTGTATCATTTCTTTCATAAAAATAATAATAATTTGCTTCCGTTTGTCAAGTCTTCCTATGTGCCAGGGACTGTGCTAAGTACTTTACATGAAAGCTCTTAGTTAAACCTTGGAACAACCCAATGTTCATTATACTATGTTTGTTGTTGTTGTTTTCAGATGGAGTTTCACTCTTGTTGCCCAGGTTGAAGTGCAATGGCGCAAACTCAGCTCACTGCAACCTCCGCCTCCCGGGTTCAAGTGACTCTCATGCCTCAGCCTCCTGAGTAGCTGGGATTACAGGTATGTGCCACCATGTCCGGCTAATTTTGTATTTTTAGTAGAGACGGGGTTTCTCCATGTTGGTCAGGCTGGTCTTGAACTCCTGATCTCAGGTGATCCACCCACCTCAGCCTCTCAAAATGCTGGGATTACAAGTGTGAGCCATCACACCGGTTTCATTATACTATTTTATAGATAAGGAAACTAGAGCTTGGAGAGGTTGAGAGTTTGGCCCACCTGTTAAGTGGCAAAGCCAGGAAAACACTGCTCTCTGCCCCACCCTGGTTCATCTTTTCCAAACATTGGGCATTGTATTAAGTCTGTTCTCACATTGCTATAAACAACTACTTAGGCTGGGCCAGGTGGCTCACACCTGTAATCCCAGCACTTTGGGAGACTAAGGCAGGAGAATTGCTTGAACCTGAGAGGCAGAAGATGCAGTGAGCCAAGATCACACCACTGCACTCCAGCCTGGGCAACAGAACAAGACTCTGACTCAAAAAAAAAAAAAAAAAAAAAAGCTACTTAAGACTGGGTGATTTATGAAGAAAAGAGGTTTAATTGACTCCCTTCTGCAGGTTTTATAGGAACCATGGCTGGGAGACCTCAGGAAACACAAACATGGCTGAAGGTGAAGGAAAACAAGCACATCTTACCACGGCAGAGCAAGAGAAGCAGTGAAGGGTTAAGTGCTACACACTTCAAACCAGATCTCATGAGAACTCACTCATTATCACAAGAACAGCCAGGGAGAAATCCAACCCCATGATTCAATCACCTCCCATCGGCTCCCTCCCCCAACTTTGGGAATTACAAGTCAACATGCCAGTTGGGTGGGGACACAGAGCTGAACCATATCGGGCACCTGCCACACCCATATGACTGTGGTTTATACCTCCATTGTGATGTTTTCACTCAATCGAAAGATTTTCTTAATACCTCGATACTGGGGAGAGGATCCAAGATAGCCGAAAAAGAACAGCTCCTGAATGCAGTTCCCAGCAAGAACAATGCAGAGGGTGAGTGCTCACTGCATTTCCAAACAAGTTTTCACGCCCACAGACCAGGAGATTCCCGGGCTAAAAAGGGCCACGAGTTTTCTGCACGGCTGACGCCGCAGGTTGGCCCACAGAAACTCACACAAATCTGGGCAGCCGTTTCAACTGCCGCCTGGAACACCTGGGAGACAGAACCGCCCATTCAATTGAAAGGAAGGGGGCTGAGACAGGGAGCCAGGTGATTTGGCTTAGCGGGTACCACCCCCACAAAACAAGCAATCTGAAACGCTCTGGATTGAGAGTTTCACAGGAAGCGCAGAAGAAAGTGGAGGCCAATATTCAACATCCTTAAGGAAAAGAACTTTCAACCTAGAATTTCATATCCAGCCAAACTAAGCTTCATAAGTGAAGGAGAAATAAAATCCTTTACAGACAAGCAATTGCTGAGAGCTTTAGTCACCACCAGGCCTGCCTTACAAGAGCTCCTGAAAGAAGCACTAAACATAGAAAGGAACAACCAGTATCAGTCACTCCAAAAATGTACCAAATGGTAAAGACCATTGACATAATGAAGAAAATGTGTCAACTAACAGGCAAAATTCCAGCTAGCATCAAAATGGCAGGATCAAATTCACACATAACAATATTAACCTTAAAGGTAAATGGGCTAAATGCCCCAATCAAAAGACACAGACTGGCAAATTGGATAAAAAGTCAAGAACCATTGGTGTGCTATATTCAGGAAACCCATCTCACGTGCAAGGACATACATAGGCTCAAAATAAAGGGATGGAGGAAGATTTATCAAGCAAATGGAGAGCAAAAAAAAAGCAGGAGTTGCAATCCTAGTCTCTGATAAAAATGGACTTTAAACCAACAAAGATCAAAATAGACAAAGAAGGGCATTATGTAATGGTAAAAGGATCAATGCATCAAGAAGAGCTAACGATCCTAAATATATATGCATCCAATACAGGAGCACCCAGGTACATAAAGCAAGTTCTTAATGACCTATGAAGAGAGACTCCCAAGTAATAATAGTGGGAGACTTTAACACTCCACTGCCAATATTATACAGATCAACGAGACAGAAAATTAACAAGAATATCCAGGACTTGAACTCAGATCTGGACCAAGTGAACCTAATAGGCATCTACAGAAATCTCCACCCCAAATCCACAGAATATACATTCTTCTCAGCACCACATTGCACCTACTCTAAAATTGACTACATAATTGGAAGTAAATCACTCCTCAGCAAATGCAAAAGAACAGAAATCATAACAAACAGTCTCTCAGACCACAGGGCAATCAAATTAGAACTCAGAATTAAGAAACTAACTCAGAACCACACAACATCATGGAAACTGAACAACTTGCTCCTGAATGTCGTCTGGATAAACAAGGAAATGAAGGCAGAAATAAAGATGTTCTTTGAAGCCAATGAGAACAAAGACACGATGTACCAGAATCTCTGGGACACATTTAAAGCAGTCTCTAGAGGAAAATTTATAGCAATAAATGCCCACCAGAGAGGCAAGGAAAGATCTAAAATCAACACCCTATCATCAAAATTGAAAGAGCTAAAGGAGCAATATCAAAAAAACTCAAAACCTAGCAGAAGACAAGAAATAACTAAGATCAGAGCAGAACTGAAGGAGATAGAGACACAAAAAACCCTTCAAAAAATCAATAAATCCAGGAGCTGGTTTTTTTAAAAGATCAACAAAATAGACTGCTAGCCAGATTAATAAAAAGAAAAGGGAAAAGAATCAAATAGATGCAATAAAAAACCAAAAAGGGGATATCACCAGCGATTCCACAGAAATACAAACTACCATCAGAGATTACTATAAACAACTCTATGTACATAAACCAGTAAACCTGGAAGAAATGGATAAATTCCTGGACACTTGCACCCTCCCAAGCCTAAACCAGGAAGAAGTTGAAACCTTGAACAGACCAATAACAAGGGCTGAAGTTGAGGCAGCAATTAATAGTCTACCAACCAAATAAAGCCCATGTCCAGATGGGTTCACAGCTGAATTCTTCCAGACGTACAAAGAGGACCGGGTACCATTCCTTCTGAAATCATTCCAAACAATACAAAAAGAGGGAATCCTCCCCAACTCATTTTATAAGACCAACATCATCCTGATACCAAAACCAGGCAGAGACTCAACAAAAAAAGAAAACTTCAGGCCAATCTCCATGATGAACATAGATGCAAAAATCTTCAATAAAATACTGGCAAACCAATTGCAACAGCACATCAAAAAGCTTACCCATCACGATCAAGTAGGCTTCATCCCAGGGATGCAAGGCTGGTTCAACATATGCAAGTCTATAAACGTAATCCACCACATAAACAG
Organism: Sapajus apella; assembly: GCF_009761245.1. Classification (NCBI taxonomy): domain Eukaryota; kingdom Metazoa; phylum Chordata; class Mammalia; order Primates; family Cebidae; genus Sapajus; species Sapajus apella. Next base: position 2,640,954 of record NW_022436973.1, on the reverse strand, counting down.
AACCAAAGACAAAAACCACATGATTATCTCAAAAGACACAGAGAAGGACTTCCACAAAATTCAACAGACCTTTATGCTAAAACGTCTCAAAAAACTAGGTATCCAAGGAAAATATATCAAAATAATAAAAGCTATTTATGACAAACCTACAGCCAATATCATACTGAATAGGCAAAAACTAGAAGCATTCCCTTTGAAATCTGGCACTAGATAAGGATGCCCTCTCTCACCACTCCTATTCAATATAGTATTGGAAGTTCTAGCCAGAGCAATTAGGCAAGAAAAAAAATAAAGGGTATTCAATTAGGAAAGGAGGAAGTCAAATTGTCTCTATTTGCAGACAACATTATTGTATATTTAGAAGACTAGTATCTCAGCCCAAAATCTCCTTAAGTTGATAAGCAACTTCAGTAAAGTCTCAGGATACAAAATCAATGTGCAGAAATCACAAGCATTTCTATACACCAATAACAGACTAACAGAGAGCCAAATCATGAGTGAACTCCTATTCACAATTGCCACAAAGAGAATAAAATAGCTAATAATACAACTAAAAAGGATGTAAAGGAACTCTTCAAGGAGAACTACAAACCACTGCTCAAGGAAATAAGAGAATACACAAACAGATGGAAAAACATTCCATGCTCATGGTTAAGAAGAATCAATATCATGAAAATGGCCATACTTCCCAAAGTAATTTATAGACTCAATGCTATCCCCATCAAGCTACCAATGACCTTCTTTACAGAACTGGAAAAAAACATCTTAAGCTTCGTATGGAACCAAAAGAGAGCCCGCATAGCCAAGACAATCCTAAGCAAAAAGAAGAAAGCCGAAGGCATCATGCTACCTGATTTCAAATTATACAACAAGTCTACAGTAATCAAAATAGCATGGTACTGGTACCAAAACAGAGATATAGACCAATGGAACAGAACAGAGGCCTTGGAGGCAATGCCACACATCTGCAACCATCCGATCTTTGACAAACTTGACAAAAACAAGCAATGGGGAAAGGATTCCCTGTTTAATAAATGGTGTTGGGAAAACTGGCTAGCAGTGTGCAGAAAGCAGAAACTGCACCCCTTCCTGACACCTTACACTAAAATTAACTCCAGATGGATTAAAGACTTAAACAGACCTAACACCATAAAAACCCTAGAAGAAACCATTCAGGACGTAGGCATAGGCAAGGACTTCATGACTAAAACACCAAAAGCAACGGCAACAAAAGCCAAAATAGACAAATGGGACCTAATTAAACTCCAGAGCTTCTGTACAGCCAAAGAAACAATCATTAGAGTGAACCAGCAACCAATAGAATGGGAAAAAGTTTTTGTAATCTACCCATCTGACAAAGGGCTAATATCCAGAATCTACAAAGAACTAAAACAGATTTACAAGAAACAAACAAATCCATCCAAAAGTGGGCGAAGGATATGAACAGACACTTTTCAAAAGAAGACATATATAAGGCCAACAAACATATGAAAAAATGCTCATCATTACTGATTATTAGAGAAATGCAAATCAAAACCACATTGAGATACCACCTCACGCCAGTTAGAATGGCGATCATTAAAAAATCTGGAGACAACAGATGCTGGAGAGGATGTGGAGAAGTGGGAACACTTTTACACTGTTGGTGGGAGTGTAAGCTAGTTCAACTATTGTGGAAGACAGTGTGGCACTTCCTCAAGGACCTAGAAATAGAAATCCCTTTGACTCAGCAATCCCATTACTGGGTATATATCCAAAGGATTATAAATCATTCTACTATAAAGACACATGCACACATATGTTCATAACGGCACTGTTTATAATAGCAAAGACCTGGAACCAACCCAGATGCCTATCAGTGATAGACTGGACAAGGAAAATGTGGCACATATAAACCATGGAATGCTATGCAGCCATCAAAAACGATGAGTTCGTGTCCTTTGTAGGGACATGGATGAATCTGGAAACCATCATTCTCAGCAAACTGACACAAGAACAGAAAATCAAACACTGCATGTTCTCACTCATAGGTGGGTGTTGAACAATGAGAACACAGGGACACAGGGAGGGAAGCATCACACAATGGGATCTGTTGCGGGGGGGCAAGGGAGGGACAGAGGTGGTGTGGGGAGGTCGGGGAGGGATAACATGGGGAGAAATGCCAGATGTAGGTGACGGGGGGTTGGAGGCAGCAAACCATATTGCCGTGTGTGTACCTATGCAACAATCCTGCATGATCTGCACATGTATCCCAGAACCTAAAGTATAATTTAAAAAAAAAAAAAAACCTCGCTACTTTTTTCTACCCAAATACCTGCTTTTTAAAGCTAGTGTTCATTTTTTTAAAAAGATTAATTGTTGAAATGCTTAAAAATCATCTGATAGTTGCCCTAACTGACATCATGCATTTTTCTTTCATGAAAATTGTGAAACTCAGTTAAATGTTTAAAATGCGAATAGCAGACACACAAGTTTCCTTACTGGAATGAAATTTAAATGGAAAGTGGAACTTCACAGGTACAAGTACCTTAAGTTCCATATTGCTTAAAGAGTGGAACTTGGCCAGGCGTGGTGTCTCACACCTGTAATCCCAGCACTTTGGGAGGCCGAGGCGGGCAGATCACCTGAGGTCAGGAATCCGAGACCAGCCTGACCAACAAGGAGAAACCCCGTCTCTACTAAAAATACAAGAATTAGCTGGGCGTGGTGGCACATGCCTGTAATCCCAGCTACTGGGGAGGCTAAGTCAGGAGAATCACTTGAACCTGGGAGGCGGAGGTCACAGTGAGCTGAGATTTCGCCATTGCACTCCATCCTGAGCAACAAGAGCGAAACTCTGTCTCAAAAAAAAAAAAAAAAAAAAAGTCGAATTCAAGAGCCAGGGGCCATGACTTGCACTTGTAGTCCCAGCTACTTGAGAGGCTGAGACGGGAGGATTGCTTGGCACCAGCTCAAGGCCTCAGTGAACTATGATCGATCATACCACTGCACCCCAGCCTGGGTGACAAAAAAGAATGGAGCTTAAAGTGAAAAGTATGTGTCCTCAAGTCCAAACAATAATTCTCCAATATACTAGAAGCCTATTACTCATATCCAAAGGCGTGTTAATCAGCCAGTCAACCCGTTTCTACCATGTGGATGAAGTAGTCAACGTGACTCCCTGGAAATGTACTATGGATAGAGATTATTCAAAGATGTGGCAATAACTACCTGGAGTCTTCAGCAGGAGTAACATTCGACTGTTCTGTGTTACAGTCACAGACAGCCTACGGTGACCAACATGCCCCAGTTTGCCCAGGACTGTCCCAGTTTGGGCACTGAAAGTTCTGAGTCCCAGAAAACAGTTGGCTGCCCTGACAGCACCATGCTTGTCTCACCTCAGGGTGCATGAGAAGGAGTTCCTGTTTCCCTCTGGCCAGCCAGGGGCCCAGCTGTAGGACCTCTGGGGTCAAAGAACTGCCTAACAGAAGGAATATGTCTTAGTTCAGGCTGTTCTAACAGAATATCACAGTCTGGGTGGGTTTAAACAACAAACATTTATTTCTCACATTGTCAGAGGCTGGAAGTCCTATTTCTCTCTTATACCCTCAAAGAGAGAGCTCCGGTGGTCTTCATCCCTTCATAAGGGGCAATGAATCCCATTAGGATATTTTTCTCATGTCCTAACTACTGCCCTAAAGCCCTATCTCCTACCAACACATTGAAGATTTAGTCTTCAACATATAAATTTGGGGGGACACATTCAGTCCATAGCAGGGTACTTGGGGACAGAAGGGAAACTAGTCTGAGCAGTGACCACATCTCCTCCCAACTGCCCTCCCCTCTCCCAGGTAAACTTCAGATGATTCTGGGGCAGGAGCTCCACCCCCAGCTACTTACCTCTTCCTCCAATAGAAACAAAGCCCAGGCCAGCCCTTGGGGATGGGAGGGAGGGGACATCAACAGAGGACAGAGACAGCTGAAGACGCCATTTCTGGCATCCTCTCGGGTCTCCTGTGCCAGGGAAGGTAGGAAATGTGGGGGAAATGTCCATCCAGCCCTAAAACTCTGAGCTGGCTGGGCCACCCTGCAGCCCACAGTGGGTCCACAAGAACAGTTGCTTGGTTACTGAGACGATGAGCTGACGAGACCACCCACAACAGGTGGGTGCTTAGTGCACATCTAGACACTGTGTAAGCGCTCAGTGAATGCTAGCGGTGGTTGCTTGGTTGGTTGGTTTGTTTCTTTGTTTATTGAGCTGAAGTCTCACTCTGCTGCCCAGGCTGAAGTGCAATGGTGCAACCTCAGCTCACTGCAACCTCCGCCCCCTCGGATTCAAGCGATTGTCCTGCCTCAGCCTCTGGAGTACCTGGGGTTACAGGCACCTGCCACCAAACCCGACTAATTTTTTGTATTTTTGGTAGAGACAGGGTTTCACCATCTGGGCCAAGCTGGTCTTGGACTTCTGACCTCGTGATTTACCTGCCTTGGCCTCTCAAAGTGCTGGGATTGCAGGCATGAGCCACCGTGCTCAGCCAATGTTAGCTGTTTTTAATTAGCTATCGCCCGCTGGGACTCAGGCCACACTGCAGAATGGGCTTATCCTCCCTCCCCTCCGCCTCTCCTGTCCCCATTAAAGCCCCACCTCCTCCATTGCTGTGTGGCTGAGAGTTTCCTAAGTGTCAGTTTTCTTACATACAAAGTAGAAAGAATAATAGTCCCAACCTTACAGAGTCCCCATGGGAAGTAAATGAAACAGGGCGTGTAGTAGCCTGCTTTGGATGTAGTAAAGGCTCAGTAAGATCATCATTGTCATTCCTCTTATCCCCCAGGGCACCCGGGGGTTGGGGAGGCACTGAGGGAAGAAGAGGAGGGAAGGGTCCCACACCTATCAGAAACAAATCGAATTTTTAAGACCCATGAAAATCTATTCTTGTGGGAGGGGCCCATGAAGGCAGAAGTGTCTAGGGTCCACAAAAGTCACCATGCAGCCCTGCTCAAAAGACAAAAACAAAAACCTACGCCTGAGCCGGGCGTGCTGGTGGCCCACGCCCGTCATCCCAGCACTTTGGGAGGCCGAGGTAGGCGGATCACTTGCGGTCAGAAGTTCAAGAACAGCCTGGCCAACATGGTGAAACCCCATCTCTAATAAAAATACAAAAATCAGCCGGGCATGGTGGTGGGTGCCTGTCATCCCAGCTACTCAGGAGGCTGAGGCGGGAGAATCGCTGGAACCCAGGAGGGAGAGGTTGCAGTGAGCCAAGATCACATCACTGCACTCCAGCCTGGGCGACAGAGTGAGACTCAGTCTCAAAAAATAAAAATGAAAATCCTATGCCTGCCTTATTTTTAATCCCCATTCTCCCCATCCCAACTCAACCCATGTCCACCTCCCACCTAGACAATGACCATAGCTTCCCAGCAAGTCTCCCAGCCTGTCTGTGAAATCCTTATATCCTTCTTCCACAGAGCAGCCAGCACGATCTGTCAAAATCACAAATCTGACCTTGTTTCCTCCCTCCTGAAAACCTTCTGTGCCTCCAGATTGCCCTCAAGACAAAAGTCCAAACTCCCCTGCCAGGCACACAAGTCCCCAGGGGGCAGTCAGCTGCGCTCCCCTCCACACACCCAGCCATCCTGCTTTCACTCCTCCACACCTTTGCACTTGCAGTACCCTCTACCCAGAACACCCTTCCCCCTGCAAACTCCTAGCCATCCTTCAAAGCCCAGCTCCTCTCAGAGAAATTCCACACATTTGTCATAGTGTGATCTCGAATGAATGTCACCTCGAGGTCAAGGTCTATGTTTTCTTCCTTTTCATCCCCCCAACCACCTCCCCAGTGCCTATCTTACAGTGATTGTCCGACAGTGTTTATGATTCCCCCATGGTCAGTATCCAGGTGCTCCTCTACCCCACCTCTTGCTGCCCCAGCACCCCTACAGTCCTGTGACCTCCAAATGCCAAGGGAAGCTCTGTGGTGCTGTCCACCTTTTTCTTGTCGGGCAGACTGGGAGTGTAGCCCCTCTGGGGTGCACAGACAGCAGAGTAGCCTTGAATGGGTTGAGCTTTCACCAACAACACCCACCTCGAATAGAAGCCATCAGCTTGCCAGGATTGGAGAGGAAACTTCAAGTCCCCAAGAAAAACCCAAAGGCCATGTTCAGAGACTTGGCCAGAACCAAGCGCTGTTCAGCCTTTGTGTGTGACAGTGTGCCACTCTGTGCCTCAGTTTCTCCATCTCACAAGAGTGAATTGGTCTAAAGCCTCAAAAGAAAGGATTCTTCCAACTCTGGCTACGAAGCCTCTTCCAGGGCCTCCCATCAGCCCAGACCCAGTTATCAACGCAGAGGGAAGAGTGCCACCTACTGACTGCCTCTCACCAAAACACTGAACCACTAAAGGAGTCAGTGAAATGTGCAAGGCTCAAAGTGAACAGTTGTCTGCATTCTCCCTTTGCAGAGCTACAGCAACCTCCCTTTTCATGGGTCTGAGGGGCACCCCTCCAGCCTGGACAGAGAGCTTTAGCTGCACTGCTCACCCCTCCTGTCCTCTGCCCCAAGCCCCAGGAAAGCCAGGCGCCCTCATGCCATCCTGCCCCTGTGCCAGGCCGATCAGCAGGGTAGCCCCCAGCTGCCAGCCCCCCTCACACTGGGCTGGCGGCTGGAGGTGGAGAACAATGATCCCTATTGTGACTAAATTTCCCCCTGAAGATCTCATTCAAGATGTTAGAGTGAGCGATCATAAAAGGAATTAATAGTTGATTCGCTGTATAATTTCCTAGTTCAATATACTTTAGTGCAGCGACTAAATGAGGCGTCCCGGCCGTTCGGTGGGGCCAGATAGCAACTTTATCACTGGGATCTCAGGCTGAGGAATAAAAGCAATTCTTCTGAAGTAATTGCGTCTAATTAAAAGAAACATTTAAAAAGTGTAACCAAAAGGAATTCATTTCAAATGGAAAATTAATGCTGAAAAATAGCCCTGAGCTCTCTTGTCGCAGCTAATAGCCAGGCAGCCGCAGAATAATTAAACTGTTTTGAAATGTCGATACCATCCTCGTCGGGAGAAGATGGGCATGGCTGAGCACATCCCGGGCATCAGCAAAGTGGGTGGCTTCCAAAGAAATGGCCAGCACTCCGACTTGGGGTCAGCCACAGGCTTCCAGGCGGGGTGAGGCCCAGGCCACCTCAGACAAGGCTGGAAAAGGCTGGTAATATGGTATTTAATGAAGGAAACCCCACTTCCTGGATACCTGAGCACCCCAGTGACTCTTCAGAACAATCCTGCACGTCAAGTGTCATTAGTATCATCATCATCATCATCATCATCATCGCCATTGTCAGTTCAAAAAGAAGATTCCTTGTGACTAGCTACCTTGTCTAAAATCGCAGGCAATATGTAATAGCAGAGCCAGGATTCGAACTCAGGTCTGCCTAGCTCTGATGTCCACATCAATTCCACTACCCTGGATGTTAGAATTCAGCATCAGGAAAAAGGCTGTGTGCTTTCTAATGCTGTCATTCTCAGTTCTGCCTGCGTTAGACTCACCTGACACCCCCATTTCCCTTTTTAAAAAGAGCTTTGAAAAACCAGTCCCAGACTCCGCTCCCAAAGACTCTGCCTTTGTTTATCTGAGAAAAGCATGGACATCAGCATTTTTTTGAGACAGTGTCTTGCTCTGTTGGCCAGGTTGAAGTGCAGTGGCACGATCACAGCTCTCTGTGGCCATGACCTCCTGGAATCAAGCGTTCCTCCCACCTCAGCCTCCCAAGTAGCTGGGACTACAGGCACACACCCCCATGCCTAGACAATTTGCTGCCCAGTCTGTGGACATCAGTTATTTTTTCAGAGCTTCCCAGGTGACTCAACTGTGCAGCTGGGGTCTAGAACCACTAGTCTAAATCCCAGTCATCAGGCCCCCTTCACCCCGTGAACATTCCCTGAAATTTTCCTGCTCACTTCCCCTGGGGAGTTTTGCCTAGTGTAAAATCCAAGGGTGACCGCTTCCCTTACAAGGTTACAGCCAGTTTGAACTTAACTAAAAGAGACTAATTGAGAACCTGCACTTAGTACATGCTAAATAAATAAATGTTAGTTTTGAAATGGACGACCGCAAGAAGTAAGAACCCAAGATGAAATTGTTATCAGAAAGGAGTCCCGATGCAGACCCCAAGAGAGGGTTCTCAGATCTTGAACAAGAAAGAATTTGAGGCGAGTCCATTGGGTAAATTAAAAGCAAGTTTATTAGGAAAGTAGAGGAATAAAGAATGGCTACTCCATAGGCAGAGCAGCGGAATGGAATGCTTGACTAAGTATACTTATAGTTATTTTTTGACTATATGTTAAACAAGGGGTGGATTATTCATGAATTTTCTGGGAAAGGGCAGGCAATTCCTGGTACTGAAAGTTCTTCCCCTTTTTTAGACCATATAGGGTAACTTTCTGATGTTGCCATGGCATTTGTAAACTGTCATGCTGCGGGTGGGCATGTCTTTTAGCATGCTAATGCATTATAATCAACGTATAATGAGTAGTAAGGACGACCAGAGGTCACTTTCATGACCATCTTGATTTGGGTGGGTTTTTGCCTGCTTCTTTACACACACTATTTTATCTTCAAGGTCTTTATGACCTGTATCTTGTGCCAACCTTCTGTCTCATCCCGTGACTAAGAATGCCTAACCTCCTAGGAATGCAGCCTGGTAAGGTCTCAGCCTTATATTACTCAGCCCCTATCCAAGATGGAGTTGCTCTGGCTCAAATGCCTCTGACAAAATGTCTAGCAAGCATTAACTGTAGCTTCTAACTCCTTTAAAACCTGGGGCCGGGGTGGAAAACTAATCTGAAAAGATGATCTGGCCAGAAGTGTTCTGTTCTAACATGAATTCAGAATGGGGGTAGATCATGCTAGCTTTAGCACCAAATCTTACAGTTTTGTTTACAGTTACCTGAACTAGGCTGGGAGTTGCCTTTGATCAGTGATTATGGAGCGTGCTTTAATGAAACAGAAGAACGATTTGCAATCCATGAGTTGTTTATTATGCTAACAGGCATTATTAAAGACCCTGAGACTGTTCCCTAAAAGTGTGTCCCCGAAGTAGATTTAAACATGCACCTAAACCTTATTTACACCCTTACGATTTTCAGAAAACACCTTCTTTATACATATGCAAAGATCCCAGTGCCCTTTTTCTGAATTGCAAATATATTCCAATCTCCAAAGATCATCAGCAAGGCACCAACTGCTTTGTTATGGCTAAAGCCCTAAAAGGGAACCCGGGGTCTCTAAGGGTGATGGAGGACTTGGGATGGTCCACTCAGAAGAAGCATCATCTTACCTTCTGATGAAATGGGGCTTATAGTGACCGCACGGGATTGACCAAGGCTGAGGGATTTCCACAACGTTCTGAGGTTTTGTTTGTTTGTTTTTGGTTTTTGTTTTTTTGTTTGTTTGTTTTTGCTATTCTTTGCCTGAAAACTTTCTCTGTCCACAGAAGCCACTTTGTCCACCTGTGTGGCAGGCCAGAAGTGCCACACACACCCCCAAAGCAGCTCCTAACCAGTGCACGGTGAGAGTAGGTGGACAAACACTCCAGCTCCCTCACCCTGTGGGTGGAAAACTCTGTGGTGCAGTCCATACAGACTCCCACAGTTCCCCAGCACGATTAACCCTTAATCACCCAGGGAACACTAACAGGATGATGATGTCTTTATTGTCTGCCTTCTCCTCCCTGTCTCACTTCCTCACTCCCTTACCTGTATTGCCTTTATCTCTCAGATAAATTGCTTGCATTTGAGTCAATATCTGCTAAGACGGGGTAAGAACAATACCTTTGGGACCACTGGGCTAGCAGTTGTGGCAGAGATCCACCCCAAACTGGCCCCTGTGCCTGCTTCATGGAAAGAGGATGGGCTTTTGGAGCAGAGACGCTTAAGCTCCAAATCTGGTCCAGATGTTTACCAGCTGTGTGACTTAGGAGAAGTCAGTGAGCCTTGCTGAGCCTCTCTGTTCTCTAGTATGAGATGGGAATGGTAATGAGAACCACTGCAATGAGTTGTTGAAAAGATGCATTGAAATTCTGCAGAGTAAGCCCATGGCACAACCAGGTGTTTATTCAGAAAGTATTAATAGAAGATTTATTTCATGATGGGTTCTGAGTGTGGCCCAGTGGCATGTGCAAAGGATGAGGCCAGATCCCCCTTCCTGGAGCTCCTAGGGAGATCAGATGTAAGGAGATCAGTTATGATGTTGCCATTCATGCTGGAAAACCTACGGGCTGGGGGCAGCTGGGGATCTGCACCAAGATCTCCAAGGGTCTAGCTGTGTGGTCCAATAAGAAGCCACCAATCACATGTGGCTATTTAAATGTACATTAATTAAAATTAAATACAATTTAAAATTCAATTCTTCAGTCCCACTAGCCAGATTTCAAGTGCTCAGTAGCCATATGTGGCTCGTGGCTACCATATTGGGCAGTGCAGATCTAGAACATTTCCACCATCGTAGGAAGTTCTGCACTAGCCTCAGATCCGACAGACCTGGAATTCAGACCTGGCACTATCTTTGCTGGCTGTCAGATTTGGGCATAGCTCCTTACCTTCCTGAGCCTCAGTTTCTTCACCTGTGAAATGGGCTATACTAATCATCTCGCTCTAGGCAGTGTGGTTATCGCAAGCGCCAAATTGAAAGTTTTCAGGAAGCCAGGCGTGGCGGCTTACGCCTGTAATCCCAGCACTTTGGGAGGCTGAGGCAGGTGGATCACGAGGTCAAGAGATTGAAACCATCCTGACCAGCATGGTGAAATCCCAACTCTACTAAAAGTATAAAAATTGACTGGGTAGGGTGGCACACACCTGTAGTCCCAACTACTAGGAAGGCTGAGGCAGGAGAATCACTTGAACCTGGGAGGCAGAGGTTGCAGTGAGCCAAGATCATGCCACTGCACTCCAGCTAGTGACAGAGCAAGACTCGTCTCAAAGAAAACAAAAAGTTTTCGTGAAACCATTAGACCAGCAGCACCTTGTCTGGAAGACTCCAGAAGCATAAATAATGTTGACCCAATCTACTTCAGCATTTGGTTTTGCTTTTCTTCCTCTTAGATCCATGGATCCCAAATCTCCCTGGTTTTCTAGCTGGGCCCTCACTGCCCACCTCCACCCCCACTCCTCCATCCATCCTCTGTGATCCCATCTCTCTCATCTCCAACTCTGCCCACACCTTCAAGCAATCAGCACATAGACCAAGACCTTCCTGGGGTCTTCACAGAACCAAAGTTTTGGACACATGAAGGGTGGAGAGCAGGGAAAAGGCTTCCCTGGGCTCTAAGAGATAAGCTTGGAAAAGGGATGTCCCTAAAGGCGTGTTACTAAGTGGAAGAAGCCAACCCGAAATGGGTACACACTGTATGGTTCCAACTATGTGACAGTCTGGAAAAGACCAAACTATGGAGACAATAAAAAGACCAGTTGCTGCCAGAAAGGGATGAATAACAGAGCACAGATGATTTTCAGGGCAGTGAAACTATTACTACAATGGTGATACAAATCATCAGACATTTGTCAAAACCCATAGAATAGCCAACACCAAGAGTGAACCCTTATGTAAACGATGGACTCTGGGTGATACTGATGTGTCAAGGTAGGTTCGCTGACTGTGACAAACGTATCACTCCCAAGCAGGATGCTGATCACGAGGGAGGCTCTGTGTAAGGGTGGGAGTAGGGGAATGTGGGAACTCTGTACTTCCCACTTAATTTTGCTATGAACCTAAAAATGCTCTAAAAATAAATAAATAAAGTCTTCTTAAAAAAAATGATGGAACTGACTTTACCTTGGTCCAGTGAAGATGCCAACAGCAGTAACCAGTTAGAGGATAGACGAGCCATCACTTGAGGGGCAAGTGAAAAAAGCCACACTCCAAGGCTCAATAAATACATTTAAGAATGGGCGCAGTGGCTCACGCCTGTAATCCCAGCACTTTGGGAGGCCAAGGTGGGCAGATCACCAGGTCAGGAGATCAACACCATCCTGGCCAACATGGTGAAACTCTGTCTCTACTAAAAATACAAAAATTAGCCAGGTGTGGTGATGGGCACCTGTAGTCCCAGCTACTCAGGAGACTGAGGCAGGAGAATCACCTGAACCCGGGAGGCAGAGGTTGCAGTGAGCTGAGATTGCACCAGCTTCTCAGCTCTGGCAAAGATTTCTGGCAAAGATCCATTCTGGAAGGGAATGGAAGGGAGAAGCACTTAGCTTGGATCCGTGGCACCCAGGATTCCCTGGGGCACTCCTGTTCTTAGCCACAGCCTCGCCTGATCCCACAAAGTCAAGCCTTGCAGGGTACAGCCTTCCTAATCTTCCAGCCATCACGGGCCCTGTGCCTGACACCTTCATTTCTCTTTATCTGTTCTTTCTCTTCCTTCCACCACAATATGCTCAAATCGTCCAAAAATTTCTCTTTATCACTGAGCCTCCCTAATTAAGCTAACATTATTAGAAGGTTGGAAGAAAAAAGAAAGAAAAAGAAAACCCTCCCAAATTCTCTTTGCGTTTCAGTAGCTCTTTAATATGCGAGGCAACGAGAGATGAGCTGCTCCTAATTGCCAGTCCCTGGAGTAGCCAGTCAGAAAATGAATTGATGCGTTTTTTCCTTATGAACAATGCATGTAGCACAAATTGCAGTGGCCGTCACCAGAGATTTAATTACAAAATATCATTACTTTCACACATCATTTCAGATTTGGCCTGATCAAATCAAAGTTAGGGCGAGAGGGAGAGAAAACTGCACTCTTAGCAGGGTCATTCATTCAGGGGTGGCTGCAACGCGGGTGGGAATTGGCATTGTCGAAACTTCCTCGGGGCCATTGCAGGGGAAGCAGCTGCCAGAGATGTCTGTGCAAAGGGAGGTTTCTGGGATTCAGGGTTTCAGCAGAGTAGAGGCTCTGGGCCTGCAGGAGGGGACCCAGGGCGTGAGAGACATCCCTCAAGGGAAAAATCAGGCTGCAGAGAGTCTCAGAACCCTGCAATGCAAAGAAGCTACAGAAAGCCCCTTCATGGCTGGCTGATGTCTCCTGTTCATTCGTTCCACAAATATTTGTTGAGCACCTAGTGTGTGCCAGATGCTGTGCCAGACCCCGGGGAGGCAAAATTGTCAGCAGACAAATGTGGTCTCTGCCTTCACCAGGTTCACACTCTGGTTAGGAAAACAGATTTGAATCGAATAATCACAGTATAGTGAGAGAGACAGGAGGGGTAGTGGAGCCCAGTCTTCCTGCAATTTGAATTCCTGCTCCATCCAACCATCAGCTCACACTTTGAAAATGGAAAACATATCAATTACATGAATTCCTGCTCCATCCTTTAACAGCTGTGTGACCTTGGCTTAGTCACTCAGCCTCTTGGTGCCACAGCTTCCACCTCTGTGACATGGGGAAAATAATCGGGTGCAGTGACTCACATGTAATTCCAGCACTTTGGGAGGCTGAGGCAGGAGGATTGCTTGAGGCCAGGAGTTTGAGACCAGCCAAGCAATGTAGCAAGACACTGTCTCTACAGAAAAGTTAAAAATTAGTTGAGTGTGGTAATGTGTGCCTGTAGTCCCAGCTACTCGAGAGGCTGACGAGGGAAGATCACTTGAGCACAGGAGTTCAAGACTGCAGTGAGCCGTGATGGCGCCACTGCACTCCAGCCTGGGTGACAGAGCAAGACCCTGTCTCTAAAAAATAATAATAATAGTACTTGCCTCTTAGATGTGTTGCAGATTAGATGATTCAATATTTATAATACACTTGGAACAGTGCCTGGTACATGGTAAGCTCCGTGTAAGTGTTTGTTAAATGAATACAAACTTAAAACTGCAACTGTAAAAAGCAGAGTGTGTCATATTCTGAGAGTCTATGATAAGGGGATTCAACCTAGCCAAGGAAATCAGGTAGGTCTTGAGCTGAAATGCAAAGGAGGGGGATATTAATTTAGTGAAATACCTAAGTAGAGTAGTCTTAGCAGAGAAATCAGCATGTGCAAAGGCCCTGTGGCAGGAGGAAGCATTTTGAGGACAAGACGCTGGAAAAAAGGCCAATGTGGCTGGAACATAATGCAAGCTAAGGATGAGGAAGCTGGCAGGGCTAGTCCGTGTAGGGCCTTGTAGGCCTTGGTCAAGAGTTTGGACTATAAAAATTACTCATGAGCATTAGAGTCTTCTATCAGCTAGCCTTAGTTGTGATAGATTTATTGCAAAGGTGGCTCAAATTTTTTCCTTCCCTGTACCCACATCCCTTGCAATGTGACTTTACAGCTCCTCCCATCAAGAGGTGAAGTCCATTTTCCCATCCCTTAAATCTGAGCCAACCTGGTGACTTGCTTTGCCTGATAAAATGTGCTGGAAGTGACACTATACCAGTTCTGAGCCTGGGCCTCAAGCAGCCAGGCGTGCTTCTGATTCTTCTGCTGGAACACTGCTCAGCCACCATTAGGACAAGTTTAACCTAGCTTCCTGGAGGGTGAGAGACCACAGAGAGCAGAAATGCGTCATCCCAGCCAAAGCTGTACTAGATCCAACTAAAGCCAACAATCAGCCAACACATGAGGAATCCCCAGTCAAGAGTTAGTAAAACTGTTCAGCTAAGCCCAGCAATGATCAGCAGAACCACCCAGCTGACCCACAGAATTATGAGTTACATAAACAGCCATTGTTTTTAACCACTAAGTTTTGGAATGCTTTGTTACACAGCAGTAGCTAACTGATACACACATTGATGGGACGGGAGTATGGTAAGAAATGCGTGGGGTGGAGACAAAGAAAGGAAGAAGAATTAGGAGGAGGAGGAGAAGGAGGGAGAAAGGTTCTATAGCAAGGTATAATACTGACATACCCAAGATGTGCACAGAGCTCACCTAGAAGAAATAGCTTAGTTCTACAGGGAAGAATGAAGCGCCACAGTCAGGGAAGGCTTTCCAGAAGACAAACAATGAGCACATGTCTGTCCAGGAAGGACAGGTGAGAGAAGAAAGAACATGGGCAAAGGCATGGAGTTATGAAAAGAGAGGGGGCTTGGTCAAGAGCAGAGAAAATAGGTGAGGCAACCACGGGCCCTGGGCAGTTGAGCATCAGCCACCCGTAGGCCATGCTAGGGGCAGAGCTGAAGGTGGAATGCCAGCTAAGAGCACCTAGCTAGGAGGAGCTGGAAGGACCTGCTATGAACACTTGCTGTGGTTGCAGAAGATGGGGTGAGGGACTTGGACAGAGGGTTCTAGGGTAGATACAGCCAGGGCAAGGGGGCCTAGAAGAAAGGGATCCTCAAGATCCACATAGCTCCGGGAAGCAGTGTAGGTCACAAGGGCATCCAAGACCCCACCCTCCAAGACCATTTCACCACTGTGTGGCCTTAGGCAGGTCTGTCCTCTCTGAGCCTGGCCTCTCGGAGGTTCTATCAACGAACTCATACCTGAAGACTGGGAAGGCACTTTGTAAACCAAACCGTGAAGCCCATGCAATTGGATGGGGCGGAGTTACTCGCGTTCCTCATTCGATGTATTTCCTCCAATTTTATCCAGAAACGGTTTTCCCAGGAAACTACGCATCAGTCAGAATCCCACAGGAAACAGGCAGCAATTGAGGAGGGTTTAATTTTTTAAGTGAGCAAAAAACCAGGATGGTGCCACACTCCAGGGACAGCAGCAGTCCTTACTACACCGAGGCCTGCAGGGACAAAGAGGAGAGCCATTAGTGGGGCCTGGAGAGAGAAGGGGTTGCTAACATCAGCTGCAGCTTCTGTCACCGACCTGGTAGAGAGGGAGCTGGGGAAATAAACCTCACTGTCCTCCCACCCTCCAGTCTCCGGCTAGAGCCTCCCATTGGCTGAAGCCATTCCAGAAGTTGGAAGCTTGTAATGCACTCATGGGTCGGCACCCAGGGCCAGTGCAGGGGGAGGAGGTGGGCAGAGGACCTGGATAAGCACAGGGAAGACATCAGCACTACCTCCGCAGAGGGTGTGTGGGAGGAGAAGAAAGTAGGCTCTTTTTTTATTATTATTTTTTTAAGAGACAAGGTCTTGCCATGTTGGCTAGGCTGGTCTCAAACTCCTGGCGTCAAGTGGTCCTCCCACCTCAGCCTCCCAAAGTGCTGAGATTACAGGTGTGAGCCACCGCACCCAGCCAAAAGTAGGCTCTTTAAGACCTAGCAAAACATAGGCGTCTCCAGAGGATCACCTCCGTGTCCAGGTCCTTCTCCATGCTGTCTTCATTTCAGTGGTTCTCAAAGCATGGTCTGGGGCCCCTGGGGGCCCCTGGAACCCTTTCAGGGTATCCACAAGGTCAAAACTATTTTCATAATAATGCTAAGATATTATTTGCCTTTTTACTCTCATTCTTCCATGGGTATGTGGGGGGTGGGGTGGGGTTTCCAGAGGCTACTTGATGTAGCCACAATTACCTGAAAAGACTATTAAAATCCTCCTCCCTCTTCCAACCACATATTGGAATGAGACCAGATTTTCCTCACACCCTTAAACCAAAACAACTTATCAGAATGAATTGAATGCAAAAGTAGATATGTGGCCGGGCACAATGGCTCTTGCCTGTAATCCCAGAACTTTGGGAGGCTGAGGCCAGTGGATTGCCTGAGCTCAGGAGTTGGAGGCTAGCCTGGGCAACATGGTGAAGCCCTGTCTCTACCAAAACTACAAAAGAAACACCCAGGTGTGGTGGTGCGTGCCTGTAGTCCCAGCTACTCGGTAGACTAAGGCATAAGAATCACTTGAATCCGGAGGTAGAGGTTGCAGTAAGCCAAGATCGCACGACTGCACTCCAGCCTGGGAAACAGAGTGAGACTGTCTCAAAAAATACATATATATAGATATGCGACTCTAAAGATTTGCAGAAAAGTATAGTACAATGACACTCTTCTCACATTCTTCTTACTTTAGAAAATAGTTTTTTTTTCATTAAAAATATTATTTATGTCGATATATAATGGGCTCATGATTGTTAACTCAGTACATAAATTGCTTTGATTCCTCTTTTAATTTTTAATATGGTAAATATTGATAGAGCTCACATAAACAAAAGTTCATGAGGTGTAGGGGGTCTTCAACAATTTTTAGGCACATAATGGGGTCCTGAAATCAAGAAGTTTGACAGCACAATGCTCAGAACAACTCTCTAAGGAAGATCCGGTGTCTGGCTCTCGCTCAGGAAGCTGAGGCCAGGAGATGGGTTGACAGCTAGCTGGACTCACACAGCTGGTTGGTGGCTCAGCTGGGGTTGGAATCTGGGCTGTCTGGCACCAAAGCACACTCCTCACACTCTCTCCCAAGTGCCCGTGCAGCAAGAAGCCACAGGAGCAGTGGATGGTGGAACAGCACCTGGCTTCTGCCACCTCTTCTAGGCAGGGAACATGACAGGGATTGATTGATCTCAATGATCAGCTACAAATGGTCTCTACACGTGGCCATGTTAATCAGCTTCTACCAGCCAGGATCTGACCAGTTTGAAAGGTTTATAGCAACAATGTGGCGCTGATTTATTTCTCCTTAATAAAAAAGTGATCAAGTGAAACCTGCATCTATCATTCTATTTATCACTCGGGATGATTTATTAACTAATTACACTTGCAGTGGCCGCTGGCTCTAAGTATGGACGATGGGGGGGAGGTGGGGTCAGTCCAGCCATCAGTGCTGCCCTGGACACGTCTGCCGCCTTCCGTTCCAGCCTTGCCATTCACATATAGGCAAGAACAAGCTCTCGAATATGGGTATTCAGCCTCTGAGAGAAGCAGGAGAGAGGGGAGAAAGGGGTAGGTGAGAAACGGAGAGGCTGTCTGATCCCAGCCTCCCCCTTCCTCCCCCTTGATCCATGGAGAAGACACAGTGCCGCGAGCAGCAGGGAGGGGCACCGGGCAAAACACAGTTGCTCAGTTACATTCAAATCTCAGATAAACAATGAACAAGTTTTTTAGGGTAAGAATGTCCCAACTATTGCATGGATGTCCTGTGAAGCCTGGCAACCCAGTCAGGCATGGGGCTCATGCCTATAATCCCAGCACTTTGGGAGACCGAGGTGGGCAGATCACCTGAGGTCAGGAGTTCCAGGCCAGCCTGACCAACATGGAGAAACCCGTTTCTACTAAAAATACAAAATTAGCTGGGCGTGGTGGTGCATGTCTGTAATCCCACCTACTCGGGAGGCTGAGGCAGGAGAATCCCTTGAACCTGAGAGGTGCCATTGTGCTCCAGCCTGGGCAACAAGAGAGAAACTCCATCTCAAAAAAAAAACCTGGCAACCTTGGCCCCAGGGCCATGAGGGACCTGGTAGGGTATTCAGCTGATGTAACTATAAGTCCCAGTGTCCATAACCATGGCCCAGCGTCACTGCATGCCTGCTCTCTCCCCCTGCTCAACCATGGGCATCACACTGAGGGATCTGGGAGGATGTGACTTCTCAGAGCTGGTGGGCAAATCACACAGCCTTGCTGAGCCTCATCTGCAAAACAAGGGCTCCCAGCCTGTCCCAGCTCTTCCCCTGCCTGCTGCACAGGGCTTGTGGCAGTGGATGAGTCTGTCCCTTGCCAGCTACATGCTGGGGGGTCTATGGTAAAGGCTGGCATTGAGGCTGGCAAGACCAGGCCCACATCCACCCTAGGAAGGTTGGGTTTTCTTTAGTCCTCTTGGAGACAGTAACTACAACTCAAAACTTTTAGTTATACCATTTGTCTTGAAACCTTGGCTTTGGGATAGGAAAGCACAGAGGGTAAGCTGGCACAGCCTTTGCAGAAGAGCGCAGTGTATCTATCAAAGCTAAAAATAAGTGTATGTTGTGGCCGGGTGTGGTGGCTAACGCCTGTAATCCCAGCACTTTGGGAGGTCAAGCCAGGCTTATCACCTGAGGTCAGGAGTTTGAGACCAGCCTCAACAACATGGAGAAACCCCATCTCTACTAAGAATACAAAAACTAGTCGGGGGAGGTGGCACATGCCTATAATCCCAGCTACTCGAGAGGCTGAGGCAGGAGAATCACTTGAACCCGGGAGGCAGAGGTTGCAGAGAGCCGAGATAGTGCCACTGCACGCCTGGGCAACACAGCAGGACTCCGTCTCGAAAAAATAATAATAATAAATAAGTGCATGTTGTACTTAAAATAGAAGCACTATATGAGGACTTCATAAATCAATCAACCAATAACTATCCCTCTGACGTAGCAATCTCACTCCCAAGCATCCAAACCAGAGAAGAACAAGTGGTAGCAATCTCACTCCCAAGCATCCAAACCAGAGAAGAACAAGTGTTTCCATTAATCCCCCAACCAGAAACCACCTGAAATCAATCAAAAGGGAATGAGATGGATGAACTGCAATGTCATCAGAAGAAGACACAGAAGTCATCGGAATGAGGGAAAGATCTTGGCTAACCTGCCAAGATTTCCAAGATATTTATTATTATTAGAAAAAAGCAAGCTGAGAACATTCCAGACCAGGATTCCTCAACCTTGGCACTATTGACATCGTGGGCTGCATCAACCTTTGTGCTGGGGGCTGTCCAGGACATGGTCGGATGTTTAGCAGCGTTTCTGGTCTATACACATCAGATGTCAAGAGCACCTCCCTCCCGAGTCACTATGATCAAAAACGTCTTCAGATAGTGTCAAATGTCTCCTGGGGAGTAAAATTCCCTCCCCAGCCCACTTTCCCTCCTCCCACGGTGAGAACTGGTCTAGACAGCATTGTCAGGAATGTTTACATGAACCAAAGTAAACACCTAACTAGAACTTCTACAGGAACTTAGGTGAATGTGTGAATGCATGGGAGAAAGTCTGGAAGGAGTCTCCAGACTGGCAGTTGGGGTTGGCTCTGAGGAGGGGAGTGGGAATTTGGGTGGGGGGAAGAGAGGGATCAGGGGAGGACTTTGCTTTTGTTGTATCATCAGCATGTTTGCCCATGAGAATCCATGCATCTGTTCAGTACTTTTTTGTTGTTTGTTTTCTTTGAGACAGAGTCTCCCTCTGTTACCAAGGCTGCAGTGCAGTGGCGCCATCTTGGCTCACTACAGCCTCCACCTCCTGGGTTCAAGCAATTCTCCTGCCTCAGCCTCCCGAGTAGCTGAGACTACAGGTGCCCACCACCACACCCAGTTAATATTTGTATTTTTAGTAGAGATGAGGTTTCACTGTGTTGGCCAGGCTGGTCTCAAACTCCTGACCTCAGGTGACCCACCCACCTCAGCCTCCCAATGTCCTGGGATTACAGACATGTGCCACTGCACCTGGCCATCTGTTCTGTACTTGTATAATAAGAAAGAGAAGAGGAAAGGGGAGGGAAAGAGGGAAGGGGAGGGGAAGGAAGGAGGGGGAAAGGAATCAATGGGAAAGGAGAAGGAGAGAAGGGAGGGAGGAAGGGAAGGGAGGAAGGGAGGGAGGGAGGGAGGGAATGAGTGGCAGAAACCAGGTCTACAGCTGAGGAACCATGGGATCTGCTGCCTTTTCCTCTCTGGTCGTCAGTGTCCTCAAAGAGAAAGGACTGCATAAACAGGTCTCTAAAGACCCCTCCTGCCCTGTCCTCAGTTGAGGAGAGCCCCAAGGTGACCTGGCCCCCTCCCTCCCGGCTGTCCCTCCCACCAGCCCAGTTGTTGCTCAAAGAAAAGGAGCCCTTGGGGCTTCTCCTCCCTCTCAGCATCTCTGATTACGCCTCCTTGCAGGAGGAGGGGAGGTTGGGGCCTGGTCAGCCGCCCAGCTCCACACACTGAGGACTCACTGGGGCTTGATTAAATAATTACACAGAACCTACTGAGTAATCATCCCCGTCTCAAGAAGCAAGGAGCACCTTCAGAGGGAGGCCGCATTAGTGATTTGGGGGCGTGTGAGTGTGTCTGTCTCCTGCCTATGATAAAATTATCATCAGAAGTCCTCGTTTATAAAACGCATCCCTACCCCCATCTCCTTCGATGGCCGCCCAAACCCAGAGATGTGTATCATGTAACCCCCATTCCACGCAGAGGACACAGACTCACGAGCTTTGGGGCTGGCTCAAGGTCCCAGCACCAGGGGCTGGTGGCAAAGGTGGTCAAATGCCAGAAAGTGCACACGGCGTGGGGACGAGGCTCGGGACTGACAGATCTCATAAGAGGTTTTGTTTGGTTTTTGTCGTTTGGTTTTGTTTCCCCACTAGGACTATTTCTTTCCTTTCAGTTTTTGAAAACAAACCTAAAATCGGTCATGGGAGCCTCCCTAGGTCTTGCTGCCAAGAAAACAACCCAGCATGGGAGGTGAGGGCTGGGACCCACTGCAGCCACCTTCATTTCCCATTTACCAGGCCAAGGAGGACTGCTGGGTGGGGAGGGGGAGCCACCCGCCCTCCAGCTCCGGGATAAGGACACCCCTTCCAGCCAAGCGCCTGGTTTAATTGGAAAGGGAAATAAATGGCTGACACAAGGCTACACCAGGGCTCTCTGTGGCCCACAGGGCCTGGTCCTCAGATGCCCGCTGCCTGCACTGCTTGGCCAGCTACCCACCGCGGGCCCCATTGGCTCATTTACACTGTAGCAGTCCAAATTCATTAATAATGATTAATCTCTCTTCAAGAAGAGGAGTGCAATCAAAAGGCCATTAAAATTAGGGGCTGAAGGAATAGGGGCAGGGAAGGGGGAGGGGGAAGGAGAGAGAGGGACAGAGCCAGGCAGAGCTGAGTGTGAATCTCCACTGGACGCTGACGCTTCCTTGTTGCAGGACCGTGGGTGGGTCACGTCTTGTCCTCGTTTCCTCTCCTCTGAGACGGAAGGTCAGATGTGGCTACAGTATCAGGGACACTGTGTGTGGAAACACCCAGCAGGAAGAAGCAGGAGGTGACCCTTCTATGAGGCTTCCAGCATTGGGACGCATGGAGAAGGTGATGGAGATGGGGCAGGGGTGATGCCAGCCCCCTGGGGCAGATTCCAGGGCAGATTCCTGCTCCTCACTGCCCAGCTGTCTTAAATCCAGCCCCTGAGCAACCACCCACTGCCACCTCAACCGGGCTCAACACCCCAAGGCAGGGCCACAGCTCGGCCCTGCTCTAATCCCTGGGCAGGAGCAGCAGAAACATGAGGACACCCAGGACAGCCTGAGACTTTGGAAGAGGCTGGACCAGACAGGGCTTCCCAGCACTCAGCAGCCTCTCAGCCCTCAGCCTTCCCCCTGCCATCTGGAGCACGGCATCTCAGGAGGCCTCAGGTCCAGAGAGGCGACCCCGGTGTCCCACACCCAACAATTGACCCTCTTACTGCCCTGAGTGTTAAGAAGCCAACATGCAGCCCTTTTTGCACCCAGACAGCTAACATGGAGTCCCATGCACGGGCAGCTGAGAAATACACACCACGGCCTCTTTCACAAGAAACAAAATTGAAACAAGAACAAAGAAATAAAGCAAAAGAAAAAAATAGAACCCTGCAGCCCATCCCACAAGGTCCAGGCCTTCCTTGGGAGAAGGAGAGGTGCCAGGAACTCCAGATGTGCTGATCCCTGGGTTTACCCGGCCATCTGATTCCTCTTGAGGACAGGAAATGAAATTTTACAAAGGTGCCCATTATGTGCCAAGCGCTTGTTACTTCATAGAACAGCCACAAGGATACCACAAGGTTGGTATTAGTCATTCCTGTTTTTAAGGGAAAACTCGGAAAGATGAAGAGACTTGTCCAAAATCATGAGTCTCAGACTCTCTCGTGGTGCCAAAGCCGAGATTCAAGCCCAGGAACGTCGGATCCTGACTAGATTCTTCTTCCATTCTTCCATGTGGCCACCCAGGCACCTGACTCTGGGTCCAGTCCCGCGTAGGCTGGAAGGAGCCTCTCCATGCTGATGGCAGTCACAGTCATGGCCACCACTGCCCATGTTCCCCGTGGTGCCAGACTGCAGCTGGAGGTTGGAGTCACTACATCCTCCCCAAAACTCAACAAGGCCAGGGTTCTCATACCCATTTCACAGTGAAGACGCTGAGGCACCGTGAAGTTAACTGACTTCTCCAACATCACAGGATAAAGTCATGGCAGAGCCAGGTCTCCACCCGATGGGCTGAAAACACCACAAGGGCCAGGGCAATGTCTGGCTTTGCTCCCCACTGGGCCCTATAGAGTGACAGCTTAGCAAATGTGTGCTGGATGGGGAGACTGGTAGAGAGAGGGAAGGAAGGATGGACAGGTCAGCACAGCAGTGGAAGAGAATGGCCAAGAGGTGATGCCTGGCGACAAACTGCCAGGGTTCAAACCTCAGCGTTGCCACCTTTTACCTGCAAGTTTCTTAATTTGTCTCTACGTCAATTTTCTTCTCTGAAAAATGCATATAATAATACTTTTTACTAGCTAGGGTTCTTTTTTTTTTTTTTTTTTTTTTTTTTTTTGAGACAAAGTCTCACTCTGTCACCCAGGTTGGAGTGCAATGGCGTGATCTCAGCTCACTGCAACCTACACTTCCCGGGTTCAAGGGGTTCTCCTGCCTCAACCTCCAAAGTTGCTTGGATTACAGGCATGCGCCACCACGCCCAGCTACTTTTTGTATTTTTAGAAGAGATGGGATTTCACCATATTGGCCAGGCTGGTCTGTAATGCTGGGATTACAGGCGTGAGCCACCACGCCCGGCCTACTAGCTCAGGTTCTTAAGAGAAACAGGTGAGTTCATATGGAGCCTGGCACGTGGTGGCTGCTCTATATTATTGCGGATAAGTGAGGACAGGCAGGTCTAAAGCCGTGGGCTGGCCACAGCCCAGCCCCAAGGTGTCCTCATGAGGCCTCCAGTGAGGTCGGCCCCACCCTTGCACACTGAGAGTGAGCGCCTCGTGAGCACCTCGTGGCCTCACCTAAACCCCTCCCAACCCTGGGCAGCCCATGACTTTCCATCTGGGCTTCCCCAGTCCTCCAGGGTCCAGCTGCCCCCTCCCAAAGGATAGAGACTCTCAGACCAGCTCGAACGCCTCTTCAGCTGGGAACAGTGAGCGCCCCATCTCTGACAGGTTCAAGCAGAGTGGGACGGCCACTTAGGCACCTGCAGACAGGCTTCTGGCTGGGAAGGAGACTGGAAGCCACTTTGAAGCTTTGTGCCAGCGATGGACTGAGCATCAGCGGTGCGAATGGCCACAGCGCCACCTGGTGGAAACATAAGAAATGACCCAACAGGCCCCAGGGGGCGGAACACGCAGCACCCTCCCTGTATAGGACAGGCCCCAGCCATGAGCTTCTTACAACGGGGGCGCTCAACAAATAAATGAGGCCCCAATACCATGAACTTCGGTGGGTTGTCACACGCTATACCATTCAATTCTAACAACACTCTAAGGAAGGCATCATTACCCTTTTTACAGATGAAGACATTGAGCTCTGAGATGCAACGTTTATTTGACCAAGATCACACAGCTAGTAGTGGCAGAGTCAGGGTTTGAGCTCGCGAATTCTGACTCCACAGCCTGCCCTCCCAATCGCTAAGCCTTGGGGGATTCCATGAGAAAGAAAACCAGCACCCCTCCCCTGTCCCACCCTTTGGTTTCATGGAGCTTACACCTAGTCGGGGGAACAGACAGAAATCAGAAATTCATTGACTAGGTACCATGTGGGCTGAGTTCTGGGGATGCCATGGTGAAGAGTTGTCAGGGTCCCTGCTCGAATGAATCCTATGGGGAAGAAAGACATTAATCAAATAATCACACAATTAAAATTGCATCTGTAACAGGAGACATAAAGGAAAGGTTTGGGTTCTGAGAGCCGCTGTCCAGGCACCTACTGCCCTGAAGAAGTGACATACTGAGTTGGGGGCTGAAAGATGACCAGCACTCGCCCAGGCAAAGACGAACTTCTTCATTCTTCGACAAATGAAAGCAGTGTGTGTTTCCCATAGTGTTTTCCTCTTTTGTTACAACATACAAGTGTGTAAATAGTATACTGTACATGTGCAAATCCACAAATAGTACACTGCATATATGCTTTTGCAACTTGCTTTCTAAGTCTACCTAGTTTTTCAGTTCTTTGCATCTCAATACACAGAGATCATTTGTTTCAACTAAGGAGGCTGTCACACCACTGACATCTGCCTCATGCACCACGATGTATTTATCTGTGCCCCTGCTGATGACACAGTTGTTTCCAGATTCTAACTCCTACAAACTGCTACAGCCACATCCTCCAAGTCCATAGTCTCTCAAAGTGCATGCATGTGCGTTCCCTTGTGGTAAGTGCCCATGTTCTCCTTAATACTTGTCAACACCATTTTGCTGGGGAGCAGAAGAAAATTTTTTTTTTCTTTCTTATCAGAGCCTCACTCACCCAGGCTGAATTGCAGTGGTGCGATCTCAGCTTACTACAGCCTCCGCCTCCCGGGTTCCAGTAATTCTCTAGCCTCAGCCTCCTGAGTAGCTGGGACTACAGGCATGCGCCACTACACCCAGCTAATTTTTGTATTTTTCACCCTGTTGGCCAGGCTGGTCTCGAACTCCCGACCTTGTGTAATATGCCCGCCTCAGCCTCCCAAAATGCTAGGATTACAGGCATGCGCCACCACGCCCAGCTGAAAATAATTTTCTATTACTAATAAGTTTATACAAAAACAAATTCATTCACTAGTTTATTTACCCCAGCTGAAGCCAAGTTAAGGATCTAAAAAACATTTGCCAAAATGTTTCCTACTTTTCTATTGGCCTTATTCTTTCTTCAGTTTTCTTATGTAATTTTTCTAAGACAGAACTTCTTAAGAGATACATGTAAAGGGTTCTAAATTACATTTTTTTAAAGAAAAAATCACTTGTTTCATAAACATTTTGCATTCCTGACTTCGGGATTTCAGCTGACTACTCCATGGCCTTCAGACTGGCTCGGCTCAGAGTTGGTGGCACCCCATAGATACACCATATAACCTACAGACACATAAATGGGTGAGGCCTGGGAGGAATGGCTTACATTTCTTTTCTTCTTCTTCTTCAGCTTTTAAGTTCAGGGGTACATATGCAGGATGTGCAGGTTTTTACAAAGGTAAACGAGTTCCGTGTGGTTTGTTGCAAAGATCATCCCATCACCTAGGTATTAAGCCCAGTATCCATTAGCTATTCCTCCTGATGCTCTCGCCACACACACACACCCATCCCATAGACCTCAGTGTGCATTGTTCCCCCTCCCCAGGTGTCCATATGTGCTCATCATTCAACTTCCGCTTATAAGTGAGAACATGTGGGCCAGGCGTGGTGGCTCACACCTGTAATCCCAGCACTTTGGGAAGCTGAGGCGGGCAGATCAAGAGGTCAGGGGATTGAGACCATCCTGGCCAACATGGTGAAACCCTGTCTCTACTAAAAATACAAAAATTAGCTGGACGTGGTGGCACATGCCTATAGTCCCAGCTACTTGGGAGGCTGAGGCAGGAGAATCGCTTGAACCAGGAAGGTAGAGATTGTAGTGAGCCGAGGTTGTGCCACTGCACTCCAGCCTGGCAGACAGAGTGAGATTCCATCTCAAAAAAAAAAGAAAAGAAAAGAAAAAAAGTGACAACATGTGGTGTTTGGTTTTCTGTTCCTGTGTTAGTTTGCTAAGGACAATGGCCTCCAGCTCATCCATGTCCCTGTGAAGGGCATGATCTTTTTCCTTTTTATGGCTGCATTGTATTCCATGGCTTATATGTACCACATGTCTTTGCTATTGTGAATAGCGCTGCAATGAACTTACACATGCATGTATCTTTATAATAGAATGATTTCTATTCCTTTGGGTAGATAATCCCAGTAATGGAATTGCTGGACCAAATGGCATTTCTGCCTCTAGGTCTTTGAGGAATTGCCACACTGTCTTCCACCATGGTTGAACTAATTTACACTCCCACAAACAGTGTAAAAGCCTTCCTTTTTCTCTGCAACTTTGCCAGCACCTGTTTTTTTGTTTTTTTACTTTTCAGTAATAGCCAGAATGACTTACATTTGTATCCAAGGGTGGACCGGTTCCCGTGTTTCCCAGCCTATGAGGAGTCTCCTGTGAAAATCTGAGCCAGCCAGCACCACGTTTCCCATCAATCCCCATCATGTGTTATGGCCGCTGACCCAGGCTCCAAGTGCCCAAGTAAACTCAAGGTTTCTAGGCTGTCAGGTCTATGTCTATGCAGGAGGCATAGTCAACACTGACCTTGAGGCCTGTGAAGCCCATGGT
The DNA here is from genome assembly GCF_009761245.1 of Sapajus apella. Taxonomy (NCBI): domain Eukaryota; kingdom Metazoa; phylum Chordata; class Mammalia; order Primates; family Cebidae; genus Sapajus; species Sapajus apella. The sequence continues at coordinate 2,613,842 of NW_022436973.1, read as the reverse complement.
GGTCTCTTTGGAGGAGGATGGGGGTTGCCCAGTTCCCAGTAGTAGCACTTTTTCTGGAATTGCCCTTGATTCTCAGAACTATGGTGAACCTGACCAGTGCTAGGATAGTGAAAGGCAAAAGGGACTCTATGGCCCGAACTTGCCACCATCTCTACCAAATTCATTCTCTGGGCACTCTCTGTTGTCCACTTTGTCAGGAGCTGAGATAAGCTGAGCTGAACAGAGTGGAACAGAAAGTTCAAACTCCAAGAGAGGAGGCATCTGATCCAACAGTGGTTCCAAAATCTGGCAACAGGTGACAGCAGCTCCTGCTCTGGCTCTGGCTCTGGTCTCTCACTGGCGTGGGGTCCCCTGGGACTCTGATCTGCACCCAGCCTTGGCCTTGATGTTCCTCTGCTTGCCTCAACTCTGCAATTCATCGTGGGCCCTCCAGTCCCTATCAGAAAACGCCTCTAGCAGGATAAGATTCTGTGACCTGTTGAGGCTTAGGGACTGTCTTGTGCCCCCTTAGAGTCTGTTTCCAAAGGAGCCTGTTCATTGCACTGGAGGCCTAGGGCGGGGCTACCAGGCAGCTCTGGAAAACCCAGGAGACAACACAGGTCGGCTCAGGCCAGTGTCCACCAGGGAGAGAATTCTGGAGCCCAGTGAAGTGTCACCGCTGCTGTCCCCTCATCTGTGGCCACAAGACCTTAAACCCAGACTCAACTTCACTCCCTAAAGCCACAGGCCTGAGCCCAGCCCAGCCTAGTAAGCCCGTGTTCTGGAATTGTTCAACAAAAAGATGAAGGCCTGAGGGCCTGCTGTCTGGGGCCAAGTGCCAAGCCTTGTCTTCTCCCCTGCCCATCATTCTAAGCAGCCCTGACCTTACTGAATTCAAACAAGGACCTCACACCCCAACACCCAATGTACCAGCACAGGAGTCTCCTGTAAGGCCTCAGATTTCTGAATGAGCACAGACCCATCTGATGGCCCCTGGGAGCTGTTTGTGGCCTGAATTCTGGTTCTTGGCACCCTATCCACAATCAGGGCAGACCAGCCTATGCAGGAAAATGAGACCTGGAGAGGTTGGAGAGCCTGCCCAAAGCCTGGGGCCCGAAACATGAGGTCTGGCAGGTTCCTGGCTCCACACTCTCACAGCTCCCTGTGACAATCCCTTCATTGCGCACATCACAAGTATAATTTCATGATGCACATGATTACCGGGCGTTTTAATGTCCTGCTACTCTTGCAACCTGTAATCCCCATGAAAGAAGGGACTCTGTTCACTCCTGTAACCCCTTGCAATGAGTGCAATGCCTAGCACACAGTAGGTGCTCAGAAAATAACTGGAATAAGTAAAATAATAATTGGACATCCTCCTAAAGTGGACCTTAAAACATTTATAAAATGTTTTACAATTTACGAAGTACCCTCCACAGTGTTCCCATTTCATTCTCCCCACCACCCTGTGAAATAGGTACTATTAGGCTGGGTGTAGCAGCTCACACCTGTAATCCCAGCACTTTGGGAGGCAGAGGCGGGTGGATCACCTGAGGTCAGGAGTTCAAGACCAGCCTGGACAACATGACAAAACACCATCTCTACTAAAAACGCAAAAATTAGCCAGGCTTAGTGGCAGGTGTCTGTAACACCAGCTACTCAAGAGGCTAAGGCTGGAGAATCGATGGAACTCAGGAGGCAGAGGTTGTAGCAAGCCAAGATCGTGCCACCACACTCCAGCCTGGGTGACAAGAGCAAGACTCCATCTCAAAAAAAAATTGTTTTTAATAGAAATAGGTACTATTATTACTCACATAATGCAGTGTATTCATTTTCTATCTCTGCAACAACGAATTAACACACATAGTGGCTAAAACAACACAAGTTTATTATTTTACGGTATTGGAGGTCAGACGTCCAACACAGGTCCTATGGGCTAAAATCAAGGTGTCATCAGGGCTGTGTTCCTTCTGGAGGCCCCAGGAAAATCTGTCTCCTTCCTTTCTCCAGCTTCCAGAGGCCACCCATGCTTCTTGGCTCATAGTTACTTCCTCTAGCTTTGAAGCCAGCAATGTCACATCTCTCTAACAGAAGCCAGAAGAGGTTCTGTATTTAAGGATCCCTGGATTAGATTAGGCCTACACGAATAATCCGAGATAATCTCCCCATCTTAAGGTCTGCAATTTTAATCACATCTGCATGTAAAGTAACGTAATCATACATTCCAGATATTAGGATACAGTTACCTTTTTTTTTTTTTCGTGGTGATAGTGGTGGTGGTAGGGAGAGATTTAGCCTGCCTAGCATACAGAGATTCATAAACAGAGATGAATTAACCAGTCCACCTTGCCCAGCTTGTGACTGAAGTGAGATTTAAAGCCAACATTTTTGGGCTACAGAATCCGAGCTCTTTATCCCCTTTTTAGGAGCCAGAAGGGAAGGACACACGGCCCCAGTCTCCGTAGAGTAAATACACACTTTCTCTTATTTATTTATTTATTTATTTAGAGACAGGGTCTCACTCTGACCCCCAGGCTGGAGTGCAGTGGTGCAATCACAGCTCACTGCAGCCTCAACATCTGTGGCTCAAGCAGTCCTCTCACCTCAGCCTCCTGAATAGCTGAGACTACAGGCACACACCACCACACCCGGCTACATTTTTTTATTTTTTTGTAGAGACAGGATCTCACTTTGTTGCCCAGGCTGATCTCAAACTCCTGGGCTCAAGCGATCCTCCTGCCTCAGCCTCTCAAATTGCTGGGATTACAGGTGTGAGCCATTGTGCCTGTCCATACTTTTATTTATGTTTAAAAAGAAAGAACAAAAAGATACTCTTGTCTGGACAGTGAGCTCGTGTGGAAAAACTTTTTATTTGCTCGCCTTTATTATCATTATTTTAACATAAACACACAGTTTTCAACTAGAGGGAGAAAGGATTAACCCAGGTCATTGGCTGAGGGTGAAGGCCCACGTGGACGCCCCCCAGCCCTCCTCTCTGCAATTAAGCAAATGGCCAGCAGATGGCGGGGCATGCCCACAGCAGGGCCTTTCTCTCCGGACCGTCTCTTTCTATGGGCCGGTCGGATTGCAGATGCAAAGGTCTTTCCTTTCTCTTCTCCGAAACCCACTCTAGGAGGAAATCCCCAGAAACATCCCAGCAGGTAAGACAAGGGCATAAAGGCCAGGGGGAGGTCCCCCAGCCTCAGGATAGCCAGTTTGGGGACCTGGCCTACTGCATGCCCCATTCTCTGAGCCAGGAACAAAGACCGGGGATCAAGCCGGCAGGAGTTGAGGAAGAGGGTCAGGCGTGGCTGCGGGGCAGCAGAAGGCAGGATCAGCTAGGTTGCAGGACACTTAGGATGGCCGGACCCCTTACACACTTTTACACACATTTATTATTACATCTCCTCCTCCCTGTGACCCAGTATGGAACCTGGCATCAAAAATACCCAACTGACTGGGAAGATGATTTGTAGCAATGCCAGCACAGTTTTTGAACCCCTCCAAATTTCTACATAAAAATAAGCAGGTCAGGCCAGGCACGGTGGCTCACGCCTGTAATCCCAGCACTTTGGGAGGCCGAGGCAGGCAGATCACCTGAGGTAAGGAGTTCAAGATCACCCTGGCCAACATGGCAAAACCTCATCTCTACTAAAAATACAAAAATCAGCCCAGCATGGTGGCACACACCTGTAATCCCAGCTATTCAGGAGGCTGAGGCAGGAGAATCACTTGAACCTGGGAGGTGGAGGTTGTAGTGAACCGAGATCATGCCACTGCACTCCAGCCTGAGCAACAGAGTGAGACTCTGTCTCAAAAGTTAAAGATCAGCAGGTTAGATTAGCAAAAGCAAAATCTACAGACAATGTAAGCTTAAAATCAGGTGATAAGGTATCCCCATGAACACCAAAACACAAGTGAGGGAGCACAGCCCTCCCACAGCTGCCTGCATGTCATCAGATCCTGCTACATTCCCCCAGGGAGGCTTCCCTTGTTTAGATGTTGACCTCTGGTGCCCCATCCATCAGCCAGCAGAGGGAAACAAGGGGCCTTCTGATGGACCTGAGAACAGGTGAATCCTAAAAGAGCCAGCAGGCATTCACGAGGAAGCAAGGAGAAACAACTGGAGACAGCAGCAGAAGCTGGGAGGGTCTCACCCAGTCCGGGAGCAGGTGAGAGTCAGCAAGCACCGGGGAATTGCAGCAGCAAAGCCTTGAGAATCCTCAACACTGACCCACTTAGCTTCGCTTCCAAGACAGGATCGTATAGTGCTGGGCGTGGGATCAAAATGGAGCAGGATCTGGACAATCAAAAGGAAGGAGAAGGCGGGGTGCAGTGGCACATGCCTGTAATCGCAGCACTTTGGGAGGCCAAGGCAGGTAGATCACTTGAGGTCAGGAGCAAGACCAGCCTGGCCAACAGGGCGAAACCCTGTCTCTATTAAAAAATTCAAAAATTAGCTGGATGTCGTGGCAGGTGCCTGTAATCCCAGTTACTCAGGAGGCTGAGGCAAGAGAATTGCTTGCATCTGGGAGGTGGAGGTTGCAGTGAGCCGAGATGGTACCACTGCCCTCCAGCCTGGGCAACAGAGCAAGACTCTGTCTAAAAAAAAAAAGAAGAAGAAGAAGATTCAGTGAGGCAGGAGGAAACTGAGCCAAGGAACCTCAGGAAGCAAGCCATCATATTTTTGCACACCACATGAAAGCCACAGGAGAGGGCGCTCTTGAAGTTAGAAACGCCATCCTGATGATGATCTCTTCAAGTTTAATTCCACGTAAAAACGAACAATGGAAAAGTCTTGAGGCCAAATCCCATGCAAAGTTAATTTAAGCAAAAGGAGAATAGGGAGCAAAATGACATTCCTCCAAACAGAAAAGGCATGCCAGCAGGACATATCTCGGAAGAGATTAAAACTGTAATCTTCTATTTAAAATGACCTAAAAGGCATTTTTCAATTATGCAAGATCTGAAAGAACAACATAACTGAGAATTAGAAAATCATATAAATAAGGTGACACAAATCAAGAAAGAATTTAAAACATAAGAAAAAAAAATCTCAGGAATGAAGGCTAGAAGGAACATAAGAGCAGACTGATGCAACTTTAAGAAAATGACTTAAAAGAAAAAGGTGACAACGAAGAAATGTTTTAAATCAGTAGGAAATCAAGACTATTTTCTAAAATATTCTAGAGAAAGTGACAAATATTGAAATTAGGCAAAGAAGTTCCAACGGATCAATAAGAGTTCTTGAAGAATAAAACCAAAATGTGAGAACAACAAATAATAAAAACAAAATCAAGAGAAATTACTGAAATGTTTAAAAATTGAAGTCACATATTGAAAGCACACACTGCATCTGAAAATATCAACCCAGAATAATCAGGCATATTCAAACAAAATGACAGACTTCGAGAAAAGTGGGGTGGGGAGAGCAGAATCCTTCAGGCATCTAGGCAAATAATTGATTTATAAGGAAAAATTGATTATTATCAGACTTCTCAAGAGCAATGCTTTACATCAAAACAAAGAAGTTACATATTTAGGATGTTCAAAAGCAATGTGTTAATAATTTTATGTCCAGCAAAACTGATTTGAAAGTATAATGGGCACAGGCAAATTGTTATTAGCATGAAATAACTCAGGGGACAGTGTTCTCATGAGCTCTTCCTGAAAACCTCTTAGATAAAAAGCTTCAGACAAGCAAAATGACTGGAAAGACAAAAAATGAAAGTTAAAAAACTGGTAGTGAACATGAAATGTATAGTTATTTATGCAACTAAGTCCAAATGAGAATTATAAAGGAGAAAATACAGCAAGTAATGGCTATACACTCTGACAATGTAGCTACAAGACCACTTTTTTTATTTTTAATTTTTGAGGGTACATACTCACTGCATTTTTTTTTTTAAGACGGAGTCTCACTCTGTTGCTCAGGCAGTGGCACAATCTCAGCTCACTGCAACCTCACCCTCCTGGGCTTAAGGGATCCTCCTGCCACAGCTTCCCAAGTAGCTGGAACCACAGATGCACACCACCATGCCTAGCTAATTTTTTAAGGTTTTTTGTAGAGACAAGGTCTGACTATATTGCCCAGGCTGGTCTCAAACTCTTGGGCTCAAGTGATCCTCCTACCTTGGCCTCTCAAAGTGCTAGGATTACAGGCATGAGCCACTGCACCCGGCCATAAGTGTATATATTAGTATTTGTGGGTTATATGAGATATTTTAATAGAGGCATGCAATGTGTAGTAATCAGATCAGGATAAGTGGAGTATCCATCACCTCAAGCATTTATCCTTTGTGTTACAAACAGTCCAATTACTCTTTTGGTTATTTATTTATTTATTTATTTATTTATTTTGAGATGGAGTCTCGCTCTGTCGCCCAGGCTGTAGTGCCGTGGTGCAATCTCGGCTCACTGCAACCTCCGCCTCCCAGGTTCAAGCGATTCTCCTGCCTCCACCTCCTGAGTAGCTGGGATTATAGGCGTGCACCACCACACCCAGCTAATTTTTTCTTGTATTTTTAGAAGAGACAGGGTTTCACCATGTTGGTCAGGCTGGTCTCAAACTCCTGATTTCGTAATCCACCCGCCTCAGCCTCCCAAAGTGTTGGGATTACAGGCGTGAGCCACAATCCCCAGCCTTGTAGTTTTTTTTTGAGACAGAGTTTCACTCACGTTACCCAGGCCGGAGTGCAATGGCGCGATCTCGGCTCACCGCAACCTCCCCCTCCTGGGTTCAGGCAATTCTCCTGCCTCAGCCTCCTGAGTAGCTGGGATTACAGGCACGCACCACCATGCCCAGCTAATTTTTTGTATTTTTAGTAGAGACGGGGTTTCACCATGTTGACCAGGATGGTCTCGATCTCTTGACCTTGTGATCCACCCGCCTCGGCCTCCCAAAGTGCTGGGATTACAGGCTTGAGCCACCGCGCCCGGGCCCCCCCCCCCTTGTAGTTATTTTTAAATGTACACTATTTTTTACTATAGTCACCCTGTTGTGCTAGCAAATACTAGGTCTTATTCATTCTTCCTAATTTTTTATACCTGTTAACTGTCTTTTAACTCTCTGTCTCCATGAGTTTAATTATTTTAATTTTTAGCTCCCACAAATAAGTGAAAACATGTGAAGTTTGTCTTTCTGTGCCTAGCTTATTTCACTTAACATAATGACCTCCAGTTCCATTCATATTGCAAATGACAGAATACTATTCTTCTTATGGGTGAATAGTATTCCATTGCGTATATGCACCACATTTTCTTTACATGTTTCAAACATTTCTTTAAATGTTTTAATATAAACATTTAACTGTTGATGGACACATAGGTTGCTTCCAAATCTTGACTGTTGTGAATAGTGCTGAATATAAATTTTAGGATTGTTTATTCTATTTCTGTGAAGAATGTCATTGGTATTTTGATAGGAATTATATTGAATCTGTAGATTCCCTTGGGTGGTATGGACATTGTAACAATATTTATTCTTCCAATCTATGAATATGAAACATGGGAGTGCAAATATCTCTTCAATATGCTGATTTCTTTCTTTGGGATATATACCCAGCAGTGGGATTCCTGGATTTTATGGTAGCTCTATTTTTAGTTTTTTGAGGAAACTCCAACTTGTTCTCCATAGTGGTTGTACTAATTTACATTCCTACCAACAGCGTACCAGGGTTCCTTTTTCTCCACATCCTCACCAGCATTTGTTATTGCCTGTCTTTTGGATAAAAGCCATTTTAACTGGGGTGAGATGATATCTCATTGTAGTTTGGATTTGTACTTCTCTGATGATCTGTGATGTTAAGTACCTTTTCCTATGCCTGTCTGCTATTTATATGCCTTTATTTGGGGAATGTCTATTCAGATCTTTGGCCATTTTTAATAAAATTATTAGATTTTTTCCTATACAGTTATTTGAGCTCCTTCTATATTCTGGTTATTAATCCCTTGTCAGATGGGTAGTTTGCAAATATTTTCTCCCATTCTGTGGGTTGTCTCTTCACTTTGTTGATTGTTTTCTTTGCTGTGCAGACGTTTTTTTTTTTAATTTGCTATGATCCTATTTGTCCATTTTAGCTATAAATTTCCCTCTTAGTACTGCTTTTGCTGTATCCAATAGGTTTTGGTATGTTATGTTTCCATTATCATTCGTTTCAAGAAATTCTTTTATTTCCTCCTTAACTTCTTCATTGACCCACTGGTCATTCAAGAGCATACTGTTTAATTTCCATGTGTTTGTGTAGTTTCCAAAATTCGTCTTATTATTGATTTCTGGTTTTATTTCATTGTGGTCAAAAAGATTCTTGATATATTTTTCAACTTTTTAAAATATTTTAAGATTTGTTTTGTGATCTAACATATGATATATCCTTGAGAATGATCCATGTGCTGAGAAAAAGAATGTGTATTCTGCAGCCACTGGATGAAGTGTTCTGTGAATATTTATTAAGTCCATGTAGTCTATAGTACGAATGATGTTTGATGTTTCTTTGTTGATTTTTCTGTCTGGAAGATCTGTCCGATGCTAAAAGTGGAATGTCAACGCCTCCAGCTATTATTTTATGGGAGTCTGTCTCTCTCTTTAGCTCTGATAGTATTTGGTTTATATATCTGGGTGGTCCAACGTTGGGTACATGTATATTTACAATTGTTATATCCTCTTACTGCATTCACCCATTTATCATTATATGGTGACCTTATTTGTCTCTTCTTACAGTTTTTGTCTTGAAATCTATTTTGTCTGTTATAAGTATAGTGATTGCTGCTCTTTTTTGGTTTAAGAAGCATGGAATTTAGTCCATTTATATTCAATGTTACTGATAAGTAAGGACTTACTCCTGCCATTTTGTTATTTGTTTTCTGGTTGTTCTGTGGTCTTCTCTTCCGTCTTTCCTTTTTTTTTTTCTGTCTCTTTTTAGTGAAGGTGATTTTCTCTAGTGGTATGATTCAATTTCTTGCTTTTTATTTTTTGTGTATTCATTGTATGTTTTTTGATTTGAGGTTACCATGAGGCTTGCAAATACTATCTTAAAACTCTTCATTTTAAGCTGATAGAAATTTCTTAGTGCTTGCATAAACTAATAAGAGAAAACTAATAAAAACTCTACAGTTTAACTTTATGCACGTTTTTAACTTTTTGTTGTTTTGATTTATGTCATATTGTACTGCGTATGTCTTGAAAAGCGTTTGTAGGCATTATTTTTTATTGGTTCATCTCTTAGTCCTTCTATTTAAGAGTAATATAACACACCGCAGTTACAGTGTTATAACATTCTGTTTCTGTGTATTTACTATTACCAGTGAGTCTTGTACCTTCAGATGATTTCTTATTGTTCATTAATGTCCTTTACTTTCTGATTGAAGTATTGCCTTTAGCATTTCTTGTAGAATAGGCCTGGGGTTGATGAAATTCCTCAGCTTTTGTTTGTCTGGGAAAATATTTCTTTTTCATGTTTGAAGGATATTTTCATCTGATATACTATTCTAGGGTAAAAGGCTTATTTTTCTTCAGCACTTTAAATATGTCATGCTACTCTCTCCAGTCCTGTAAGGTTTCCACTGAAAAGTCTGTCGCCAGACATATTGGAACTCGATTCTATAGTATTTGTTTGTTTTCTCTTGCTGCTTTTAGGGTCCTTTCTTTATCCTTGTCCTTTGGGAGTTTGATTATTAAGTGCCTTGAGGTAGTCTTTGAGTTAAATCTGCTTGGTATTCTATAACCTTATCATACTTAGATATTGGTATCTTTTTCTAGGTTTGGGAAGTTATCTGTTATTACCCTTTTGAATAAACTTTCAACCCCTATCTCTTTACCTCCTCTTAAAGGTCAGTAACTCTCAGGTTTGCTCTTTAGAGGCTATTTTCTAGATCTTATAGGTATATCTTATTCTTTTTTATTCTGTTTTCTTTTGTCTCCTGTGACTATTTTCAAATAGTCTGTCTTCAGGCTCAGTAATTCTTTCTTCTAGTTGTTCAATTCAGCTATTAAGAGACTCTAAAGCATTCTTCAGTATGTCAATTGCATTTTTCAACTCCAGACTTCCTGCCTGGTTCTTTTTAATTATTTCCATCTGTTTGTTAAATTTATCTGATAGAATTCTGAAATCCTTCTCTGGGTTATCCTGCATTTTTTCGAGTTTCCTTCAAACAGCTATTTTGAATTCTCTGTCTGAAAAGTCACATATCTCTTTCTTTCCAGGATTGGTCCCCAGTGCCTTATTTCATTTGTTTGATGGCATCATGTTTTCCCAGATGGTCTTGATGCTTATGGATGTTTGTCAGTGTCTGTGCATTGAAGAGTTATGTATCTGTTGTATTCTTCACAGTCTGGGCTTGTTTGTACTTGCCTTACTTGTGGACAAGTACAAACAAGCCCAGACTGTGAAGGACAAGTATTGTGGAAGGACAAGTCTTTCCGTGTATTCAAAGGGACTTGGGTGTTGTGATCTAAGTGTTTGGTCACTGCAAATTTATCTGCATTAAGGAACCCCAAGCCCAGTAATCCTGTGGTTCTTGCAGAGTTATAGAGGTATCACCTTGGTAGCCTTGAATAAAATCCAGAAGAATTCTCTTGATCACCAGGCAGAAATTCTTGTTCTCTTCCCTTACTTTCTCCCAAACAAATGGAGACTTTCTGTCTGTGCTGAGCTGCCTAGAGCTGGGGGAGGAGTGACACAGGCACACCTGTGGCTGCCATCACTGGGACTGTGCTGGGTCAGACCTGAAGCCAGTGCAGCATTAGGTCCTGCCCAAGGCCTGCTGTAACCACTACCTAGCTACTGCCCATATTTGCTCAAGGGTCTTGGACTCTGCAATCAGCAGGTGGCAAAACCAGCCAGCCTTCTGTCCTTCCCTTCAATGCAGCCAGTTCCCCCAGGCCCCAAGCAGGTGCAAAGATGCTGTCTGGGAGCCAAAGACTGGAGTCAAAAAGCTTAGAAATCTACCTGGTGTTCTATTCTACTGCAGCTGAGCTGGCACTCAAACCATGAGACATAATCCTTCCCACACTTCCCTCCTCCTTCCACAGGCAGAGGAGCCTCAACCTGTGGCCATCACCACCACAGGACCATGGGGACTACTGCCAGGCTACCATCAATGTTCACTTAAGAACCAAGGGCTCTTCAGTCGGCTTGTAGTGAATGTTACTAAGCCTGGGACTCATCCTTCAGGGCACTGGGTTTCCCTCCCACCCAAAGCAGGTCCGGAAATGGCATCTAAAAGGCAAGGCCTGGAATCAGGGACCCCAAGAGCCCTCTTTCTGCTCTAGTCCACTGTGGCTGAGCTAGTATCTAAGGCATAAGACAAAGTTCCCTTTGCTTTTCCCTCTGCATTACTCAAGCAGGAGCTCTTTCTATGGTTCTGACCGTAGCCACCACAGCTGGAAGTGTGCTGGGTCTCACCTGAAGCCAACATGTCTCAGTCTCACCCAAGGCCCATGGTGTACTACCAGGGTATTGCTGCTGGTTATTCAAGGCCCCAGGACTCTTTGGTCAGCAGGTAATGAATCCTGCCAGGACTGAGTCCTTCCTTCAAAGCAGTAGGCTCCCTTCTGGCCTAGGGTGTGTCTAGAAATATCACCCAGGAGCTGGATCCTGGAATGAGGACCTCATGACTCTGACTGGCACCCTATCCTACTGTGGTTGAGCTGGTATCCAAGATGCAAAACAAAGTCCTCTTTACTCTTCCCTCTCCTCTCCTCAGGTAGAAGGAAGGAGTTTCTTTTGGAGCTGCAAGCTTGCTACCTGGAGTTGGGGGAGGGATGGTGCAAGTACTCCCTTAGCTCCCCCAGCTGGTGTCTCAGTAGTTCATGTGCCTGCCACGTCCACTGGCTCTGAGCCCAGCTCAGCACTAGGATTCACCTAGGAGCTGCAGTCCTTGTGACCTAGATTGCCTTTCAAGTTTATTTACAACCCAGAGCACTTTCACCCTATGGTGGTGAGACTTGCTGAAACTCAACTTCCATCAACTGGGTTGGGCAATTCCCCTCTGGCTAGGGCTGGTCTAAATACTCTCTCCATTGGCAGCCATCAGCTGAGCTCAGTTCACTTTTGCTTTCCCTGTGACAGGGCAGCATCAAATTCAATGCAGTGTCTCACGATGGCTGCACTCTCCCTCTTCCAAGCACAGAGATTCTCTCCATGCCACACAGACCCAGCCAGGGGATGGGATTGGGTGGCATCCACAACTCAGGACTGTCTTCCCTACCCTCTTTGTTGCCTCTTTCAACAGTATGAAGTTAAAACCAGGTATTGTGAGTGCTCACCCAATTTCTGGTTCTTACGAAAGTGCTTTTTTGTGTGTAGATAGTTGTTAAATTGTATGTTCCTGTGGGGGATGGGGAGATAAAGCCTTCTATTCAACCATCTTGCTCCACCTCCTGCAACAGTAGTCCCAGGCCCCTGGCCATGGCCTGGTACTAGTCTCTGTGGCCTGTTAGGAACCAGGCTGCACAGCAGGCGGTGAGCAGCATGCAAGCTAGCGAAGCTTCGTCTATATTTACAGCCGCTCCCCATTGCTCTCATTACCACCTGAGCTGCTCCTCCTGTCAGATTAGTGGCAGCATTAGATTCTCATGGGAAAGCAAACCCTATTGTGAACCATCCATGCAAGGGATCTAGGTTGCATGCTTCTTGTGAGGATCTAATGCCTGATGATCTGGCACTGTCTCCCATCACCCCCAGATGGGACCGTCTAGTTGCAGGAAAACAAGCTCCCCACTGATTCTACATTATGACGAGTTGTATAATTATGTCATTATATATTACAATGTAATAATAATGGAAATAAAGTGCGCAATAAATGCAATACACTTGAATCATCACAAAACCCAATCCATGGAAAAATTGTCTTCCACAAAACCTGTCCCCAATGCCAGAAAGGTTAGGGACCACTGCCCTACAAGAACACTTTTAAAATACAGATAATGGGAAGAGCATATTCAAAAACACAACAAACTTTTTAAACTGTTTCCAGGAGCTATCTTGTTGGTGCTATTACTGTTGTCATTTTGAGACTATTGTGTGTGTGTGATGTAGGATAAAGAAAGTAAGTAATTACGGAATGTTTTAATTCTATCATCTCTTGTATCGTTGAGGATCTGGTTCTCAATATGGAAGAAAGGAGAGATGTAATAGAGAAGAGATTAAGCAAAAAACTTAAGTGTGAATTGGAATTATTAGTATGAACACAGGGTGCTATCCTCCTGGTTTCTGGCTGAAAGGTGTATGTGTGATAAAATATGTTTCCTAATGACGAAATCAGTAGCCATTTGAGTCCCTAGCATCCAGACAGTGGTCATGAACCCGTATTTTCCATTTAATAATAAAAAGGGGCCAGGCACAGTGGCTCACCCCTGTAACCTCAACACTTTGGGAGGTCCAGGCAGATGGATTGCTTCAGACCAGGGGTTCAAGACCAGCCTGGGCTACATGGAGAAACCCCATCTCTACAGAAAACACACAAATTAACTGTGCATATTGGCACATGCCTGTAGTCACAGCTACTCAGGAGGCTGAGGTGGGAAGATCAGTTGAGCCCAGGAGCTCAAGGCTGCAGTGAGTCATGATGGCACCAGTGCACTCCAGCTTGGGTGACAGAGTGAGATCCCGTCTCAAAAAAACATATAAAAATAAAAGGGCTTCCTGGAGAAAAAGCTCATTCCAGGTCTGGGGCAGAAAATCATGAATGCAGATGAATTTGGTACATCTTGTCATACAGAAAGCACGGCATCAGAGACAACTCTCTCAGAGACGACTAGGGCTGTAGCAAAAGGACTCAAGAGCCAACCTAAAGAAGGTCTCGCTGGCCAAGAATGGGACTATTTGGGCTTCAAAAAGAGTAATTCTTATAGAAACTATGGCTTAAATTAATTTTTTAAAATCTTTTTTTAAAAAAGAATTATTGGCAGGGCATGGTGGCTCATGCCTGTAATCCCAGCACTTTGAAAGGCCAAGGCAGGAAGATCACTTGAGGCCAGGAGTTCAAGACTAGCCTAGCCAACATGGCAAAACCTCGTCTGTACTGAAAATACCAAAGTTGTCTGGGCGTGGTGGCGTGTGCCTGTAATCCCAGGTACGCGGGAGGCTGAAGCATATGAATTGCTTGAACCCGGGAGGCAGAGGCTGTAGTGAGTCAAGGTGGCACAACTGCACTTCAGGCTGGGTGACAGAGCCAGACTCTGTCTCAAAAAAAAAAAAAAAAAAAGGAACTCTGTGTTGTTATTTTGAGACAGGGTCTTGCTCTCACACAGGCTAGAATGCAGTGGGTTCCATGATGGTTCACTGCATGGAACCATCATGTGCCTGGGACCACAGGTGCACACCATCATGCATGTCTGGCTTAAAGTCTCTTTCATGGCTCACTGCAGCCTCAACTCCTGGGCTCAAGCAATCCTCCCACCTCAGTCTCCTGAGTAGCTGAGACTGCAGGCACATACCACCATGCCCAGCTAATTTTTGTATTTTTTGTAGAGACAAGGTTTCACTATGTTGCCCAGGCTGAACTCCTGGGCTCAAGTGAGCCTTCTGCTTCAGGCTCCCTAAGTGCTGGGATTGCAGGTAGAAGCCACTGCACCCAACCAAAAAAGAATAATTTTTATATCTGATTATAATCCATCAAATATGGTTAAATCCTAACGCTTATAATGATATTGAAAAGAACCCTTATTGAGGTTTCTTATTGAACTCCCGAACACCTGAGGTCAGGAGTTCAAGACCAGCCTGATCAACATGAAGAAACCCCATCTCTACTAAAATACAAAATTAGCCAGGTGTGGTGGCACATGTCTGTAATCCCAGCTACTTGGGAGGCTGAGGCAGGAGAATCGCTTGAACCCAGGAGGCAGAAGTTGTGGTGAGCCGAGATTGCACCACTGCACACCAGCCTGGGCAACAAGAGCGAAACTCTGTCTCAAAAAAGAGAAAAAAGTATTCCTACTTATACATGAAAAAGAAAAGATAGGATTGAAATGCTATCACTTTGCTATCCCCGATGAATTAACGGACTAACCATGATAAGCATCAACAGTTGCCAACATAAAAGGAGGATGATCCAACATAATGTGCTTCTGGATGAAAGAACACAAGCCTACTGAGAATGTGGCCAAAGGGATTGACCCAAGTCTGATCAAGCCTCTGAGTCCAGCTGCCAAGTTGCAGGAAGCACAGAGGACAGAGGAACGCAGCTACACGGTGAAGATGAAGTCAGCAAAATGCACATTCTGGGAAACTCTGATAACTGATAAGGAAAAGAAAGAGTAGGGAGAAACTCACAGATTAAAAGAGACTTCAAGCCAGGCATGCATGATGATGTGCACCTGTAGTCCTAGGCACTCAGGAGGCTTGGGAAGGAGAATCACTTGAGGCCAAGAGTTCAAGGCTACAATGATCTGTGACAGCACCCCTGCACTCCAGCCTGGGTGACAACGCGAGACTCCATTTCTTTATTTTAAAAAAGTGAAATAAATAATTAATAAATAAATAAAAGAGGCTTTAAAGATGTATCTCTTTCTTGAGACAGGATCTTGCTCAGTCACCTAGGCTGGAGTGTGACGGCGCAATCATGGCTTACTGCAGCCTCAACCTCTCTGGGCTCAGGTGATTCCCCCATCTCAGCCTCCTGAGTAGCTGGGACTACAAGGATGTATCTTTGTCTTTCTGGGCAAGTCTAAATAATAGTATCTAGGAATGCACACTTAGGTGAAAAAGTATTGCCAGAAAGTGTTTCCTGTAAAAGTCATGTTACTAGTTCATGGTTGGGGGTGAGGTGGGTTTAGGAAGCTAAGATGGGGAAGGACAACTTGGGGAGGGTGCTTGCAAAGCTCTATATCATAACTTGGATAGTGGTTACAAAGATGTTTGCTTTATAACTCATTAAATCATACATTTGTCTTGTGTGGTTTCCCTTATCTATGTTTATTTTATAATTTAAAAAAGCACTTTTTGCGGCCGGGCGCAGTGACTCGCGCCTGTAATCCCAGCGCTTTGGGAGGCTGAGGTGGGTGGATCACAAGATCAGGAGATCGAGACCATCCTGGCTAACATGGTGAAACCCTGTCTCTACTAAAAATACAAAAAATTAGCCGGGCATTGTGGCGCGTGCCTGTAATCCCAGCTACTCAGGAGGCTGAGACAGGAGAATGGCTTGAACCTGGGAGGCGGAGGTTGTGGTGAGCCGGGATAGTACCACTGTACTTCAGCCTGGGCGACAAGAGTGAGACTCCATATCAAAAACAAAAAACAAAAACCACTTTTTTTTTATAAGATTGAAATATTGAATAAATGAACAACACTAGTAGGTTTTGCTGTCCTCTCTTGATGGATGACAACAGGAAAACTCAGAGAAGAAAGCAGTTTTCTCAGGACCACACAGCTAATAAGTTGCCCAGCTGGGCTTGAAACCCAGGTGAGATACATCTGTTCATCAACAAAGTAGTTGCCGACACCTGCTGAGTTTAATGCTAGGAAAACAGCTGAGTTAAAACAGCCTGACTTCCCATCCACCTGCTCTTCCTGTGAGAAAGGGGGAGATGGATATGCAAGGGATACTTGCTGATCTTGGTACCCACTTGGGCATAGCCACAGCATCCCCTAGCACCTGTCCCCTATGCAAAGCCCATGTGTTGCTCTCAAAAGTGACAGCCAAGCCCCTTCTCATCCTCAGCTCTGAAGATGACAAAGCATTAGAACTCACCAGATCATCTAATGAAGTTTCACTTCTGTTTCTTAGCACCTCCCTGACTCTTCTGTTCCCTAGAGTGGAAGGAGGGTCTGGGAAAGGGTCTTTGCCTGAAACTAAGAAGTCAACGTGATACCCCTCGATATCCCACCTGGGAAGGGGGCTGACAATGGGCTGAAGCAGACGCATAAGAGATGAACCTGGGTCATCAGCTTTGCAGACTAGAGTCCCCTCCTGTATCTGCCTTATCATCTGGTATCCTCAGCACTTCTTGACACTTGGCCTTGTGGCAAGCATGAACACAATACATGTTTGGTGGATGAATGAATGAATTTAATATATTATTTGTATATTTCAAATGAGTCTGAAGCTCAATTAATACTTAAAAAATACAGTTGGGCATGGTGGCTCACACCTGTAATCCCAGCACTTTGGGAGGCCAAGGCAGGAGCATCGTCCAAGAGTTTAAGACCAGCCTGGACAGTATGGTGAAACCCCATCTCTACCAAAAATTAAAAAAAAAAAAATTAGCCAGGCATGGTGGCATGTGCCTGTAGTCTCAGCTACTCAGGAGGCTGAGGTGGGAGAATCACTTGAGCCTGGAGGTTGAGACTGCTGTGAGCCAAGATCACAGCACTGCCCTCCAGCCTGGGTGACAAGGTGAGGCCCCGTCTCAAAAATAAATAAAAATAAAAATACTTTATAATCATTCATTCTAAGACAGAAGTTATAATAATGCCTATCCCTAGGGCCACTGGGAAGATTAAATCCACGAATAAATATAAAACACTTAGACCGACACCAGGCACATACCAATCCCGAAATAAGCTATTCATGTAAACTAAGAATAGGTTGTCCCATTCCACATGGAATTACAGGTCAGTATAGGACCAGGGTCAGAGATCAAGGGGAGAATCACACTAAAATTCAGTATGAGGTTAGGATTAGAGGACCAATTTGTGTCCATCCAGCAGTCAGACTTTTTAATTACCATCTACTTGTCTATTTACGTCCAGCATTGTTCCAGGAGTCAAGGCAGCTTTCAGGAATTCCAACTGCAGAAATCAAAAAAGAGAAAGATCAAAGTTACTATGGACTGACTGTGTCCTCCCCAAAATTAATATATTGAAGCCTAATCCCTAATGGGGTGGTATTAAGAGGTGAGACCTTTGAGGGGTGATTAGGCCATGAAGGTGGAGCTCTCATGAATGGAATTCGTTCCCTTTTAAGACGAAACAGAAAAAGAAAAAGAATAAAATCAAAAAAAGAAACAGTAAAAGGAGAAGAAACGTAAGAGAAGTCAGTCTCTCTCTCTTTCTCTCTTTCAATAGATTGATAGCTAGATCTCCCCCTGTCTACTCTGGGAGGATACAATAAAACAGCCCTTTGCAAAGCAAGAAGAGTATCCTCCCCAGATACTGAATCTTCTGGCACCTTGATCTTGGACATCTGGCCTCCAAAATCATGGTAAATAAAATTCTGTTATTTCAGCCACCCAGTCTATGGTGGTGTGTTACAGCAGCCTGAACTGACTAAGACAGAAATGAATGTAATACTCCCAGGGGCATTCATGCTGGCACCCTGAAGTCTTCTCAGCACAGAGCTGCAATTGGGCAACCAAATCCCAGGCCTTGCTGGTCACTCTAAAGGTCACACTGACAGCCTATGGTCAAGCACAGCCGACTGCATGAAGTCCTAGTAAGAATTCCAGGAGATCCCCCAAGCAAAGTGTTGGCACAGAGTAAGTTCTCAATACATGTTGCTATTACTGTCAGTGCACAGGCTGAGGTGAATGTGCAGTGAGCAGCAGGGACCAGCGTTTTATCACTGGCCAGACCACTGCAGTCTCTCCCCATGAGCAGCCCCAGATTCAGAGCCAGAAAAAGTGGATGTTCAATGGCATCAGGTTGGGGGAGCCAAATACATTCCATGAAGGCCACCCCAATCAGCGGCTCTACAGATACTAGAAGTCTGTTGGTTCCAACCCTCTCTCCTCGGAATGTACCTGGACAGGCTCTGCAGCTCTGGGCTCTGAATGACCAAACCCCATACCCCCAGACACCATTTTTCTTTATATAGCTTGGATATATTTGGCTAGATGAGGAAAAGGCATATTTCAAATCCTGAGTGTGTGTGTGTGTGTGTGTGTGTGTGTGTGTGTGTGTGTGTGTGTTGGGGGGTTGTATTCAGTTCCCATTGCTGCTGTAACAACTTAACTACTTAAACAATACATGGTATTTTACAGTCCTGCATGTAAGAACAGGGCTAAAAATCAAGGATTCCACAGAGCTGCATTCTTTCTGGAGGTTCTAGGATAAAATGTGTTTCTAGCCTCTTCCAGCTTTTGAAGACCGCCCACATTCCATGGCTTGTGGCCCTTACCCATCTTCAAGCCAGCCCTTGAATCACTCTGACCTTTGATTATCCTTTTTTTTTCTTGAGATAAGATCTCACTCTGTCACCCAGGCTGGAGAGCAGTGGCACAATCACGGCTCACTGCAGGCTTGACTTCCTGGACCCATGTGATCTTCCCACCTCAGCCTCCCAAGTAGCTGGGACTTCAGGCATGCGTCACCACACCCAGATAATTTTTTGTAATTTCTGTAGAGACAGGAGCTCCCTGTGTTGCCCAGGCTGGTCTCAAACTCCTGAGCTCAAGCAACCTACCCACCTCAGCCTCCAAAGTGCTGGGATTACTGGTATAAGCCACCATGCCGACCTCTGACTCCATCATCACGACTCTTTCTCTGACTGTCACCCTGCATTCCTCTTATAAGGACATTGTGATTACAGTGGGCCCAGCCAGATAATCCCGGATCATCTCCCCGTCTCAAGATCCCTATCTTAATCACATCTGAAAAGCCCCTTGAGCCATGTTAAGGTAAAGTATTTGCAGGTTCCCGGAGTTTGGATACAAAATATCTTTGGGGGCCATGCTTCTGCCTATCCCAGGAGCCTAGTGTTATAAGCTCTTAAAATGCTGTGAATCTCCTGCCCTCTGCTCTCCCAAGAGAGGGACTCTGGAACCAAAAAACCATTTCTCAGTCCAGAAAGGATTTTGGCAAAATGTCCCATCAGAAGATAAAGAAAAGGGGTGAATTATCTCTTTGGGTGTTTCCAGAGTCAACAAGATATTATGCTCACCGCTCCGTGGTCCCAACAGTCACCTGTGTTACCCATCCAGGGTCCAGGATAAAGGATAGTAGCCAGTATCAAGCTTCGCCTGCTGGGAGTAATCCAGGCCACTAAAGGCTTCATACCTGCTTGCCCACTTGTGATTCAAAAGGCCATTTATTTACCTCCTGAAATGGCCCAAAGAAGCAATGGCCCAGGGACCATCTGGGGGGCTGCCTTCTAGAACTGCAAAAAGTATGAAATGATCCCAAGCAAAGAAACACTGGTGTTCCCGGGGTCCCAGATCCACCTTCCACATCAGAGCCCCAATTCCCACTTTACCGGACTTGCTGGCACTGTGCCTGGGCTCCCAGCCATGGAGACCAAGCAGGATGGATGAGGCAGAAATAACCAGGAGACGCTCCAGCTGCCAGTGTGCAGAAGCCACCACAGCTGGCAACAATCAAGTATCACACTTGTAAAACAATTCTTTTAGCGAAAAGTCATACATTTCCTCTTATTTAAATGACAGGCTGATTTTTGCCTCTGCCTACAGGAAACACATACACAGGAAGTGGTCAACCTTCATCTTCTGAAGGGGGAAGTGGTCAAATACCAAGATCAGAACCTGGTCTATTAATCACTGGGCAGGAGTGTGTAGAGGAAGCCAGGCTGGGGAATGGAGACCCTGCCAGGGACCACATCAAACCCAGATTACAATCAAGCATTGGTACCTGAAAGCT
Organism: Sapajus apella; assembly: GCF_009761245.1. Lineage (NCBI taxonomy): Eukaryota > Metazoa > Chordata > Mammalia > Primates > Cebidae > Sapajus > Sapajus apella. The sequence continues at coordinate 2,593,329 of NW_022436973.1, read as the reverse complement.
GTTCTGTCTCTACCTGGAGACACCACTTCTTTGCTCTGGACAGGCTTGGTTGATCCCAGAATTTAACTGTATTTCACTCTCAAAGGCAGTCTTATTACCCTCATTTCTATTTCACCTCAAGGACTAACCATTTCAAGAGTTAAAAAGTTAAATTAAAAAAAAAAGAGGGGGGATGAAGAAATAGGGACAAAAGGAAAATGGTAGAAGAAAAGCTAAGAGCAATCAGGAGTGAGGTTAGTGCAAGCAATGCAATTTATAAACTCCTAGGTACTTGGAAACTATGGGCCACAAAACTGACTCTGAGCTTCCTAGCAGCCATTGTGAAAAGGGAATGTGATCCATCACTGATTCATAAAGCTTGACAGGTAAAAAACAAAACTTTTCCCCCAAAGAAAATGCCTATTCCTGTTATTAAGGTTTGGAAGAAATTTATTCTGGGGCACACAGAGAGGCTACTGGGCAGAAAAAAACAAACACTGTCCTTAGCAAGATCCAGACAAAATTTGGCAACCAGTTTCCTAAGGCAGTGTCTTATAACTCTCGTCAATTAATACCGTATGTGTGTGTTTGAGTGTGTGTGTGTGAATATCATGTAAATGTATGTGTATGTATATACAGACTTCTAGGTACAGAAATGTCTACCTATGTTCACCACTGGACATATACTACAAGAGTAGTATACACACACACACATATATAATACATATAATGCTAAATCCCAGTTTAGCAAAAAGTTACTTCCTATTGAATCTTCCAAGCTTAAGTGCAACAAAATGCCTGATCAGATAAGAGTTACCGATTGGGCACGGTGACTCATGGCTGTAATCCCAGCACTTTGGGCGGCTAAGGTGGGTGGATCTCTTGAGGCCAGGAATTCAAGACCAGCCTGGCCAAAATAGTGAAACCCCATCTCTACTAAAAATACAAAAATCAGCCAGACATGGTGGCATACGCCTGTAATCCCAGCTACTCAGGAGGCTGAGGATGGAGAATTGCTTGAGCCCATGAAGCGGAGGTTGCAGTGAGCTGAGATTGCCACTGCACTCTAGCCTGGGCAACAGAGTGAGACCCTGTATCCAAAAAAAAAAAAAAGTTACTAAGAATAAGTAGTTAAGTGATTGAAGCAGTGACTTAACTGTGACTTTAAGAATTTGAGAGATTTATAAATTTTTGCCAAAATGACTAAAATCTTTTATTTGGATTTTAGAAATGTTGAGCTGGATCCCTTTTCAAGGTCAATAATAAGATAGCAGGGCCAGTTCCATTAAAATCCCTTCTATTTATTAATAATAAAATCGATACGTCTGCACAATAGCTCATCTGCACTGCAGGCCCATCCAAGAGTGGTATCGTCAGTACACATCATCCAGAAAGTCTACAGTGGAAAAGACAAAAGGCCTAGAATGAATAATGGAAGGATGTGGAACAACTGGAACTGCATACCCCGTGTGGGGCCTGTAAATCAGAATAACTACTTCAGAAAAGTATTTGTTAGCATCTACTGAAGCTAAATCAGCACAAACCCAAAGCCCAGCAATTCCACTTCTAGGTATAGAGATGCCTAGCTCTGTTCACCAAAGGACATATACTACCAGATCCATGGTTGCGCTCTTTACGAAAACCTCCAACTGGAAGTGCCCAAATGCTCATTGACAATAGAATAGATAACTAAGTTGCAGTATAAATTCACACAATACACTGGGCGCGGTGGCTCATGCCTGTAATCCCAACACTTTGGGAGGCTGAGGCAGATGATCGAGGTCAGGAGATCAAGATCATTCTGGCCAATATGGTGAAATCCCATCTCTACTAAAAATACAAAAATTAGCTGGGCATGGTGGTGCATGCCTGTAATCCCAGCTACTGGGGAAGCTGAGGCAGGAGAATAGCTTAAACCAGGGAGTCAGAAGTTGCAGTGAGCCGAGATTGCGCCACTACACTCCAGCCTGGCGACAGAGTGAGACTCCATTTCAGAAGAAAAAAAAAAAAATTCACACAATGAAATACAGTCATCCCTCAGTATCCATGAGGGATTGATTCCAGGACTCCTACAGATACAAAAATTCAGGAATGCTCAAGTTATTTATATAAAATGGCATCAAATTTGAATATAACCTATGCACATGCCCCATAAACTTTAAATCATCTCTAGATTGCTTATAATACCTAATATAATGTAAGTGCTTTGTAAATAGTTGTTATACGGTATTTTAAGAAAATAATCACAAGGGCCAGAGGTGGTGGCTCATGCTTGTAATCACAACACTTTGGGGGGCCAAAGCAAGCAGATCATCTGAGGTCAGGAGTTCAAGACCAGCCTAGAAAATATGGTGAAACCCTGTCTATACTAAAAATACAAAAATTAGCCAGGCATGATGTTGGGTGCCTATAATCTCAGATACTTGGGAGGCTGCGGCAGGAGAATCACCTGAACCTGGGAGGCAGATGTTGTGGTGACCCAAGATCACACTACTGAACTCCAACCTGGGTGACAGAGTGAGAGGAAAGACAAGAAAGAGAAGGAAGGGAGGGAGAGAAAAAAGAATGACAAGAAAAAGCCTGTACATGTTCAGTAAAGACGCAATTTTTTTTCAAATATTTTTAATCTGTGGTTGGTTGAATCCATGCATGCAGAATCCATGGATATGGGGGGCTGACTGTGCACAGCAAGCCAGTCAACAAGGACACACATCAGTGTGGATGAATTTCACCAACAGATGTTGAGCAGAAGAAGCCAGACACTGAAAAGAATATACACAGCCTTGCCTGCATGATGGAAACCCCATCTCCAATGAAAATACAAAAAATTAGCTGGGCTTAGTAGCACACACATGTAGTCCCAGCTACTCGGGAGGCTGAAGCATGAGAATCACTTGAACCTGGGAGGCGGTGGTTGCAGTGAGCCAAGATCGTACCACTGCACTCCAGCCTGGGTGACAAAGTGAGATTCTGTCTCAAAAAAAAAAAAAAAAAAAGAATATACAGTATGATTTCAAATACATAGAAGTTTAAAAAGAGACAAAACTAGTGTACGCTGATAGAAGTCAGGATAGTGGTTATCCTTGGGGAGGTTGCAGGTCGAAGGAAGTGTGAGGATGAAGGCGTCTGGGATGCCGGCAATAAGTATTAGTTGCACGGATATGTTTAGTTTGGAAAATTCTGAATATATGTGACCCTTCCGCTGGCTAAGTTTTCAGAGTTGTATCAAATGTAAAATTAGGAGAATTGTTTCAGAGTACTCCTTTTACACCCCTGATTAGGAGATGGAGGTCTCAGTCTGTGACCAGGATTAGAGTCTGTTCTATGGCTGGAATCTGGGCTCAGCCAGAATAAGGTTCTGTGTGGATCCAGGACTAACTGTGGCTGCATCAGGGCTCAGCCTGCCAGGAGGGCTCCGGAACCTTTGCTCTGTGTCTGCAGCTCAGCTGCTGCCGTTCCAAGATCTGACCACTTGATGTCTCCACCCCACAAATTGCCAAGGGAGAAAAGAGCTGGCTAGAGCTGCCTAAACCCACACCAGCCCTGAGCTGGGACAGGTTGGAGGCCGTAGTTCAAGGAAAGACTGGGAAACTATAGAGAATGAATCCAACTGGCACAAGAGCTGGCTGGGCAGGGGCTGGGGTCCAAGCCCTATGCAACAGGGGCAGCTGTGGGAACCACAGAGGCAAGCACAGCTCAGAAGCCCCCAGCTTTGCGCCTATCTCAGCAGCACTGGTCGGTCATTCATTCAGGGCTTCGTGAGCCTCTGCTCTGGGCCAGGCACTGAGAAATCAATGGAAGGCAAATAGGGCACAGTCCCTGGCTTCACGGAGCTCATAGTCAGGCATACACCTCCTCCCTCCTTTCCATCCTGTCCCTGCCTAGCACGCCCAGATCCCTCCAGCCCAAAAGAACCTCCAATATTAGAATCTACCCACCACCAACACCTCAACTAGGATCCCATTTTTCTTCTTGTTGTCTGCCTCCCCAACTGTGGCAGATGTCCAAAAAGCAGGGGTTTCATCTGCCTTGTAGACACTGTTGACCTCCGGATCAGGCCCAGAGGAGATGACTAATAAATATTTGTTGACTGGAACTTGGATAGCAGTGAGGTGGTCACATCATCTCTGCAGAACCAAGCAGAACAAAGCAGGGAAACTTCCTCTGGATCTGTGACACCCTGCTCTCCAGACCTTGCAATTCTGGAGGAAGCCTCAGACAGGGCTTTTTGTGGGGTGGGTGTGGGCGCCTGAGTAGGACTGAGAGCTGGAGGTTCCAGGGGTGGGAGGGCTGCAGGACAGAAGGTGCTATTAACCCAGCTCATGAACACTGAGCCGTTCCACTTCCCCCTTTTCAAAAGTAAGCATGGTGGGGGAGGGAAGAGACAGGCTTTGCATCACCCCTTGGTAGACCCAGGGACTGAGCTATTAAAAACAGGAAATATGAGCCAGCAGAGACAAAGGAGGAACCAACTGGGGGTGACCTGTCTGCCTCCAACTCCAGGGAGCCTGCCAGCCACCTTAATTCAGTCTAGGCAGATGACAGAGGACAAATAGACCAGCTTGACTGAAGCCTCCTAAGATCCTGGGAAGGAGACCCAGGACATGAGTCTGGGCATGACTTTGGGGAAAACGGGAAGTTTACCCCAAACTAAGGGGGTGATGAAGAACTAGAGCTGCAGGCAGCTATTCCCTAGAGGAAGGAGGAGGGAGCAGAAGCCTGAGACACAGACTTAGATGGCCGTGTGGATGCCAGCAGCTGTCCAGGACCTTCCGAGGACCAGTTTGAGCCCATTTATTGGAAACCAAAAACTGGGATATCAGGATGGGCCCCCAGCACCAGGGTTTATACTCTGCCACCCTCCATGAACATCCAATCAACATTTCCAGCACTGTCCAATAGAACAGTACAATGCTGATTTTTTTTTTTTTTTTTAAGACAGAGTTTCACTCTTGTTGCCCAGGCTGGAGTGCAATGGTATAATCTCGGCTCACCACAACCTCTGCCTCCCAGGTGATTCTCCTGCGTCAGCCTCCCAAGTAGCTGGAATTACAGGTATGTGACACTATACCAGCTAATTTTGCATTTTTAGTAGAGATAGGGTTTCTCCATGTTGGTCAGGCTAGTCTTGAACTCCCAACCTCAGGTAATCCGCCTGCCTTGGTCTCCCAAAGTGCGGGATTACAGGCGTGAGCCACTGTACCCGACCTATGCTGAAAATTTCTATAGCTAGCTTTTCCAATTTGGTAGCCACTGGACTCAGGTAGCTAGTGGCTACCGTATTGGACATCAGAGCTCTAGTCCCATGTGTAAGGTGAACAAAGCTGCCTTCCAGTATTTCTTTTATTCCCTCCCACTCCTTCCATTCTTTCACACCCTCCTCTTGTGCCTCAGGCTACCAATCAATAACTATGTTGTAATGAGTTGAATTTCATAGGCCATAAGTTCATGTAAAATGAATATATAAAATACCTTATTTTTGTATAACTGAATATCATTTTTATCTCAAGTGCCCATCCAGCCTAGTGGCAGAGACTTATTGTAAATACATTCAGGTTAAATGCAGTCAAGCGACTTCTTCCTCTCTCTTTTCCTCAAGAGAGCATCTAAATCTCTGGACAGGTCAGAGTGTGTAGCCAGCACTCAACCATTGGGAAAGGGGGCATTTGGAGCCTTAGGGGCCACTGTGTATGCTAGCATTAAGCTATTAGTCCTTGTCCTATTCATTTAATCTCCAAACTTCATTTCTGGGTTCTTCAATTCTTGCCTTTCCTGCAGGGAAGAAGGAACAGAATTCCTTCTCAAAACTTAGAGCAGCATCTAACTCTGCTATTCCACCTGTCCACATATTACCATACTTTCTATCCCTTTGTTAATAAAAATAAAAGCAGCTAACATTTATAGAACATTTTCCATGTACTAGGAAAATTCTAAGCATTTTAGTTATTTATTTTCTGAGATGGAGTCTCACTCTGTTGCCCAGGCTGGAGAGCAGTGGCACCATCTCAGCTCACTGCAAACTCTGCCTCCTGGGTTCAAGCAATTCTCCTGACTCAGCCTTCCAAATAGCTGGGATTATAGGCACCCACCACCACACTCAGCTAATTTTTCCTTTTTTCTTTTCTTTTTTCTTTTTCTTTATTTTTTTTTAAGACAGGGTCTCCCTCTGTTGCCTAGGCTAGAGTACAGTGGCATGATCTCAACTCACTGCAACCTCTGCCTTCTGGGTTCAAGCGATTCTCCTGCCTGAGCCTCCTGGGTAGCTGGGACTACAGGTGCCCACCACTACACCTGGCTAATTTTTTGTATGGGTTGTTTTTTTTTTTTTTTTTTTTGAGACGGCGTTTCGCTCTTGTTACCCAGGCTGGAGTGCAATGGCACGATCTCGGCTCACCGCAACCTCCGCCTCCTGGGTTCAGGCAATTCTCCTGCCTCAGCCTCCTGAGTAGCTGGGATTACAGGCACGTGCCACCATGCCCAGCTAATTTTTCGTAGTTTTTAGTAGAGACGGGGTTTCACCATGTTGACCAGGATGGTCTAGATCTCTTGACCTCGTGATCCACCCGCCTCGGCCTCCCAAAGTGCTGGGATTACAGGCTTGAGCCACCGCGCCCGGCCGGTTTTTTTAGTAGAGATGAGGTTTCACCATGTTGCCCAGGGTGGTCTTGAACTCCTGGGATCAGGCAGTCAGCCCACCTCGGCCTCCCAAAGTGCTGAGATTACAGGCATGTGCCACCATGCCCAGTCCCAGTTTTTGCATTTTTAGTAGAGACAGGAGTCTCACCATGTTGGCCAAGCTAGTCTTGAACTCCTAACCTCAAGTGATCTGCCTGCCTTGGCCTCCCAAAGTACTGGAATTACAGGCATGAGCCACCGTGCCCAGCCTATTTAAATACTTTAAAACAACTAGCCCATTTAGTCTTCCTGACAACTCCCTGAGGTAAATACTGTTATTATTCCCATTTTACAGATGAGAAACTGGGGCACAGAGAGGTAGTGTGAAAAAAGCTTATACAGATAACATCCTTGTTGAGGTGGTGGATGTGTTAACTAGCTTAACTTAATTCTTCCACATTGTATTCACACATTATAGCATTACTTTGTACCTCACAAATTTATACAGTCATGAATCGTCAATTTGATAGATTTTGCTATTTAAAAAATAACTAATAAAAAAGAAAGCATTCTTAGGCTAGGATTTCAAAAGCCAACATTAATATTCATTTACTTAGCAATACAATTTCCATGAGTTGATCCCCAAAATATACTGGCAAAAGTCTGACATAGGCTATTTGTTGCAGCACTCATTGTAATAACGAGGGGCTAGAAATTACCCAGTCATCCATCAGCAGGGGATTATGTGAATAAATTATGATATATTTACACAGTGGAGTACTATGCAGCCATAAAATGGAATGGGAGCTATCTCTGTATACTGTAGTTGAATGATCTTCAGAATATATTGTTAGGCTGGGCATGGTGGCTCATGCCTGTAATACCAGCACTTCAGAAAGCTGAGGCAGAAGGATCACTTGAACCCAGGAGTTCAAAACCAGCCTGGCCAACCTAGTGAAACCTTGCCTCTACAAAAAAAAAAAAAAAAAAAAATAGAAGGAAAATTAGCCAGGCATGATAGTGTACGCCTTTGACCTCAGCTGCTCAGATGGTTGAGGTGGGGCAGATTGCTTGGTCCCCGCCCGGGGGCTGAGGCTGCACTGAGCCATGTTTACAACATTGCACACCAGTCTGGGCAACAGGGCAAGACCCTGTCTCAAAAAATAAATAAATGATAAAGTATAACATATATATATATATATATATACACACACACACACACATGTATATATACATACACACGTAGATATAGTTACGTAAAAGAAGAAAAGTGTGTATGGTATGCTAATATTTATGTACAAAAGAGGGGATATTAATATATATATTTGTTTATATGTTTTAAATGAAAGAAAGGAACTTTTTTAAAAATGGTTATCTATGAGAAAGGAAGGCATTAGAGTACAAAGAACAAGTATAGAAGCTGGACTTATCTGTATATACTTATTTTGAAGATTTGGCTATGGAACAATGGAAATGTTCCACATAATTATTAAAACAAAATGGAATTTTAAATAAGGTAATCCCTAAAATGAAAGCAAAATGAAATTAATGCATCAAATTATGTATTAATTTGATGGTATAAGTGTGCAGAGAAGAATTATTTCAAATGACTCTAAACTAGTAATTTGTACATTCTCATCAGGATATACGCAAAGGACAAGAAGAACTAAAAAAAAACAAAAACAAAAAAAGGTTTTAATCTTTTTTTTTTTTTTTGAGATGGAGTTTCACTCTTGTTGCCTAGGCTGGAGTGCAATGGCATAATCTTGGATCAACACAACCTCTGCCTCCCGGGTTCAAGCAATTCTCCTGCCTCAGCCTCCCGAGTAGCTGGGATTACAGGCATGTGCCACCTTGCCCAGCTAATTTTTTTTGTATTTTTAGTAAAGACGGGTTTCTCCATGTTGGTCAGGCTGGTCTCAAACTCCCGACCTCAGGTGATCCACCCACCTTGGCCTCGCAAAGTGCTGGGATTACAGGCATGAGCCACTGCACGCAGCCAGTTTTTAATCTTAAAATGTTTTCCATAATCATATTATTAATATAAATTGTTATTTTATATGTTATAAGATAAAGCAAATAAATACAATGTTATTGCCACTAAAACCAACATTTTCAGCTTAAGAAAATAATATAAATATAAAATAAAAGAAGTAAAAATGCTATACTCTAAATTGAAACTTAAAATATCAGTATGAACTCAAGATCTCTTACATCTTTTTTTCTCTAGCTCTATCCACCAAAAAGGCCTAGAAGCAATTACCAATGTGGTAACTATTAGCACCCCTAGAGAAAAGGTTGCAATATCAAAATACCGTTTCCCACAAAAGAACCAGGGCTCCTTGGAGAAATAGTTGACTCAAGGTCTGGAGCAAAAAATGTACAAGATGAACCTGGATGATTTTTTCATTCCAGAAAGCAATAAAGCCATAGTGTCATGTCAAAAGGACTCAGAAGCCAATATGAAGAGGTTCTTGTTGACCAGAGATGAGGCAATTGGAACATCAGTAAGGTTTAAAATAAAATAGGTTCGGCTGGGCACGGTGGCCCACGCCTGTAATCCCAGCACTTTGAAAGGCCGAGGTGGGCAGATCACTTGAGGTCAGCATTTCAAGACCAGCCTGGCCAGCATGGTGAAACCCCATTTCTACTGAAAATACAAAAAAAATTAGCTGGGCATGGTGGTGCATACCTGCAATCCCAGCTACTCTGGAGGCTGAGGCAAGAGAATTGCTTAAATCCAGGGGGAGTTGGTTGCAGTAAGCCAAGATTGCGCCATTGCACTCCAGCTTGGGCAACAGAGCAAAACTCGGTCTTAAAAACAAAACAAAAAAAAGGTTCAAAATCCATAAGTTTATAATGATACTCAAAAAAAGGGAGGTGATAGATTTGCTAATTATCCTGATTTGATCATTACACATTGTACACATGTACTGAAATATCATACTGCACCCCATAAATATGTACAACTATTATGTGTCAATTACAGGCAACTTATTTGCTATATTTTCCTTTTTTTTTATTTTTATTTTTATTTTTTTTTTTTGAGATGGAGTTTCACTCTTGTTGACCAGCCTGGAGTGCAATGGTGTGATCTCAGCTCACTGCAACCTCTGCCTCCAGGGTTCAAGCGATTCTCTCCTGCCTTAGCCTCCCAAGTAGCTGGGATTACAGGCATGTGCCACCACAGCCAGCTAATTTTTTATATTTAGTAGAGACGGGGTTTTACCATGTTAGCCAGTCTGGTCTTGAACTCCTGACCTCAAGTGATCCACCGGTCTCAGCCTCCTAAAATGCTGGAATTACAAGTGTGAGCCACCTTATTTCTTCATGCCCCACCCCTTATTTCTTCAATAAACAAACTGAAGACAGAGCAAGGGAAAATCTCTCCAATCCTGCCTATTCCACCTTCCACACTTAAAAAAGACAGAAAGGGAGAGCCTAAAGGGTAAAAGAAACTTAATTGTTACCAATCAACAGATTGTGTGGACCTGGTTTGGATCTTGATTCAAATAAACACATTACTTTTTCTAAATTATGTAACAATTGGATAGATATATAGATTACATATAGATAGATAGATTTTTTTTTCTCCAGACAGAGTCTAGCTCTGTCACCCAGGCTGGAGTGCAGTAATTCCAGCTCAGCTCACTGCAGCCTCTGCCTCCCAGGTTCAAGTGATTAGCTGAGATGACAAGTGTGCACCACCAGGCCTGGCTAATTTTTGTATATTGGCCAGGCTGGTCTCAAACACCTAAGCTCAAGTGATCTGCCTGCCTCCGCCATATTTAAACATGCACTGGATGTTGGATGATGTTAAGAATTTGTTGTTTGGTGTTTTGTTTTGTTTTGTGTTTTGAGACGGAATCTCCCTGCATTGCCCAGGTTAGGGTGCAGTGGTGCCACCTCGGCTCACTGCATCTTCTGCCTCCCATGTAGCTGGGACCACAGGTGTGTGCTACCACACCTGGCTAATTTTTGTATTTTTAATAGAGACAGAGTTTCACCACATTGGTCAGGCTTGTCTTGAATTCCTGACCTTGAGTGATCCGCCCGCCTCGGCTTCCCAAAGTGCTGGGATTACAGGCGTGAGCCACCGTGCCCGGCCAATTCGGTATATTTAAACATGGACTGGATATTGGATATTAAGAATTTGTTGTTGGTTTTTTAGGTGTAATAATAATAATTGTGGCTACATGGTTAAGGTTCCTTTTTTGGAGAGACATGGAAAAATGTTTACAGATGAAATGACATGATGTTTGAGATTTGCACAGAAATTATCCCATCAAGGAGAGGCTAGATGGGCATGTAATGAAATAAGTTTATCCATAAGTTCATAACTTTAAGCTGGGTGATGAGTATGTAAGGCTTCATTACATTATTCTCTACTTTTGTAGATACTTACAATTTCCCATACTAGAAAGAGTTAAGGAAAAAAGCTAATATTTGCTTATTACCATTCTTTCTGCATTTCTGCTATAAAAAACACCTCCAAGGCCAAAGGAGCCTGAGAAATGTGATGAGATAAAAGGCATTATACAAAAAAAGAAATACATTGGTTAATACTTCAAACTACTTAGAAACAGATGTATAGACCAATGGAACAGAATAGAGAGATCAGAAATAAATCCATGCAACTACAGCCAACTCATTTTTCAACTAAGGTGTGAAAAACACACATTGGGGGAAAGGACAGTCTCATCAATATATGGTGCCAGGAAAATTGGGTATCTATATGCAAAAAAATGAAACTAGACCCCTACCTTTCACATCTGAAAATCAACTCAAAATGGATTAAACACTTAGATCTAAGACCCCCAAAAAACTATGAAACTCTACTAGAAGAAAACGTGGAGACACATTTTTTGGACATTGGGTTGGGCAAGGATTTTTTAGATAAGACCTCAAGCACAGGCATAGGCCCCAGTGCAGTGGCTCATGCCTATTATCCCAGCACTTTGGGAGGCCGAGGTGGGCGAATCACGGGAGGTCAGAAGTTCGAGACCAGCCTGGCCAACATGACGAAACCCCATCTTTGTTAAAAATATAAAAATTAGCTGGCCGTAATGACATAAACCTATAGTCCCAGCTACTCTCGGGAGGCTGAGGCAAGAAAATCGCTTGAATCTGGGAGGGGGAGGTTGCAGTGAGCTGAGAGCATGCCACTGCACTCCAGTCTGAGTGACAGAGCAAGACTGTCTCAAGAATAAAAATAAAGAAAAGCACAGGCATTAAAAGCAAACATAGACCAATGGAATTTACATCAAACTGAAAAGCTTCTGCACACAAAAAGATCAATGCATGAAGATATAACACAGAGAATGGGAGAAAATATTTGCAAACTATACATCTGGTTAATATCCAGAATATATAAGTAACTCAGACAACTCAATAGCAAAAAAAGAAAAAAATACGAAAACAAAAAACTAAATCATGCAATATTAAAATGAAACAAAGACCCAAATAGACATTTCTCAAAATAAGACTTACAAATGGCCAACAGATATTTGAAAAAATGCTCAACATCACTAGTCATCAGGGAAATGCAAATCAAAACCATAAACAGATATCATCTCACTCCAGTTAGAACCACTATTATCAAAAAGACAAAAGATGAGTGTAGGCGAGGAGGTAGACAAAAGGGAGCCCTTACACATTGTTGGTGGTAATGTAAATTAGTACAGCAATCATAGAAGACAGTATGGAGGATCCCCCCAGAATTAAAAATGGAACTATCATATGATCCAGGAATCCAACTACTAGGTATATATCTAAAGGAAATGGGCCAGGCCCAGTGGTTCATGCCTGTAATCTCAGCACTTTGGGAGGCCAAGGCAGGCGGATCTTGAGATCAGGAGTTTGAGACCAGCCTGGCCAACATGGTAAAACTTTTTCTCTACTACAAATACAAAAAATTAGCTGGGCTTAGTGGCACATGCCTGTAGTCCCAGCTACTTAGGAGGCTGAGGCAGGAGAATCACTTGAAGCTGGGAGGCAGAGGTTGCAGTGAGCCAAGATGGCGCCACCGCACTCCAGCCTGGGTAACAGAGTGAGACTCTGTCTCAAAAATAAAATAAAATAAAAAAGGAAACGAAAGGAAATCAGCCTGTCAAAAAGGTATCTGTGCTCCCATATTTATTGCAGCATTATTCACAATAGTCAGTATATGGAGCTGACCTAAGTGTCCATCAGTGAATGAATGGATGAAGACAATGCAGCACATGTACACAATGGAATACTATTCAGCCATAAAAAAGAACTAATTCCTGTTCATTTGTGACTACATAGGTGAATCTGGTGACTTTATGTTATGTGAAATATGCCAGACACAGAAAAACAAACTTTATATGTTCTTACTTATCTGTGGAATCTAAAAAATTTGGTCTCCACTTGGCACAGTGGCTCACGTCTGTAATCCCAATACTTTGGAAGGCCAAGCAAGGAGGATTGCTTGAGTCTAGGAGTTCAAGACCTGTCCGAGCAACATAGTAAGACTCCATCTCTACCAAAAATTAAAAAATGTTTTAAATTTTTCATCTGGGCATGATGGTGCATTCCTGTGGTTCTCAACTACTCAGGAGGCTGAGCCAGGAGTTCAAGGCTGTAGTGAGCTGATTGCACCACTGCACTCCAGCCTGGGCGGCAAAGACCCTCTCTCAAAACAAAAACAATTTTTTTGGTTTTAAATCTCATAGAAGTAGAGGGTAAAGTAGAGGTTACTAGAGGCTAGGGAGGGACTGGGAGAGGTAGGAGGAGGAGAGGTTAGCCAATGGGTACTATGTTACAATTAGGTAGGAGAAATAAGTTCTGGTGTTCTACTACACAATAGGGTGACTGTAATTAACAATAATGTATGTCTCAAAATAGCAGAAAAGAGGATTTGAAAATGTTCTCACCACATAGAAATGATAAATGTTTGAGGTGATGAATTTGGTAATTACCTTGATTTGATCATCATAGTGTATATATGTATTGAAACATCACACTGTACCCCCATAAAAACAATCATTATGTGTCAATTAAAAATAAAATAATTACAGGTGTGAGCCATTATGCCTGGCCTGAAGTGCCCTATTGAACATAGGAGTCTAGAGCTCAGGCTCCCTCCCTCTCAATTATCAAACAACCCTATTTCTTTCACACTGGCCTTATTTCTTTTCCTGAACAGGCCAAGTTTCCTCCAGCCTCAGGACCACAGCATTGCTATTCCCGTTACCTGGCACATTTCTCCCCTAGATGGCCATGTAACTAGCTCCTCCTAAATATTCAGATCTCAGATCAGATATCACCTAATTAGAAAATCCTAGCTTGGCTGGGCTCGGTGGCTCAAGTCTATAATCCCAGCACTTTGGGAGGGAGAGGCGGGTGGATCACCCGAGGTCAGGAGTTCTAGACCAGGCTAGCCAACATGGTATAACCCTGTCTCTAGTAAAAATACAAAAATTAGCCAGGTGTGGTGGCAGGCGCTCGTGATTCCAGCTACTCAGGAGGCTGAGGCAGGAGAATCACTTGAACCAGGGAGGCAGAGGTTGTAGTGAGCCAAGATCGCACCACTGCACTCCAGCCTGGGCAACAGAGCGAGACTCTATCTCAAAAAAAGAAAGAAAAGAAAAGATCCTTGCTCAAGACCCAAGCTAAAGTCAATATAAGGAGTGAGCCAGGGATCCACATTGGTCAGATTTTGCTGTGACAATGCTGCATAAAAGACAACTTCCAGAAACCTGGTGCTTATAACAGTAAACATTCACTTCTTGCCTGGGGTCTATGGGTCAAGCCGGGGCTCTGCAGGGCTTTCTGGGGATGAGTGGGCTGGGCTCCAGGCTATGGGGTGCGTAGGTGGCTGTCTCATAAATCTTCTTATTCAGAGTCCAGGCTGAAGGAGCCTTCACTGTCTGGGACTTGTTGTTCTCATGGGTAAGGACAGTTGCTCAAAGGGATGAATGGAAACACTTTATGCCTTGGACCTGGCCCCTGTCACTTCTACACATACTCTCATAGCCAAAGCAAGTCACATGTCCAAGTACAATATCAACAGGGTGAGGAAGTATATTCCTCCCATGTTGGTGGGGGCTAGAGAAAGTAAATATTTGCTGAACAGTAATACAATCTACCAAATAACCCAATTTCTTTTTTCCTTCTAGATGGCTATGTTTATTGAGTCATCCCTCCACACGCTTATGAAATACCATCTTTTACAAATGAATGAATGAGAAATGTGCCTTTCAAGGCAGGAAGATCCTCCCGATGCTTCAAATGAGAAATCTGAGGCTCAGAGAAAGGAGTGACCCACCCAAGGTCATAGAAACCACCTGTGGCAAGCCCAGCCCATCAGGCTCCTCAGTTAGTTCACTCCTCTACATATAGTAAATAAGGCAGGAAAGTGCAATTTTCTGGGCGGCGAGGACACCACCCGTTCTGCCCTCCCACCGAAGCTTGGTTGACAGGCCCATAATCAGGGGCAAGTATACCAAAGGGTTTCCTTGCTGATTCAATCTTGGAACTCACTCTGAAGCCAAGTGGGACCTTGATTTGTCATTTCCGGGTCTCCGAGCCACAAATGTTAAGTATGTATTGAGAGAGTGAGTCACTGGCACTGTGGACATTTTAATTGCTGATTAAGTGTTCCGTGAATTCTGGGTCCTGCCCCAATCATGCCTGCCCCTAAGGTACGGACAGTCATCTCTACTTCTTCGGGAACCTGCAGTGTCTAACAGAATGGAGTATACAGTGACACTGAAAAATGAGGCATAGGCATAGAGGCCAGGTGTGGTGGCTCACACCTGTCATCCCAGCACTTTGGGAGGTTGAGGCAGGCAGATCACTTGAGCCCAGGAGTTCCAGACCAGCCTGGGCAACATGGCAAAACTCTGCCTCTACAAAAAAAAAAAAAATTATATCTATATACACAAAAAGCCAGGGGTAATGGTGTGTACTTGAGGTCCCAGCTATTCGGGAGACTGAGGTAGGAGGATTGCTTGAGCCAGAGGCAGAGGTTGCAGTGAGCCAAGATCACATGCCACTGCACTCCAGCCTGGGTGACAGAGTGAGACCCTGTCTCAAAAAAAAAAAAAGGGGGTATAGGGCTTAGGAAAATTCTGGAAGGACAAGCCTCAGATAAACAGTGGGCAGCCCTTTTGAAGTAGTTTACTTAGAACATTAACTCTCTGCTTTATGTCTTTATGTAGCATTTGAACAGTCCACAATCAGTATAGATTGCTTCTATAGGTGTGAGGATAGATATGCTTCTGATTGCATTGGTTACATTCAGAGAGGAAAAAACCAATTTGGAACTGGTCTAAGTTCATGCTAGCGTGCAAAAAGCAATTACTTGCTGGTTGGTTGGGAAACTCCTGAAAATCATCTTCCTCCAGAATCCTTCTCCCACACATTGTGAGAAGCCTGCTTTCAGAAACACTGAGTCAATTCCCAGCCACTCCTTCAGTCGTAAGCCCGGGAGCACCTACAACACACCAAGTGCTGAGTAAGCCACCAGGGTGACAGGTGACAGGCAGGGAAACAGATGGTAGCCAGAGTCAGTGGGACCTGCATTCAAACCATAGCTGACATGGATGGCACTGGCCCATGGGCCAGACACTGTGCTAAATGCCCCACATGGATTATCACGTTTAATCCACATGACAAGTTGATGAGGCAGGCACTATTATTATCCTGTTGGACAGCTGGGGAAACTGAAGTGCACAGAGGCAAAGGAACTTGCCTAAGGTCACATAACTAGCAGATGGTGGAACTGACATTTGATTCCAGAGCCTGTGACCCCCACTGTGACCCAAAACTGCTGCCCACTAGGAACTTGTCCAGATTCCACAGGCAGTAAGTGGCAGAGTCAAAATTCAAACTCAGAAAGGTTCGGCAGCCTCCAAAGAATATTGTCTTAACTGATAAGACGTCCTCCCTTCTGACCCCCACCATTTCTGGATCCAACACCAACACGCTGGATGACCTTGGGAAGCCTCCCTGAGCCTCAGTTTTCATGGCTGCAAAATGGAAAGAACACAGCTTACCTTAAGGAGCTGCAGAGGGGCTTTTATGCAAAGACAGTTCCTACTATGGAACATGGTAGGCGCTCAGTTGAGATATGTCTGTGTTCTTTCTGCTTTCCAGGAGTTTGGGGCAGTTGGACAAGTGGACACTGGAGCAAGTCTATGTGATAAGCTCTATGGCCAAGGGTGCACTAGTGCTGGGCCAGAGGCTGCACATGGGATGGAAAGCCAAGGGCTGCTGTGTACCCAGAAAACTCAACTGAAGGAACACTGGAATAAACAACCCTCAGAGGGAGGGAAGTTTCGTTCGTCATCTTTCCTGTTTTCCTAGTCTGGCCCAGTTCCAAAACCTCTTCTTAATCTTGTCAGGATTTTGGCCCAGTTCCCCAGGAAGGAGCCGCCAGGAGGCTCATAGTGAGCCAAGTCTTCAAGAAAGTGATGTCTTCTGTGAGTCAAGACAAGAGGCTTTCTGGGAGAGAGAAGGAGATAGTGACAGAAACAGGGAAGGACTCAGTTGGAAGACCCCCTCCTTAAATAAGCAAAGAAACTGAGGTTTAGAACAGAGCAAGGTTTACTGATTGTGCTGGTGGCAGGGTTGGGGCAAGTGGATTATCCTCCTTCCTCCCAGGCCAGAGTTCTCTCCACTGCAATGTATTGACTGCTCACCCCCTTCCTATTCTAGGACTACCCAGGCAGGGGGAGCTGCCTTCACTCACCCTTTCCCAGTAATGCTTCCAGAAACATCTCCCCATTATACCCTGGGGACTTTGTAAGCACAGATGTGGGTCCCATGGGTACTAGAAGGAAGCAGTAACTACAAAGACCTTGGTGGGTTTGGCATGAGGAAAATGAGGATGATAGAGCCTCCGAAAGAACCAGTGCTTCCCAAGCACCTACTGTGTGTCTGGGCAATGCCAGGCACATCCAACATGTTGTTATGGGCTCCCTGGGCTGTCGCTTTGCCAGCCAGAAACCATTAGTGCCTTTGCCAGAGTTTTGCTCAGGCTCACTGCTCCCACTCGGCCTGGCAGGCTATGCTCAGCTCGTGCTGATGGAATCCCATGCCTGCCAAAGGGCAAGTGGAGTGGTGAAGGATATGTGAGCAAGCAAGCATGGGGTCCAGCAACTGTGCACATCGAGGAACACTTGCTGTGGTGATGAGGGCAGCTCCAGGGTCCAGCATGGGTATTGGCTCCCTGTGAGGCTGCAGCTGGACCAGGCATCCCGCAAGCAGCTTCCACTGCTGGCACTGGGGAATGCAATGGTTCCTGGAGGCTTGGAGATGTCAGGAACCACAGAGCCCCAAAGAGGGTGACACAGTCATGGCTCAGGGAGCTCCCAGGTCTGGGTTCCCTAAAGGGCCTCAGCTCTTCTCCTCTTCTTGTTACCCACAATGTGGTGAGCAAGCGGCGTGTTTCAGCCCTGTTTGTGTTACAGCTCTTTCAGCCCCACCATTCAGCAGGTTCTGAGTTCTTGTCCTGTGTTCAGGAAGAATAAGGTATGCAGACAAGTGGAGAGTGAGCAAGCTGAATAGGAGCTTTATTGAGCAATACAATAGCTCAGAGGAGACTCACAGTAGTTAGCTCCTCTCTGCAGCCAGGGTGTCTCGACTAAAGTTCAGTTATCAGCAGAGAGGAGCTACAAGACCCTGGAGTGGGTAGCTTCTCTCTGCAGCTGGTTGTCCTGATGTCTGCTCAGCTCCCAAAAGAGAGGAGACACTGGAGGAGGTAGCTCCTTTCTGCAGCTGGTCGTCCCAACATCTCTCTGAGTCTGGCTGAGTCCAGGGTTCTTATGGACTTCAGAGGGGATGAAGTGTGTGCTGCCATGGGCAGGCCCAGAAAAGGCACCATAAGTTCCTACTCCAGTCTGCAGGACTGGCAGCCTGGACCCCAGGCTTCACCAGGGACCCACCCCTTTTTGCCCAGAGCCTGTCTGCCTCCTGCTACTGTTCATGTCCCCCAGGCTGTTCAGGCAGAGGGGAGCCTTCGGGCCAGTGCCGAGCTGCCCTCAGCGCTTCCTATGTTAGTCAGCACCCAAAGTCTGAGGGGGGCCAAAATGGCAGGGGGCTGGTATGTCAGTGCTGCCCCAAGCGTGCACACACCCAGCTGGGTTGCAGCAGTGCCCTGCATCAGCCTCAACTTTGCTGTGAGCTCAAGGCTGGCGCCCGGAGCAGGGAGAGATCAGGCAGCAGAAGCAAGCGTTTCTGAGCCTGCAGGGGCAGGGCAGCCTTCCTGGGCCCCCAAGAGTGCAGAGTTGCTGGTCTGAAGCCCCAGCTTGGGTAGCTGCAGCTGTGCCCAGGGAGCATGAAACTCCCACCCTGTCAACTCAGAAAAGGGCAGGGCTTCTGCCTGTTCCCAGATCCTGCTGGCTCTGTGGAGCACCGCCCCCACTGCAGCCTGCCTGATGGCAGTGGCTGCTCTGGACAGACCATTGCTGCCATCCATGTTGCCTAATCTAATCATCACACTAACTCTGGGAAGTAGATTACATCCCCATTTTGCAGATAAGGAACCTAAGGCTCACAGGGGAGACATTTTGTACCCAACCGTATCTCCAGCCCGTAACTGTCTTCCAACCCCTAAACCTGGCTGTCTACTTTGTCTCAGGCATCCCCATTTGTATACTCCGCATGCTTCTCAAAGTCACCTTGAACTCATCCTCTTCCCCTCCCATAGATTTGTGGTCTCCCATCATAGCCTTACTACTCAGAACCCCAGATATTAACCTTGACTCTACCCTCTTCCCTATCTCCATCTCCAAATAGCCTGCAATCAGTGGTCCCCACTCCAAGTCTATTTCCTAGACATTAGTTTTCTTCAGTTCAAAGGCTTTTAGCATAGTCCAGACTTTTATCATATTCCTCTGAGATGACTTCAGCTTCTGTAAAGGCTCCTCTGTCTCCAGTTTATACCTCCATCCATCCATACCTCACTCAAATGTCAGGGGCAATCTTTCTAAAATGCAAATCTGTCTAGTCTCAACTGGCTAAAAACTCTTTCGTGGCTACACAGTGCCCTCAGGATAAACTCTTTGCAGAGGCTTGCCTGGCCCTAAAAGTCTTGGCCCTTGTTGCCCTCTGTGGTGTCAGGTTGGGTCACTGTCCACCCTCTGTCCCTGAAGCCTTGGATGTCCTGGAATACATACAGTTCCTCTTTCACTTCAAGGCTTTGACCCATGCTGTTTTCTCTGCCTTCCCCCAGCTAACTCCTTCTCATCTTTCAGGTCTCAGCTTAGTCACCACTTCCTGACCACCCCCCTCCTAGGCTTCCTGAGCTGCCCTTCCAGTGAATCCCGCAGTTCCCTTATACTTCCTACACTGATCTACCCACCCCCTCCCTCTCACATTCCCCTATATAGCCCAACACTGCCTTCCCCAGCAGCACAGAACACTGAGGCAGCACTCTCCAGTGAAAATACAATGCATGCCACATGGGTAATTATAAATTTGGGGGTTGGGTGCAGTGGCTCATGCCTGTAATCCCAGCACTTTGGGAGGCCAAGATGGGTGGATCACTTGAGCCAGGAGTTTAAGACCACCCTGGGCAAGATGGTGAAATCTTGTCTCTACAAAAATACAAATGTTAGCCAGGCATGGTGGCGTGCATTTGTAGTCCCAAATTTGAGGCTGAGAGGTTGGGACTGCCGTGAGCCTTGATCATGCCAGTGCCCTCTAGCCTGGATGACAGTGAGACCCTGTGTCTTAAAAAAAAAAAAGAATCAATTTTCTAGTAGCCTCTGTCTCCCAGGTTCAACTGATTCTCCCACCTCAGCTTCTGAGTAGCTGGGACCACGGGTGCACACTACCACGCCCGGCTAATTTTTTGTATTTTTGGTAGAGATGGCATTTCATCATGTTGCCCGGGCTGGTCTGAAACTCCTGAGCTCAGGTAATCCACCTGCCTCAGCCTCCCAAAATGCTGAGATTACAGGTGTGAGCCATTGTGCCTGGCCTTAAGTAGCCACATTTTAAAAAGTAAAAGTAAATAAAATTAATTTTAATAACAAATTTTAACCCAGTATCTCAACATATATCAGAACAAAAAGTATTCATATTTCACTTATTTTTATACTAAGAATCTGAAATCCAGTGTATATTTTATACTCACAGCACATCTGAGTTTGAACTAGCCACATTTCAAGTGCTCAGTAGTCCCGGGTGCTAGCGGCTATCAGATTAGACAGTGCAGTTTTAGAAGATGCTTACAGCTAACTTAACTGGCCTATGTCCTGTACTGGGGGACATTCATTCTGATAAATATTCAGAGGCACTCTTTGGAAAAAAGGATTCTAAGTCAGATCAGTCTTGAAAACACTGACAGAGTGAAACAGGGTTTTTAATGCTTCAGGACCTCAAGAGCCTTCCCTGCTAGTGTGAGATGTGACACAGACCAGAGAGCATGTAACATCTCCCCAACTTACTTGAGCTCAGAACTCTGTTTTCATAAAGATTTCTGAGGAATGAGATGTGATAAAGACCAGAAGACCATGTAGCAGTTCCCCAACTAATCTGAGCTCAGCGTTCTATTTTCATAAGGCCTTTCTGAGGATTAGTTTCCAATGGAATGGTTTTTGGCAAAGGTTGATGTAGCCACATTCGTGACTCAGTAGATCTCAGGATCCCCGTGGAAGAATTTGGGGTGCAAGAAGTCCACCTCAAGTGCCTCAGCACCTGAGACCCAATTACTGAATTGACTAATTATGGAAGGCCACGTAGGGCAGGACTAGAATTAGTGAGCAAAAATTGCAGCACATTTCAACTCAACAAGAAGGGTTTTGGGATTGTGTGTGTGCACACATGTATGTTTTAAAATGTTTAAATCTAAGTTGCCAGATCTGTCTAAAACATGCAGTATGTGGCCTTGTGAGATAATTTCTCTGTCACTAGTAATCAAGGAGTGATCAAGGCTGGAGTTCTCTGTGGGGTAGGGGGTTCCTATCAGGAGTCTCTAATTTTCCTTTTCCAGAACTTAGAAAAAAAGCAATAGGAGCAGAGAACTTGAGCATCAGAGGAACTGATCAGACAGGCTCTGGGTCATTTACTAAGAGCACACTTTGGGATTCTGGAGGCTTCCATGGAGGACTGGTTGACAGCCAAATCCCCTTTGAGGCTGCAGGGTCTTGGTTCAGTTCAGATGTTTGTTCTTGTTCTTGCTGTTGAGACAGTCTCATTCTGCTGCTCAGGCTGGCGTGCAGTAGCCGCCATCTCAGCTGATTGCAACCTCTGCCTCCCAGGTTCAGCAATTCTCCTGCCTCAGCCACTCGAGTAGCTGAGATTACAGGCATGCGCCAACTCACCTGGCTAACTTTTTTTTTTTTGAGACGGAGTCTTGCTCTGTCGCCAGGCTGGAGTGCAGTGGCGCAATCTCGGCTCACTGCAATCTCTGCCTCCTGGGTTCAAGCAATTCTTCCGCCTCAGCCTCCCGAGTAGCTGGGACCACAGGCATGTGCCACCACGCCCGGCTAATTTTTGTATTTTTAGTAGAGATGGGGTTTCACCATGTTGGCCAGGATGGTCTCAATCTTTTGACCTCGTGATCTGCCCACTTCAGCCTCCCAAAGTGCTGGGATTACAGGTGTGAGCCACCACACCAGGCCCTGGCTAACTTTTTTGTATTTTGTAGAGACGAGGCCTCACCATGTTGGCCAGGCTGGTCTCAAACTCCCATATCTGTCTGCTTCGGCCTCCCAAAGTGTTGGATTATAGGCATGAGCCGCTGCACCTGGCCTATATTACACTTTGATTAAAAGTTTCAGAAATCTCTTTTGTGATAACATACCACTTTATCACACAAAGGGAAAAAAAGTGTGACTATGATGAACCCAACTAAAATTATCAGGCTGGTTTGAGATTTGAGTCAGGGAGGAAGAAGTTAACCATCAGCTAGGTGTTTTTCTCATGTAGGATCTAAGCAGCATTTTTTCTGGCTCTGTGGGCAGCTAAAGGTTAGCCATGCTATTAAGAGGCCTCTAACCATCCACAGACAGACAGCAGATGGAATCAGACTAATCATCTCAGAACCTCAAGGTGCCCATCAGTAAGATACCTGGAAGTACCTGGAAGCACCTGGAAGCTGAGGCCTTTGCCAAGCATGGGGCCTGGCACAATGTAGGTGTTCAAATAGATGAACACCCCTTCCTTCCTCATACTTGGATTTTAGGTGTGGCAGTTGCAGAAATGCCATGGCCTGCTGTAAGAAGGGTCTGGAGTGCCTCATTTAAAGCTCACGAGGATCACAGAGCTGGCACAGCTGGGCTGAGAACAGAAGGGGAAATGAAACCTCTTGCATGGCTCACATATGCTCAAGCAACTACAAAGAAGCCACCTGTGGTCAGTTGAAGAGTGGATGGGGGAGAAAAGGAGCTTCAGAGAAGTGGGGGTGGTGGTGAGGAAGAGGGGTTTTAGGTGGTAGAAATGGGGGAGTCAAAGAAAACAGCTGTTAATAATAATAGGCAATATACCATAGGGTGAGGTTAGGGGTGGGGAAGGCAGGTTTTTGGGTGGTGGAGATGAGAACGGTTAAAAAAAATAGGCAACACACCATCTATCATGCAGAGGAAGAAACCCTGGACTTAGATTTATGTGATGTTGGCAAAACATGTAACCCAGCAGCCCTCTCATCTGCAAAAATGGGACAACAATAGTTCCTTCCTCTTGGGGTTGTTGAGAGGTTGAAATCAGCTGATGCATGAAAAATGTACAAATCTTGCTGTTGCTGTTAATAACAATAGTATTGATAATATGGTAGGAAGAAGCTTCTGCTTCTGAAAGGAGACCAGCTGGACTGACTTGGGAACCAAAAACAACCAGAAATCTAGAGGGGAGGGGAGAAGGAGAGGAGAGACCACACAGAGGAAGGGTTCTTGATCTAGGTGCACCTGAACTTCTATGCAAAATGCTGTGTTTAAGTGCATAGGTATTAATATTTATTAAAGGAAGAGATAGCGTAGCCCACATCAGCTTCTGAAAGGAATCCATCACACACACACACACACACACACACACACACACACACACACACTTTTAAAAATTACCGATCTAGAGAAACGAAGAGCCAAGAAAATGAAGCAGATGAGACAAGAGGCCCACAGTCATCCATGGTTGGAATGAGCCATCTCCACAGACCTAAGACTTGGGATCAGGAGTGGTGGAGAGTATAAAGAGAAGAGGCAAAAGAGAGAGTTTGTGGCCGGGCGCGGTGGCTCATGCCTGTAATCCCAGCACTTTGGGAGGCCGAGGTGGGTGGATCACGAGGTCAAGAGATCAAGACCATGGTGAAACGCCGTCTCTACTAAAAAATACAAAACTTAGCTGGGCGTGGTGGCACGTGCCTGTAATTCCAGCTACTCGGGAGGCTGAGGCAGGAGAATTGCTTGAACCTGGGAGGCGGAGGTTACAGTGAGCCGAGATCGCGCCACTGCACTCCAGCCTGGTGAAACAGCGAGACTCTGTCTCAAAAAAAAAGAGTTTGTTGGAATGAAGACTTAAAGAACCAAGCCAGCTCACAGTGGGAATGGAATGGAGGTTAGCTCAGCTATCACATGGCCCAGAGCAGGCTCACAGAGGCTGTTGGCTGAAGCCTGGGTGAGTGGATGGGTGGGCAGGGAGCCCGACCCAGCAGCTGAGGATTGGGGACACTAGGGAGGCAGACTGCAGATCAGGAGGGAAGGAATAAGAGACCTTGACTCTAGGGGACTGGGAGGGATTGAGTGGAGAAATTATTTCCGTTTGCCTGGTGTGATGAGAAAGAACTGTCAGCCAGTGTATACTTCTCCCCATCTAAAATACTTCTGACTCTGTGGGTGAGGATTTGCAAGAAGGCACTCTGCCAGGGGGAGGGACTTAACTGTTGGCTCTGTGGCTGTCTCAGGAACACTCCAGGACAGAGGGGGGTGGGGTGGGCAGAGACTTCTTTTTGGAAGTTGTGAGTTTGGGCTGGGTGCGGTGGCTCATGCCTATAATCCTAGCACTTTGGGAGGCCGAGGCGGGTGGATCGCGAGGTCAAGAGATCAAGACCATCCTGGCTAACATGGTGAATCCCCATCTCTACTAAAAATACAAAAATCAGCAGGTCATGGTGGCACGTGCCTGTAGTCCCAGCTACTGGGGAAGCTGAGGCAGGAGAATCACTTGAACCTGGGAGGCAGAGGTTGCAGTGAGCCAAGATCTCACCACCCCACCACTCCAGTCTAGGTGACAGCGAGACTTTGTCTCCCAAAAAAAAAAAAGAAAAAAAAAGTTGTAAGTTTGTACCCTGACTTGCCCATTTCATTCATGTATTCATGATGCAACAAATACTTCTGAAGCACCTACCGTGTGCCCACCTTTCTGTCAGGTGTTGGAGATAAAACAATAAATAAGAGCTAGGATAGTCCCTGAACTTAAAAATCTTACATCTGGGCCGGGCGCGGTGGCTCAAGCCTGTAATCCCAGCACTTTGGGAGGCCGAGGCGGGTGGATCACGAGGTCAAGAGATCGAGACCATCCTGGTCAACATGGTGAAACCCCGTCTCTACTAAAAATACAAAAAATTAGCCGGGCATAGTGGCGCATGCCTGTAATCCCAGCTACTCGGGAGGCTAAGGCAGGAGAATTGCCTGAACCCAGGAGGCGGAGGTTGCGGTGAGCCGAGATCGCGCCACTGCACTCCAGCCTGGGTAACAAGAACAAAACTCCGTCTCAAAAAAAAAAAAAAATCTTACATCTAGTTGAGGAAATGGACAATGACAGTGCAGTATGATAGTGCTGAGACTAGGGTCATGCACAGGTTTCTGTGGGAGCGAAGAAAAGGGCACTCATTGTTCCCCAAGCCCATCTTTTTTATAATTTATTTTTAATTTATTATCATTATTATTATTTGAGACAGCGTTTCGCTCTTTAGCCTAGACTGGAGTACAGTGGCATGATCTGGGTTCACTGCAACCTCCGCCTCCCGGGTTTAAGCTATTCTCCTGCCTCAGCCTCTGGAGTAGCTGGGATTACAGATGCACACCACCATGCCCAGCTAATTTTTGCATTTTTAGTAGAGACAGGGTTTTGCCATGTTGGTCTGGTCTGGTCTCAAACTCTTTACCTCAGGTGATCCACCCACCTCGGCCTCCTAATCCTAGCACTCCTAGGATTACAGGCGTGAGCCACGACACCCGGCCCCAAGCCTCAGTCTTCTTTTCTGCAAAATGGGAATCATGGCCGGGCCTGCTGGCTCAGGCCTGTAATCCCAGCACTTTGGGAGACTGAGGCAGATGGATCACCTGAGGTCAGGAGTTCCAGAACAGCCTGGTCAACATGATGAAACCCCATCTCTACTAAAAATACAAAAAAATTAGCCGGGCATGGTGGCTCATGCCTGTAATCTCAGCTACGTGGGAGGCTGGAGTGGGAGAATCACTTGAACCCGGGAGGCGGAGGTTGCAGTGAGCTGAGATTGCACCATTATGCTCCAGCCTGGGCAACAAGAGCAAAACTCCGTTTCAAAAAATAAAAAAATTAAAAAAAAATGGGAATCATGTTATTTGCTATAAGGAATTTTCTGCCACATTCCAGGCCTCTGCTTGATACATATTAGGAGCTTGTTGCAGCCCATAATTAATTCATTTATTCAACAAATGTTAATTGAGTACCTTATGTGTGGGAGGCACTTCTGTGGATGGTGGTAGAAATGTGGCACTAAATAAACTGAGAAAGCTGGGCCTGGTGGCTCATGCCTATAATCCTAGCAGTTTGGGAAACAGAAGCAGAAGGATAACTTTAGCTCAGGAGTTCGAGACCAGCCTGGGCAACATAGCAAGACACTGTCTCTACATAATATTAAAAAATTAGCTGAGCATAGTGGTATACACCTGTAGCCCCAGCTGTTCAGCAGACTGAAGTGGGAAGATAGTTTGAGCCTGGGAGGTAAAGGCTGCAGTGAGTTGTGATTGTACCGCTCTACTCTAGCCTGGGTGACAGAGCAAGACCCTGTCTCAAAAATAATAAATAATAAATAAATAAACTGATAAGAATTGCTGCCTTCATCAAGATTACATCCTACAGGGGGAAAGCAATAAGTAGAATATTCCGTAGGCCAAATAGTGACAAGTGCATTGGAGACAAATAAAGCAGGGATGGAAAGAGGGAAGAACTGAGGGGAGAGGGTTGTCATTTTAAACAGAGTTGTCAGGGCCTGTCTTAGTGAGAGATTTTAACAAGGATCTGAAAGAGGAGAGGCACTAGGCCATGGAGATATCTAGGGGAAGGACGTTCAAGGTAGAAAGAGCCACAGATGCAAAGTGCTAATGCTGGAGAACAGGTGGTGTGTGATAGGCTTGTACAAAGCCCAGGGTGGCTGGAAACAGGTGACCACAGTGGACAGCACCAGCAGATGAGGTCAAGGGAGGCTTTGGAGGGGAGCAGGTATGGCAGGGTTTGGGGCCATTGTAAGTGTTTGACTTCACCCTGAATGAGATGAAAGCCATTGGAGAGTTTTGCATAGAAGAGTGACAGGCTCTTACTTTTTTTTAGATGGAGTCTCACTCTATTGCCCAGGCTGGAGTGCAATAATGCCATCTTGGCTCACTACAACCTCTACCTCCTGAGTTCAAGCAATCCTCCTGCCTCAACCTACCCAGTAGCTGGGATCACAGGCATGTGCCACCATGCCTGGCTAATTTTGTATTTTTAGTAGAGACGGGGTTTCACCATGTTGGTCAGACTGGTCTTAAACTCCTGACCTCAGGTGATTCACCCACCTCGGGCTCCCAAAGTGCTGGGATTACACATGTGAGCCACGGCACCTGGCCTTCTTTTTCTTTTTTTTTTTTTTTTTTTTTTTTTTTTGAGATGGAGTCTTACTCTGTGGCCCAGGCTAGTGGCACAATCTTGGCTCACTGCAGCCTCAGCCTCCTGGGTTCAAGCAATTCAGCCTTCCTCAGCCTCCCAAGTAGCTGGGACTACAGGCCCCCAACACCACACCCGGCTAATATTTGTGTGTATTTAGTAAAGATGGGGCTTCGCCATGTCGGCCAGGCTGGTCTTGAACTACAGGCCTCAGGCGATCTGCCCACCTAGGCCTCCCAAAGTGCTAGGATTACAGGCGTGAGCGACCGCACCTGGACTTTTTCTTTCTTTTCTTCTTTTTTTTCTTTTTTAACAGACAAGGTCTCCTCTGTCGAGCAGTCTGGAATGCAGTGGTATGATCATAGCTCACTGCAGACTCAAACTACTGGGCTTGGGATCCTTCTGCCTCAGCCTCATGAATAGCTGGGACTAGAGGCATGTGCTGCCATGCCCAGCTAAATTTTAAAATATGTTTCTTGAGATGCTTTCTCACTCTTGCCCAGGCTTGAACTCCTGGCTTCAAGTCATCCTCCCACCTTGGCCTCTGAATGCACTGAGATTACAGGCATGAACCACCTAACCTGGTCAGGATCTCAAGTCTTAAAAAGGACGACTCTGTTTTAAAGGATCACTTGTTCTGACTATATACCATGGGATGACAAACACAGAGCAGGGGACACCAGTTAGGAGACTCCTGCATTAAACCAGGTGGAGAGAATGGAGATTTGGGCTACACTGAAAGCAAAGGGCATGGTGAGAAATGGTCAACATAGGAATATTTGAATGTGACGTCAACAGGATTTATTGACAAATTGGATAAGGGGGAATAGGTAGGCAAAAAAGAGTCAAGGAAGTCAGGCGTGGTGGCTCATGTCTGTAATCCCAGCACTTTGGGAGGCTGAGGCAGGTGGATCACCTGAGGTCAGGAGTTCAAGACCAGACTGACCAGTATGGTGAAACCCCATCTTTACTAAAAATACAAAAATTAGCCAGGCATGGTCATGTGCAACTATAGTCCCAGCTACTAAGGAGGCTGAGACAGGAGAATTGCTTGAACCCGGGAGGAGGAGGTTGCAGGGAGCCAAGATGGTGCCACTGCACCCCAACCTGGGTGACAGAGTGAGATTTCATCTCAAAAAAAAAAAAAAGAGTTAAGGATGACCTGGGCAAGACCAAAGGAGAAACAGGCTTGTGAGAAAAGATAGAGGGTTGATTTGGGGCACATTAAGTTTAAGAAGCCTGTTGGAAGTCCAAATAGGAATATTGGGTACGCAGCTGGATACATTAGTCTGAGACCTGGGGGCAAGCCTCTTATTATAAATATGAACTTAGAACTTCTCAGTATATAGTTGGTATTTAAAGCCTAAGGAGTTAATAAGATAGTGAACGAACAGGACAAAGAAAAGAGGTCTGAGGATTAAGCCCAGGAGCTTTCCAACATCCAGCAATGGTGGCCTCACCTGCTTTTAATTTGGGGGTTTCTAGGCTATATTTGAACATTCTTTAAGGACTTGTGCAAATATTTTCCCTAAGTTCTGTCACCCCCTTTGAATCCAAATACTGTGAAGGGAAAAGTTCACAGAAGAAAAAAAAAAAATTAGTTTTAAATAGATTGTTTAAATTATTCGGTTATTTTTTCCAAAAATAGGAGGAAAGCTTAGTTCTGGGTCAGTGGGAGAATTTAGAGTTTTTATCATTACCTTTCTCCTATCAAACTCTTAAGGCTGGGCTCCCAAGGAAGAATCTTTTTGGCTTCCAAGCCGACGGCTCTCTCATGAGGTCCCAGAATTCTGTACTGTAATTGTCTATTTTCTCTACCTCCAGGTGGAAGCCATGTTGAGTTCATCACAGAACTACTAGCCAGGCCTGGCTCCAAGCAGGCATCAGGGAATGTGAGTGGAACTTGACTGCATTGCAGAATCTGATGAGGAACTTCCATCTTCCTGGGCTCTGAGTGTCTCTCTCTAGTTTCACCACCAGAGCTGGTGTCTGTTCTGTTAGGCCCCTTTCTGGGCACCCACAGCTGATCCTGGAAAGGTAGAGACAGACCCTGTAGGCCTGGACTCTGCCTTTGGGAGAATATCCTCAGGGTCCTGCATGAGCCATCCTGAAAAACTAGTTCTGTGAGTCAATCCTCAAGTGAGTTCCTGTGGGAAAGGCCCAGAATCTTGGAGGTGGGGTTGGAAGCAGCTTGTCACCTCTTAGAAGCAAAGAGGGATGTCTCCTCCGAAGGAATCTTACTCTTTATCTGACAGAGTTTCCGGCATGTCAGCTGCGCCAGTACTTTGTCAAGCATGCTGGGATGAGCCAAAAGGCCCTGAACTGGACCCTCCTATTAGACATGAGTGTGCCACGTCTACCCTAAACAAAGAAACAAAACCCTCTCTGAACGTCAGCCTACTCTAGTTGTAGCATTATGTTCTTCCTACTGTTTGTAGCTAAATCTCTTGAATGACTTGTTTAAACTTGCTATCTCCACTTCCTCATCTTCTGTTTCCTTCGTAACTCAGGCCCATTCCTAAAATAAGGCTGTCCTTCCAGGCCCTCCCAAATGATGTCATCTAGTCTAATTAGCTTCAGGTACCACCTTGATACTAACAACCTGCAGTCTGTCTCCTGAGCTCCAGACCCATGTATTCAGCTGCCTACTAGACATCTTGACTCAGCTAGCCACCAGACACTTCACACTCAACATGGACAGAGTGAACTCATCATCTTTCTTTAAAATAGATCCCAAGTATTCCCTGTCTTTGTGAATGCACTGCCATTCTCATCCTTGACTCCCCGCCTCTCCCTTTCCCTGTTACATATAATCAATCACTAATACATCAATCCTATGTCATGAATATCCCCCAAACACATGCACTTCTCTCCATCCTCACAGCTTTTTTGCTGATCAGGGCCATCATCATCATTTTTGCCTTGATGATGACAATAACCTCTTAACTGTGTTTTAACAAGCTTTGTGTGGTATTTTGTTTTGTTTTGGAGATACAGTCTCACTCTCTCAGGCTATAGTGCAGTGGCATGATTACGGCTCACTGTAGCCTCAAATTCCTGGGCTCAAGCTATCCCCCCACTTCAGTCTCCTGTGTAGCTGGGACTACAGGTACATACCACCTAACTAATTTGAAAAACATTTTTTGAGGGGAGAGATGAGTCTCATTATCTTGCCCACACTGGTCTTGAACTCCTGGGCTCAAGCAATCCTTCCACTTTGGTCTCCCAAAGCATTGAGATTACAGGTGTGAGCCACCATGCTTAGCCAAGCCCATCTTTACTTTAAATCCATTTTCTATACTGTAGGTAATGTTTTCTAGTTAGTTTTTCTTTCTTTCTTTTTTTTTTTTCTCTTGCCCAGGCTGGAGTGCAGTGGTGCCATCTCGGCTCACTGCAACCTCCACCTCCTGGGTTCAAGCGGTTCTTCTTCTGAGCAGCTGGGATTACAGGCATGTGCCAACATGCCTGGTTAATTTTTTGTGTTTTTAGTAGAGACGGGGTTTCACCATGTTAGCCAGGATGGTCTCTATCTCCTGATCTCGTGATCCGCCCGCCTCAGCCTCCCAAAGTGCTGGGATTACAGGCATGAGCCACTGCCTGGCCTCTTTTTTTTTTGGAGACAGAGTCTTGCCGAGTACAATGGCGCAATCTCAGCACTGCAACCCCCGCCTCCCAGGTTTAAGCAATTCCTGTGCCTCAGCCTCCCCAGTAGCTGGGATTATAGGTGTGTGCCACCACGCCCAGTTAATTAATTTGTGTGTGTGTGTGTGTGTGTGTGTGTGTGTGTGTGTGTGTGTGTTTTAGTAGAGACGGGATTTCGCCACATTGCCCAGGCCGATCTCCAACTCCTGAGCTCAGGCAATCTGCCTGCCTTGGCCTCCCAAACTGCTAGGATTCCAGGCATGAGCCACCAAGCCCAGCCTGTAGGTAATATTTTTAAAAATGCATATTGATTGTGTTCCTTCATTGCTCATAGCAACTCACAGTGACTCCCCAGTGCTCTGAAGATAAACTGGAAATTCCTTAGAGACCCTGCACGAATTGGGCCTTGCTTATCCCTCCAGCCTCATCTCTCACTACTCCTCTTCACCCTCTATGCCTTAGCCGTACTGAATTACCAGCAGTTCCCCATGTAAACCCTGCTCTTTCCAGTTCCCAAATGTTTGCCCATCTATGTTCTTGGCCTCTAGTGCCTGTCTCCTTCACTTGCCTTCTTTATTCTCCCCAGCCTTTACCTGGCTGACTTCTGTTTCCATTTTGAGACCTAAGTTTAAATGCCATTTCCACTGGAAATCTGTGCCTGACTCTTTAATTCTGGATGGCAGTTCTTCTAAAGGGTTCCTACTGCAAACACACTGTACTTTATCCTTGAGGCACTCATCACAGTAAGTGACAATTACTTGTTCCCTCCTCTGTCTCACCCACCAGACCTGAGCTCCTTGAGAGCAGGGACCTTGTCTTTTTAGTTCACAGCTGAATTCCTAATACTAGCATAGTACCTGGCTCATAGTTGGGTGCGTGTGTGTGTGTGTGTGTGTGTGTGTGTGTGTGTGTGATGCAGGGAAGCCAAAGAAAGGGCAGGATGCAATGAGAACCTGGGGAAGGAGGGAAAATTACAAAAGAAGATCTTGGGCAGATTCCATAGAGGTAGTAACCACCAATGGGATGTGGATGACAGGATCAAGGGTTAACTCAAGAGGTTTCAAGCTTTTGAGCCTGAGTGACTGGGAAGAATAGAGATATTTGCTGAGCAGGGACCATAGAAGAAAAGGGCAGTTTCAGGAGAAAAGCTGAACCCAGGACAAAAGGACTGTGGGGGCATCAAGTGGACACGTGCAATAGACATATGGGTAAATATTTCTGTGGCTGTAAGAAGTAGTCAAGGCTAGAGACGTTAATTTAAGAGGCTACCTGGCCGGGCGTGGTGGCTCACGCCTATAATCCCAGCACTTTGGGAAGCCATGGTGGGTGGATCACTTGAGGTCAGGAGTTTGAGACCACCTGGCCAACATAAAATCCTGTCTCTATTAAAAATACAAAAATTAGCCAGGCATGGTGGTGGATACCTGTAATCCCAGCTACTCGGGAGGCTGAGGCAGAATTGCTTGAACCCAGGAGGTGAGGTTACAGTGAGCAGAGATAACGCCACGGAACTCCAGCCTGGGCAACAGAGTAAGACTTCATCTTAAAAAAAAAAAAAAAAAGGCTACCTACAGAAGCCAAATATAGATCCAAAAATGCTATCAATATCAATAGGAGGGCATATAGAGAGAAGAGAAGGTTGATGATATAGTATTGGGGATCCCTTAAATTGTGCTGAAAGAAGAGAGGGAGACAGAAATGGTATTTGGAGAGGTAGGAAGAAAGCTAGGAGAATTAATGGTCATTGGATCCAGAGGCAAAGGACCTCAAAGAATGTGCTTATCCACATCGTTGAGTGCTGCAGGAAAGAGGAGGAGAATAGGCTACTTTATTTGGAAACTAGGAAGTCCCTGATTAGAATGGAAGCCAGACCAACAGTGTTTAAGGAATGAAAAATAAAGCAGAAAAGGCAGCACGTGTAGACTGTCCTTTCTAAATCTTTCAAACACAGGTGAGGGCAATAGTGACCTAAAGACAATTTGGAAAGCAGGATAGGTGTTCTAAGATTGGGCTCCATACACACACTGCTTGAGTTCAAATCATAGCCCCACTGCTCAATAGCTGTGCAACTTTGGGCAAGTTAACTTTCCTAAGCCTCAGTTTCCTTGTCTGTAAAATGGTGGAACAAGTAGTCCCTGTTTCCTATGGTTATTGCAATGATTAACTGAGAATGTATTGAAGCCCTCAGCACCGGGCAGAGCAC
Source organism: Sapajus apella (assembly GCF_009761245.1). NCBI lineage: Eukaryota > Metazoa > Chordata > Mammalia > Primates > Cebidae > Sapajus > Sapajus apella. The sequence goes on along the minus strand of NW_022436973.1, from coordinate 2,560,076 downwards.
ATGGTAAGCAGCCAATTAATGTGAGACATGAATTTTAACAGGGTCAAGGAGGAAAACTGGGAGAGGGAGAAGTTTCCAGCCAGGAGGGAGAGAAGATGCTCGAGTGAACTAGGCTCTGGGGAGGTGGAGTGGACGGGATTGAGGACTTGGAGGGCTTGTGGGGAGGGGCAATAGGGAAGATTTTTTCAAAACCCAACTTTGGCTAACGGATCACCTGCTGGTTACTGAGTGAGGCAGCTACTTCTCTTTCATTTTCTTGGGGAGTCATGCTGAGGCACCTGGGAGCTTCTCTCTCTCCTAGAATCTTCCGATGTTTCCTGGAGCCTGGTCTCTGCCTCTATGCCTCCCATTGCCTGCTGGTTCTCTAGGTGGAGGCAGCTGGAATCAGGCAGTCACAGGACGTCCCAGCAGCACACACTGAGAGAGGGGGTCTCTGACAGGGCTGCTTCATAACTTCTCTTTGGGCTATACCCTTGACACAGGCCAAATCCTGCTGTCCCCATCACAGTTTGCCTCTTCAAATATTCCAAATGACCTTCCATGGTGAAGGTTGCTTCTGAAACACATGGTCTCCCTGGAGCTCCCAGCTAATCTGCTTCCTTCCAGTGGCAGTTCCACCAAGCTGTTCCCACTCTGCTGCCTGTGATTGTTCTCGTACCTGTTCAAAACCCTGTCATAGTTCACCTGCAGTAGTTCCACTGGCACTGGGAGGGCCTCTTCCACCTTCCCAGCCTACACTGGGTATATCTTCACATTTACCCTCTGCTCCATCCTCACCAAATATGGATCTGCATATGTTGCTTCTCTTCTTGCAATATCTTTTATTCTCTTCCATGGGCTAGGACCCCCTCATCTTTCAAGAATGGCGTCCAGCTGGAAACCTTTCCTAATATTGCCCCCACCACCACTTGTGAGTTGAACGTGCTCCTTTACCCAAGAGTTCCCATAGCAACTGGTGGCTAGCCCCCTCTTCCCTATTATTCCTTGTACCTTAGGGTTACAGTTGGGGAATACATCTGTCTCATTATCAGACCCGGCACTCCTCCAAAATGAGGATTAGATCTGATAAACAACTATATCTCTAGGGTTTAGTATAGGACCTACCAACCTCAAATAAGTAAATAGTGCCTATTTGCCTTCATTCCTCAGGGAATACTGGTTGAATGCATAAATCTCATCATCACAGAAAGGATGTCTTTGGCAGGAAGACAATGGAGATACATGAAAGTGGACTACTTTTCTCGCCCCAAGCCACATGGCCAGGATCCTACATCCTTGTTGCTTGACTGCCTCTCATTTTATAATTCAAGAGTTGCCAGCTGTCTTATTGATTCTGATCTTTTTATTCCACACATCTCAACTGTTGCTGAGCTGTTTCATTCTAGGAAGCAAAGGGCTTTTCTGGTTGTTCCTGAGATTGCCAGCCTGAATCTCCTTTCTGGAGCACCCACCAGGTTCTTTTCCAGTGGTATCGGAATCTTGAAAGGGCAGCAGATCCTTAGGCACAGGTGAGGAGAGTTGCTAGAAGACAACACTGTCAAAGAATTAGCAAAGTCGAGAATGTGCCAGCATCCAAGGGTCAAAATGTCAAGAGGGGTATCCTGTTCCATAGCATGACAGTTCTAGAGTGGGTGCCAAAAGGAAAACAGAGGCCTTATGAGTGCCCAGGAATCAAGTGGAGATTAGGACCAACACATCAGAGTGCAATTAAGCAAAAGGGGAAATCTATTTAAAGGTACCAGAACAACAGGAACCACGCAACCAGGCTTCAGGAGAAAGTAGTAACCAGGGTCCTAAACTTCATTCATCAGGGTTCTCTCTCTCTCTCTCTCTTTCCAAGGTGTCACTCTGTCACCTAGGCTGAAGTGCAGTGGCATGATCTTGGCTCATTGCTGCCTTGGCCTTTCAGATGATCCTCTCACCTCAGCCTCCCTAGTAGCTGAGACTACAGGTACACACCACCATGCCAGGCTAATTTTTGTTTGTAGAGACAAGATTTTGTCATGTTGTGCAGGCTGGCCTCAAACTCCTAGGCTCAAATGATCCAGCCACATCAGGCTCCCAAAGTGTTAGGATTACAGGTGTGAGCCACCCACCCAGCAACAGGGACTTCTATCTCTTTTCTCTTCCCCCACCCACTTCCTCCTGTATCCTCTTCCACCTCCAGCTTTTTCTGGCCCTTCTGACAGCAAGTACGCTCAGGAGCAGCTCCCTAAATCTACATACTAGAGATCTATCCATAAGAAGATAGATGGAACCACTCTCCTCTTCTGAATTCTAGAGCCTTAAGAAAGGTAACCTGAGTGACTCAGCTTGGATCAAGTGCCATCCTGGTCCAAATAACTATAGCAGCACGTCTGTGTATTTGTGTATCTTGTTCCTCCATAATCTTGCTGTCTGGGTAAAGTATGCAGATGGATGGGTCCCTGAAAAGCAGGAGCTGTTTAGACACCCCTACAGGTGCTTAGTTCTGTGAAACATGAGTTGGGCCAGGTTGATAACTAGCCTAAGAGAGTCAGAATCAAATGAATAAGAACTAGATCTTGGGTGACCACCTGGATCAAGAGTCTTGAAGTTCAGTCATTTCAAAAAGCTCAAGTCTTATTTCTTCTTGGCTGTCTGGCTAAGATCATGTGCAGTATCTGTTCTTACCAGTCTAATATCTGATACATCCCCTATCTGAGGATAATATAATAAAGAGATTTTTGGAGCAAGGAGATGGAATAGGAGCCTGCTCTGTTCACCACACATTGACCTGGATTGCAGTACCACCAGGAATGGTGCATCCTCCCTACCACTCCCCAAAAGCCCAAGTCTCAAGAGGTAGTCTGGAAAAAAGTATTTTGGGGTTTGCCTGCATTTTATTTTATTTTATTTTATTGAGATGGAGTCTCACTCTGTCGACCAGGCTGGAGTGCAGTGGTGCCATCTCGGCTCACTGCAACCTCTGCCTTTGGGGTTCAAGTGGTTCTCCTGCCTCAGCCTCCCAAGTAGCTGGGATTGCAGGTGCATGCCACCATGCCCAGCTAATTTTTATATTTTTAGTAGAGACAGTGTTTCACCATGTTGGCCAGACTGGTCTCAAACTCCTGACCTCAGGTGATCTACCTGCCTTGGCCTCCCAAAGTGCTAACTCTACATGCATAAGTCACCATGCCCAACCGGCTCTACCTACATTTTGGAGATGCTGCACACCATGTCCCTCTTTTCAAGTACCACATAAGTATTTTCATATGGAAGACCCTGAGAAAGCCCCTGGGGAAAAAAAAAAGTTTAACTGTAAATATATCCTGGCTAACATGGTGAGACCATGTCTCTATCCTAAAATACAAAAAAATTAGCCAGGTGTGGTGGCACACACCTGTAGCCCCAGCTGCTCAGGAGGCTGAGGCAGGAGAATCGCTTGAACATGGGAAGCGGAAGTTGCAATGAGCCGAGATCACGCCACTGCACTCCAGCCTAGGCGACACAGCAAGACTCTGTCTCAAAAAAAAAAATTAATTAATTAATTAACCGTAAATATAATAATGTATGTATTCATATGTGGAGCTTTTCTTTTAGTAGATTATCTATAAATCGTCCACTGTTCCCAGTGCATACTTTGGAGACAGACCTACGCTATCAGTTTTCACCTGCTAGTTATTTTTATAAGGGCTAAGATGGTCCATGAATGAAAGTCTTGATTTAAAGCCGTGTTTCCCAAACCTCATTTATTTGCCTGTGACCTTCCTGGAGTTTGTCTTATATGTCCTCTCTGTGCATATTCCTATATGTTTTTTATGTAAATCAGTTACTTTTTTTTTTTTAAGCCTCATCCCAGTTATATCCTTAAGGCAATCATTTTTTCTCATACACATTGAAATACTATCTATTAAAATTAAAATGCTTGTCCATGTACTACTACCAATAATCTCAAGTACCATATGGTGGGGACATGAGTTTGAAGTGTTGGGAGCTAGGAGTGGACTCTAGCTCTAGTAAGTTAGTCAACTTCTGAGCACTGCCAGCCACACATGCTGGTAGAGAAGTTCAGCCTGTGACAAGACTGCCCCGATATCTCCATGTCTGTGCACGGAGATGTCCTCAGTCTGTCGTTGCGGAGTCTGTGCTGTTTTCATGCCTACCACTTCTTTGTAGGGACCTGGAAAGTAAATGCAGGCCAGGTATGGTGGCTCATGCCTGTAATCCCAGCACTTCGGGAGGCCAAGGTGGGCAGATCACAAGGTCAGGAGTTAGAAACCAGCCTAACCAACATAGTCAAACTCCATCTCTACTAAAATTACAAAAATTAGCCAGGTGTGGTGGCACATGCCTGTAATCCCTGTTACTCAGGAGGCTGAGGCAGAAGAATCACTTGAACCCAGGAGGCGGAGGTTGCAGTGAGCTGAGATGGTGCCACTGTACTCCAGCCTGGGTGACAGAGTGAGACTCTGTCTCAAAAAAAAAAAAAAAAAAAAAAAAAAGCAGATTCTCCCTGGGAAATGGGGTTTGGGAGTGGAGTAGTGTAGGAGGCACCATTATTCCTGAAGGAAGGCCTCAAATTATCTTGGACTCACTGCAGAAAGCAGGTGGGAGCCAGATGCCTCATCTTCTAACCTGGGATTGATCCTGAGATGGGAAGAGTATGAGGAGAGACACCAAGAGCAAGGCAAAACTGGCTCTGGCAGTTTGCTTCAGAGAAAGAGTATAGCTTTGGAGTCAAGCTGACCTGAGTATGAATCCAAGACTCAGCACTTACTAGCTGCCTGCCCTCAAACAATTATTTTTTGATAGTCTATCACATATCCACAGTGATCACCATGAAGTGGATGAGGAAACTGGGATGCAGAGAAGTTAAACAACTTGCCTGAGATCACACAGCAGAGCCGAATTCAAACCTAAGTTGATTTGACTTCCAAATGTGTGCTCCTAACAAAAGTAGGGAAATCTGCTTTGATTTGCTCATTTCTTGAGCACCTCTTCTGTAGGAGGGCCTGTTGCTGGGTGCTGAGAATCCAGTGGTAGGCAAGATGGACAAGACTCCCCCCTTTCACAGACTTTGCTTTCTATAGGGGAAATAGACAGGAAACCACCAATTACTCCATTTGTAATTTAATAACAAGTATCATAAGTGTTACAAAGGAAATAGATACTATAAGGCACCTTTTATTTTTATTTGTTTATTTATTTTTTGAGACTTACTCACTCTGTTGCCCAGGTTGGAGTGCAGTGATGCGATCTCAGCTCACTGCAACCTCTGCCTCCCAGGTTCAAGCGATTCTCCTGCCTCAGCCTCCTGAGTAGCTGGGATTACAGGTGTGCACCACCACACCCTGCTAATTTTTGTATTTTTAGTAGAGACAGGGTTTCACCATGTTTCCCAGGCTGTTGTTTAACTCCTGACCTCAAGTGATCCGCCCACCTTGACCTCCCAAAGTGGTACGATTTACAGGTACTAGCCACCGCACCTGGCCTATAAGACACCCTTGGTCAGCCAGTGGAAGCAGGGTCAGTAGTATGCCAGGGAGTCGCTTTGAAAAAGTGATATTTAGGTTGATCTGGAAGCATTCACAAGATGTGGTAAATACATCTAATGTTTACCATTAGATACGATAAACATACTGATGGTCCACTGGATGAACATTTTTCATATTTACTTCCAAATGATTTCATAGATAATATTATTTCACAGATATCACTTAGGATGAATGTAAATAAAAAGGAGATCAATTAAAATGTTAAATAATAACATTGAACATGGTAATAGATGTGGCAATATCCACAAAGGAGTAATGGCTAGATTTGCATGTTGAAAAGATCACTTTGGCAATTATTGGAATGGAGTATGGGAGAGGGCCAAGAATGGAAGCAGCAATCCCTGTTAGGAGTGTGTTGTATTTAAAAAAAATTTTTTGAGATAGTGTCTCACTCTGTTGCCCAGGCTGGAATGCAGTGGTACAATCATGGCTCACTGCAGCCTCAACCTCCTCGGGCTCATCCCACCTCAGCCTCATCCCACCTCAGCCTCCTGAGTAGCCAGGACTACAGGCACATACTACCACCTGCTACTAGTTTTTGTATTTTTTGTAGAGTCAGGATTTTGCCATGTTTCCCAGGCTAGTGTTGAACTCCTGGGTTCAAGTCATCTGCCAGCCTCTGCCTCCCAAAGTGCTAGGATTACAGGTGTAGGCCACCACTCCCAGCCAGGAGCCTATTGTATTAATCCAAGCAAGAGAACGCAGACTTCAAAGGCTTATGGGCATAGAAGAGAAGTAGATGGAGTGAAGAGATGCTATCAGCTGGGCTAGTGGGAAATGAGGGAAAGGAAGATGTCAGGATGGGGCTTTTCTAGCTGAGTGGAGATGAAATCATCCCGGGAGAAGCTTGTGAGGCATCCCACTATAGATGCAAGGTAGGTGGCTGTTGGTCACTTGTCTTTAAGACAGTTTGACTTTTGTAAAACAGGCGACCTCACAGAGCTACTGTGAGAATTCAGAGCTGAGCACAGAATAGATGCTCTATAAACGATAGTTCTATTCCCCATCTGCAGCGTCCTCCCAGCATGCCAGGGTTACAGCGGTGGATAGCGGCAGGTTCAGTTCCCTTTCGTTCCCTGCCATTCCCTCTCCCCTCAGCACAATCCCTGGGCTCAAAACAGGTGTTCAGTAAGTATTTGTATAATGAACCAAAGAAAAAATCAGGTCCCTGGTGACCCAGGTCTACATGTACTCAGTGGAAAACTGGGGCTACCCAGGACCCTTGGTTGGTTGAAAAGTTAAAATAATCTTGAAGTGGGTGTGAAATACTGCAGAAGTTGGAGGGCCTGGATAAAGGCTAGGGAGGGGACTCCTCCCACCAGGCAGCCTCAAGGCCGAATTAGCAAGAGACGAGGCACTGGGGAAAGCTCTGGGGTCCCAGTTGCCAAGGTACTCGCAGCTCCGAAGAGATGCGGACGCAGAATACCAGCTCCGCCCAAGATCGCCTGGGTCCCGCCGCGGCCTTTAAAGGCCCACCACGTGGCCGCGCGTCCGGCCTAGTCCGGAGGCGGTGCCCAAGTGGCGCCTGCGCAGTGCCTAGTAGAGGGGTTGGGGTTCCGAGAAAAGGCGTTGGGAGAGGAAGGGGAGGCTGCTTGAGGTGGGAGGCCGTGGGAGGAGTCGGCTCCTTATGCAAATCACAGCGGCGCGCGCGTGGTCGGGAGGCGGAGCTTGCGATGCAAAGCCAGGTCCGTCCCGCGAACCGCGAGGGGGCGGGCCGCAACCCTCGGCCTCTTTCCGCGAGCGCTGACGTCGCCGACGTGGTGTTTAAAAACGGCCGCGCAGGCGCAGTGAGCCCAAATGCGAACTTAGGCTGTTACACAACTGCTGGGGTCTGTTCTCGCCGCCCGCCGGGCAGTCTGGCAGCGTCGCCGTCGTGGTAGCAGCCTCAGCGGTTTCTGGAGTCTCGGGCCCACAGCCGCCTCCGCTTACGTGCGCCTCCTCGAGCCTCCGGGGTCCCCGTTCGCCCGTACAGGCCGGTTCACCGTCTGCGTCTCCCCCACGCCGCCTCACAGTCCACCGCGCTCGTCGCTCCGGGCCGACATGAGTGGGGACCACCTCCACAACGATTCCCAGGTACTTACTGCCCGGCCTGACCCCGGAGGCCCGGGACCCCGGCCCGACCGTCCCGCAACCCCAGGCGCAGGCCCCGGCATCAGCCCCGGTCCCGCCGCTTTGACAGGCCGGAGCCCCCGGCGAGGGGCAGTCCGCCGGAGGAGATCGGCTCGCTAGGCCGCGAGCGAGGGCCACGAAGTTACAGTTCGAGGGGGGATGGCTGCCCTCTGAGGCCGTTCCCGGAGCCCGGTCCTCCCTGGGGGCGCAGGGTGGGCCAGGCCCCCGGCAGCGCGCGCTCGTCGCCGGAGGGGTGAAAGTGGCTGTTGTTTGATATTCTCTTTTTTTATTTTTCCAGATCGAAGCGGATTTCCGACTGAATGGTGAGTGTGCCCTCCCTGCTCCGACGCCGGAGCCCCCCAGCCGCCGGCCGCCTCCCCCGCGCCCTGCCGGTGCCGGGCAGAGGACAGACATGGCGTCCCAGAGACTAAGTCCCGGCTTCTCGCTCACCGGCCCCATTGTTCCCATCGGGCCGCCTCTGGACCCCCTTTCCGGGGACCCGAGCTCCCCCAGATCCAGGCTCTCCCAAGAGGGGACAACGGAGACCCCGTGTCGCCTGCCAGCGGGCCTGGGGCGGTCTTTCCGGGCCGGGATTCCTCTCGGGAAAGTCGCCTTGTCGACGGTCGGGACTTAGTCTCTGCGCCATTTTCTTTTTCTCTCCTCTCCTTTCTGTGCCTGTGTCTCTTTCTCTCCCTCCCTCGGCTCCTTCCTTGAGCTGCCGAGAACGAGCTTTCTGCAGAGCAGAGTCGTGTAAATCACATACTTCACTAGAGAGGGAAGGCTGGGGGACTGAATTATTATTATTTTTAAACTTTATTTTGGGGGTTATTCCCTTTCTACTTCATGTTTGTTTCCGTTTCTGCTTCCAGAATGAAAGATTTCCCTAGGCAACTGTTATTTATTTATTTATTTTTTGATAGGATGTTTATGATAGGAATTATGGTTCTAAAACTGAAGCCATCCTTTGTGGAGTTCTTCATATTTCCAGGTTGTTTTTCCCAAGTTACGTTCTTTGCAAAGAACGTTCTTAGTAGTACCTCCTCAAAGAAAGTTTGCAAGTTCTCTGTGGAACACCCAGTGTAAATGTTGGATTTTTAAAAAATTAAACTGTCAGTGACGGGAACTTTTCATTGTGGCCGAGGTTCCCAAAGCAGTGGTTTTTTTTTTTTTTTTTGGAAACTCAGTTTAGCGTACTTGTTGGAAGGAAAGATTGTTGAGCATCTCCTGTGGACCTGGTGTGTTGGCCTTTTCGTTTGGGCTATAGGGAGGGAAGAAAAAGATTTTATTTATTGAAACAAAAAATGTCCAGCACCCACTCCTGCTTCCTGTTCATTTTTTTTCACGAGTCACTGTTTTTCAGGAATCAAGAGCTAGCTTGTTTTTTCCAATTCTTTATGTTTTTGAGCCCTTTCAGCCAAATCAAGGCATTTATTCTTTGTGTATTTCCACTTCAGTTACCCAGGGAAGATTCCTCCAATGAAAAGCTCGTCCTTGCAGGCTTTCGAACAACCCTGTTGAAGGAGACAGTACCCTCTGTAATGTGCTGGGAATTCCCACTGATTTTGATGGTACATAATCCTGCTCAATTGAGTTTGGGTTCCGGGAACCTCTCCAATGGGAGAAGCTGATGAGTAGGTTTTCTAATGTAATCAGCAGTCCATCATGTTAGCCTGCTCTACTGAAAGCAACCTTATGTTCAGAGTTTGAAGTGGGGCATCCAGCAGGAAATGGTACTCAATCAGGAGAGAAGCTGGTTAAAGTATGGCATTTCTTGAGTACCAGATATGTGCCAAGCACTGTTTGTGCTTAGTGCTAGAGCTGATCCTGTAACCACTCCCTTGCTCTCGATTCAGTGTATTGGGGGAAACATAGTTAATTGTAAGGTAGATCCTGGGGCATATGTGTACCCAAAATGCTTTGGAGTATAGGGGACTTAATTTTGTCTGAGGGTGGGGAGATTTCTCGGAGGTGACTTTTGAGCTGGGGGTTGTGCAAGACTGGGTGCAGAGAATTGTCAGGTTGGAGTGTTTCTTAAGTATATTTAACCAACCTATCACTATTTTAAAAGAGGGAGGAGATGAGGCCTGCAGTTTAGAAAACCACAGTATAGACGTATTTCTTTGGGATACAGGGCAAAGAAAGGATGTGGCAGGTGAGAATGTAGGAAGTCCTTTTGACCTCGCTAGAGGAAGGTGGGATATTAACATAGAATGTATTCTTTTGCCTGTCAGGCTATGCTGAGTAGGTAATATAAGTGATGAAATAAAGTTTAGCCCCTTTTTTCTTGTGAGAAAGTTAACTTACATGGTTCTCACCTAAGTCACATGTGAATGATTGTCAGCTGATTAGGTTATTGACCTTTAGTGCAATTTTTATAGAGGCTCAAGTAGTCTGCCTGTGTTGACTTTTAGAATGTGTTGGTTTACATTTAATAGCAATAATAGCTAGTATTTATTGAATACTGTAAGGCATGAATCTCAGCTCTTTCCATGGGTCATCTAATTAAATGTAATCCTTGGAAGGATCTTTAGAGTTAGGTTCTGTTATCTCTGTTTTGTAGATGAGGAAACTGAGACTTTGGTGTATTTACTAGCTTACCCAAGGGCAGTGAGTTGGCCACTCTAAATCCCATGAGCTGAACCACTATGCTAGAGTGATACTATGTGATACTAGCATGAAAACATAAAAAGCCACACATCTCTGTTTTCTTACAGCACTTAAAAAAAAAGAGCGAGGGAAGGAAAGGTTTGATAATTTGTCATTTAGTTTTTATCTAAACATGCTTGTTCAAGAGAAAAAGCGCTTTTAACCGTCTGCCTGCCTCCATAAGGGTCTGACACTGGTGTAATAATTCTTTGTGAATATTGTCTGGAAGATGTGGTGTAACGGCGCTTGCTGTCTCAAGTAATACATTGTTAACCAGTGATTGATTTATGCAACTATGAAAGACACTTTTAAAAAAGTAGAAATCAATGTTTAATTATTCTCAGACATGTCATTATTGAACTTTGTATTAAGAAGAGTTCATTTAAGCATGATTTTAAGTGGGTCTAACCCATCTTACAGATTAACTGTTCAAGTTCATGTATTAAAATCAAACATATCTCATTTTGTCTGCCCTCATCCCTAAGATACAAAAGATCTCTCCCCACACACACACCCTTTGGAGCTCATTCTTCACAATATTTAAAAATTGTAGCTGTATGTAATTTAGAACATTATGGCCCATAATCAACTGCTGAGAAAATCTGTTGTTTATATTTAAAATACTGACAGTGAGGAATTTCAGGAGCAGAAACCATATCTTTTCCCTAGTGAAAAGACTTCCTAAGTGTTGGTAGAACTAACTGTAGTGAGGCTGAGTCATTATTACAGTACTATACAGGCTGCCTAGCTATCTGTAGAATTGATAAATGGTAATACCAGGTTAAAGTTTTAGCAATTATTTTGCTGTTTCAGAGGTCTTGACGTTTTTGCCTGTCTACTATGGAGATACGGAGTTCTCCCCCATTTGACCCCCTTAGCAAAGCACAATACCTGACTCCATCAGTGTTTAAGAAATGCTGTTTGAGATCATGGTTTGACATTATCTTTTGCTGACTGGTGGCTTAATGGAATCAAATTAGATGAGGGTAATTAAATATGAATTGTTTCTGATGCTAAAAGATAGTTCTTCTGTGCTGTTGGGTATGGGTTGGAATGGGTGGTGAGAAAGCCGATTGGGGTGGGTGAATTTCAGATAGCTGATGATGTGGCTGTCTGAAAATTGCCATTACATTTTTAAAACTGAAAAGTGATGGTACCACCAAATGAAATCTGCAACATCCTCAGACACAATCAGGAAATACTTAAACATTGGGCTCTAGGGTGGTTGTCTTTTATTACATTACAGCTGGACTCTTTGAGGCACCTTTTTTAGGATTAGTGAGTTGCTAGGATCTTTATATACTACACTTTGACATAAAACAAAGTTGCTTGTCAACATGTGTTTTTTAGATTACTAGCATATTATATCTCACAAACAAATTTAAGGCTCAGATTGGGTGTTTCTGGTAATAACAAGAAAACCCAGGCATTACTAAAAGAATCAGCTTGAATATTCGTGGCTGGAAAGGTGCAAACTACATAATATAGCTAACAGTAACAGTCACTGACACTCCTGCTTTTCTTTGGTTCAGTAGATAGAGTAAAATGGAAAATAGGAATCCAAGGTCAGTCCTCAAATCTCATCTTAACCAGTAACAGAAAAAAAAAATCAAGTCTGACTTTTTCCCCTTGCTGTCAGCATAAAGAAGTGGAATTGAAAAAAAAAAAAAAAAAAAAAAAAGATGGGGAATTGAGAGAGTTTCAAAAGACATTCATTAGGTTGTTCAGATTATTAAATAACATGTCCTAAAGTTTATATTCCAGAATTGGACTGTGAGGTTTTTTGTTTTGCTTGTTTTCAGTGCGTGTGTGGGATGTGGAAGTGAAAAAAAAAAAAAAAAGGTCTGCCTTTTAACATACAGCTGTGTAGCTGTGCTATATATTATTATAGTAACAGTTGTCACCTGCTGCTAGTGGTATGGGAAATGATTCTGTTGTACTTTCTGGATGCGTATCATTTTAGAAGATTTCAGATTATACTAAAACCATGTTATTTCATATTAGTTGGACATGAATGTATATCTACATGACACGTCATTGACAACTTTTGCCATCTTTTTAGTGCAAAGTAAAACTGATATTCTTCAAATCCAAAGTCGTTTCCCCAGAAGTGTGTTTTCCGAAGGATTGCATCTTTCCCATGTGAAACTATGTCAAACTCCAATAAACTGGGTTCACTTGGGAAAATGAATTCAGGTGTAATTAGTTTGAATGAAGCTGTGGAAATGTTTGAAATAAGTGTTTCGACCTTAGACCTGGAGGTTTAAAAAAAAAAAAAAACTCTTGAAAGAATAGTAAAATATATTGAATGTGAAGGTGAGAGTCAGTTGGGTGAATTTTCTGTGTTGTGTAGTTTAGATTATCTGACTCTCCCTTAATTATTTTGAAACCATTAACTTTGCATAATAAGAGCATTTAGGCAAACAGTTGACAAATGGGTTTCTTAAGGTAAAGAGTTTAGAGACTTCCAAAGTAGCCCTTAAGAAGTGAATGGGTATTGTGTTTAAAGGAGGCTTTCAGATTGTGTTTAAACTTCGAGTAGCAATATTTGGAACAGGTCTTTTCTCCCCATTTCCAAGCCTTGGAAACCTGAAGTTTGAGCAGCAGCTTTCTATCCCCATGGCTCCAGGCCAATAGCTGCAGTAGAAAATCTAAAATACAGGCCAGGGCTTGGAATAATTAGCATTTTGCCAACCCCCACCCTCCCTGTCACCTGCCTATCTAGACATGGACAGTATGTGCTGGGTTGATAGCATAGGGCCTGGAAAGGGTGGAGGGGGATACAGATTAGGGCAGGATAGGCAAAGTTTGATTGGGTGTTGGGGGGAGCTTGTAGAGGAATGTCTGTTAGATATTAATGGTATTTTGGTGGTGTTATAAGAAATGGTTCGTAGTTTGCCGAAATGATTTAATAGTAAATAGATATTGTTGAGCATTTTTATTCTGTGTGTATAAGAAAGATCCTAAATATTTTTCGAACTGGGAGAGAAGTGATGTTATTGATGTCTCATGCATATTTCTGGAGTATATAGATCATATCAACTTTGGCCATCTGTATCAAAATTTGTGTTAACTTTACAAATTTTGTCTGTCTTTATTAATGTGTGTCATTTATGTCTCTCAAAGAAATTCCAAGGGAAGTAGGCAACTTGTAATTGTAACTTCTTTTTTTTTTCCTTTTTTTTTTGGTAGGGGGTTGGGGGAACAGGGTTTCACTTTGTTGCCCAGGCTGGAGTGCAGTAGTGTGATCTCAGTTAACTGCAACATCTGCCCCCTGGGCTCAAGCAATCCCACCTCAGCCTCCCAAGTAGCTAGAACTATAGGTGCACGCCACAATGCCAGGTTAATTTTTGTATTTTTTGTAGAGATGAGGTTTCTTGCTATGTTGCCTAGGCTTGTCTTGAACCCCTGGGCTCAAGCAACCTGCCCACCTTAGCCTCTCAAAGTGCTCACACGCCTGACCCTTAATTTCTTTTTGTTTGGTATTCATTTTTAATTTGTCTTAAGCTTCTAGTTTCACTCACTTATCTCTCTGCTACCTTCATCCTTATGTACTTTAGAATTTTTCTGAAACATGTAATAAATATTTTAATTTACCATCTCCCTTCTACCATTCCCATCAGATTTGGGGTGGAGAGGCATCTCTACCAGGTCATTAATTCCTCTGTGAGCTTTTGAAATTAACTTTTTTGTTTCTGTGGATTCAAGGAACCTAAGAACACAGTTCATTAGCATTCCTAAGAATCACCTAGGTAAGCTCCAACAAATGATGTTAAAGCAGTCTGCATTTTTAGGGACTTTAGATCTCCTGTATTTGTTGTTGTAAATAATTATGTTGAAAAAAAAAAATTCAACAGATCCCTGGGTATTCTGACATTTTCCTGTTGGTTTTTTTTTTTTTGAGACCGAGCCTCGCACTGTCACTCAGGTTGTGAAGTGGCGAGATCTCGGCTCACTGCAATCTTCACCTCCTGGGTTCAAGCAATTCTCCTGCCTCAGCCTCCCTAGTAGCTGGAACTACAGGCGTGTGCCACCACGCCCAGCTAATTTTTTTTTTTGTATTTTTAGTAGATGGGGCTTCACGATGTTGGCCAGGATGGTCTCCATCCCTTGACCTCGTGATCTGCTCGCCTCAGCCTGCCAAAGTACTGGGATTACAGGCGTGAGCCACTGTGCCTGGGATTTTCCTGTATTTTAAAAACAAAACAAAACCAGCCAGCACGTGGTCCCATTATTCTTTATATATATATATAAATATATATTTATGTATATATCAATTGATATTCTTTATATCTATCTATCTATCTATCTATCTATCTATCTATCTATATATTTTTTAAGCACACCCTAGCAAAAATAGATGCCTAGAACTTTTCTTGGCTGTTAGAGTTTCAAAAAAAAGTTCTTCGTTGAAGATTAGTCCTCCACTAGAATAGTGTACCCTTTTGCCATTTAGTAGGAGTCCAGATTTTAATCTTGCTATCATACATGTATGAATGCCCAGATTTATAAAGCTTTGTTAGGTATTTTACTGATTGTGCAGGAGACTAGTAGGTTTCAGGATCGTTGTCATTTATGGATCTTATTGGCTAAGACCCATTAATTAACCTGACTCCAGTAAGTTAGCCCCTTTATTTCCTTGTAGTTGGCTATCTCAGCTCTTGTCTAGCAGCAGAAGTGGGATGAAGGAAACTAATTTTGAAAACTCACTAGGCACCACATTTTTATGTGCATTAAATCTTAATTGAATGAAGATAGTATAGATTGCATAGGCTTATTGGAAGAACCAGAGACCAGGAAAGGAAACTTTTTTTTTTTTCTTTTTACCCTTTATCCCTTTTCTTGTCCCCTTTTTGATAACATGCTGCCTTGGTCCAGATTCTGGAAACCCCAAGTTTGGTAAGCTTCTAGTACAGATGTCACAGCCTGCCCTTGATTGTCTGCTGGTAGAGATAGCGTGGACCCTTTGTGGAATGTTAGGTCTAGGATATAGCTGGTGAAGAGGGAGGGTATGAGGAGATAGAGTAGCTGTGGTAAAATAGAAAATTGGTGTAGGATTCAGAAAAATCTCGATTTTCTTACTATGAAATGTGGCCTGGCCACTGAACCTTGTTTTCCTTGTTTTCTCATCTATAAGCAAGGATAATATTTATGTTTCACTATGAGAATTAGATATGTATATGAAAGTGCCTCTCTGTTCTCATTGTAAAATGTAAACTTTGATCAGATAGCTTCTATTCTCAACTGGATCTTTATTTGGAATATTAGGTTTGAAATAGTGATTGATGTTGGGGAGTCTGTCTTTCATTGCTTTTCCATTAAAGTTTTAAATCTTGACGTTTACACAGTGAATTGTAACATGTAACTAGTGTTGTTGAGTCTTTACCTAATTAAATCACCATAGCCTACACTGATCTCTTCCAATTACAGAGCAGTCACTGTAAAGTAAAAGGTGTCTTCATATCTAGGTTTGAGCTAAGTAGGAGCCAAATGTACTGGCTTCTACTTTTCTAAGAATGAGTTTAAGGCAAAGTGGTAATTGCTAAAAGAACTTCTAGCAGTACAGAAGATGAACTTGGAAATGAAAGAAGTCTGTTGATGTGACTGATTTCTCAGCCATTTAATATAATTATGGATTTTCTATTAAAAGTAACCTGACCCTTACTTTGTCAATGCATTTAATAAAATGCCAAGTTCATTATTTGTTAATTTTTTTTTAAACCACAGAATTCAGTATGTCTTGTGTCAGCATATTTTTTCAAAGGCCACTATTTTACCTCTGCCCCAGAACATTTTAAAATTAAACAGAAGTCTCAAAGCACCTGAGAATTAACTTCAAATTTTTATTTATTCAAATGGTTGCTTAAAGTGACCAACTTAGTTTTCTTTGAAATAGTAATTCCTGGGAATAAGAATACCATAAATAATATAATAAAGCTTATGTGTGAGAATTTACTAGCAAATGTCATGTTAACAGTTGTGCATGAGTATAGGCATTTGGGAGATTCCATGAAAAAAATTTATAAAGTCAGAAGAAATTTCAGTAATGGCTCATAAGTCTAGCTGATGCTGAATACTGAATTGCCTTGAATTTGTTATTTTGGAAGTGCTACTTAAAGGAAATAAACGAAAGTCATTTAAGGATGTGTTCACTAATGTCCATTAGATTTAAGCCTAATGGATCTTAGTAGAGATCTTCTGCCATTCAGCAAAAGGATTATCACAGAAGCATCACAACAGGCGCAGACTTATATTCAATTAAAAGTAGGCATGAGAAAATAATTTTGTAGTATAGAAATTACAGAACAGGGCCTAATTTTAAAGAGTCTTCAAAGATAAGTGCTTAAAGAGATAAACATGTTAGGAAAAATATAGTTCATAAAGTATATAGGAAAAAAACTCTGGGAAGATGACTATTTGTTAATGCTCTGCAGATATGTTGCCCTTGGTATACAAGGAATATGCCCACAATAGGGTTGGATTTAAAAGTCTTCAAAGCTTTGGTCTCTCTTTCTTCCATTTTCCTCTGATACAGAATGAATCATCTCCCACCTCCCGACCCTCCTCTACACCCCCACCACTTCATAATAGAGATTTAAAGGGAATTTAAATTTGAGTTCTTGAGCTACTGCTCAAGGGCTAGGTCTTTGAGCAAGTTACTATCAGAGCCTTAGTTCTTCACCTATAAAGCAGGTTTAATACGTACCTTACAACATTGAGGATTAAAGAGCATGTGAGGATTACTTTATGAAAGATGAAGCTTAGAACAGAATTTTTAGTTCCTTGCCAATCCTTAAAACAAAAAAACAAAAAACACCTTTTTCAGAAATTGCTTTATTAGTCTTTTGTACAAAGGGAACATCTTTAATTTCTTTAAATTTGGGCATATATGTATTGTGAAATTTTAACCAAGCTGGAGGGGTCACTAGGGAGCCTTGAGTATGATACTATTGCTATAACTCTTAGACAGGCTGGCTCAGGAGGGTACTGACTTGCTTTGACTTTGTGGCAACTTAAGTTGCCCAGTGAAAATCACTTGCTGTGTACACCACTTTGTTTCTCATACCTTAAATTGTAGATTAAAAATATTTGGGTCAGGCCTGGAAGCTCATGTCTGTAATCCCAGCACTTTGGGAGGCTGAGATGGGCAGATCACCTGAGCCCAGGAGTTCAAGATCAGCCTGGGCAATGTGGGAAAGACCTGTCTCAACAAAAAATACAAAAATTAGTGTCTTGGTGCACGCCTGTAGTCCCAGGTAGTTAGGAGGCTGAGGTGGAAGGATTGCTTGAGCCCCAGGAGGTGGAGGTTGCAGTGAGCTGTAAGCATGCCACTGTACCTGCTCCATCTTGGGCAACAGAGTGAGACTCTGTCTCAAAAAAAAAAAATAATAATTATCATCTTTGGCAGTGATTAAGTTTCCCCTTTCACACTTGGGATGGTGCAATGTTTGGCAGTCTACTTAGGAAGCTAAAAATTTCCTGTTTAATTATAAATGGAAAAGTTTAGGTTGCCATATTCATTCATACAAACATTCAGAAAGTGAATATCTGTTGTTAGACACAGATGAACAAGACAGACCCACATGCCTCTCAGGATCAACTTTGAAATTAGTAAGTTGTAGGTATATATTAGTCACTTCCTCTGTTGAGATTTTTCATTAGGCCTCAATACAAAGGCACCTGTCATATAACATGAATAGGAACTGGAGGTACTTTCTGGCAGTTAATATTTCACTATCAGTGCAAGAGAGTAACGTCTCCATTTAGTCCCAATCCAGAGTCCCCCCCACTCCCTAAAGAAATTAGAGACCCAGGACCTTGGATTTCCAAACTCTTATTACTTAAAGTGTTACGAGGGCCGGGCGCGGTTGCTCAAGCCTGTAATCCCAGCACTTTGGGAGGCCGAGGCGGGTGGATCACGAGGTCAAGAGATTGAGACCATCCTGGTCAACATGGTGAAACCCCGTCTCTACTAAAAATACAAAAAATTAGCTGGGCATGGTGGTGCGTGCCTGTAATCCCAGCTACTCAGGAGGCCGAGGCAGGAGAATTGCCTGAACCCAGGAGGCGGAGGTTGCGGTGAGCCGAGATCGCACCATTGCACTCCAGCCTGGGTAACAAGAGCGAAACTCCGTCTCAAAAAAAAAAAAAAAAAAAGTGTTACGAAAAATGGTTTTTT
Source organism: Sapajus apella (assembly GCF_009761245.1). Taxonomy (NCBI): domain Eukaryota; kingdom Metazoa; phylum Chordata; class Mammalia; order Primates; family Cebidae; genus Sapajus; species Sapajus apella. The sequence goes on along the minus strand of NW_022436973.1, from coordinate 2,541,626 downwards.
AGTATACCCATGTACCCATTAAACCTTTTCTCCTGAAATAGGCAAAAAGATTAAGTTCTGTATTTTTATTTTCCGTTTTCTTTTTGTATCAGACACCTGTGTTGCTTGAATTTTAGAAAAATAGTTTTCACATTTCCTAAACAGGTAGATTGTCAGAATGACTAGAAATGTTCACATTCTATGTGACAAATCGTGACAGTAGCTAATTCAAGTATTTGAAGTAATAAATCCTTGAACTGAATTGATTGAAATAAAGAATTTGAAATCACCATCTTCACATATTTGAAGAACTAATATCTTAGAGAATAGACTACTTAAAGTCCTGAGAAACTAATTTTATGAAACGATTTAAATATTATTGCCTTTTCCTAATCCATGAAGTATCTTAATATTGGTAATACATAAAAGCTGTTAAAGCTCTTCAGAGAAAGGTGCAGAGTACATAGTGGTATTAGTTACAGTTATTTGAATACTAGAATAGTGATTGGGACAAAATGTTAGATTTACTGTGCCTTAATCTTACAATCTGTGCATTTTTTCAGGAATGGATACAATGTTAGTAGTTCTTACTATTTAATATCAAAAATGAAGAAACAAGAGCTTCTTGGGAATTGACTGTAGCTCAGGATCTATTTCTTAATATTTAATGCTTCCACTTAATGAGAAAAGGAAAGGAAAGGGAGGAGAAGGAACACAAATTGGCTAGTCTTTGTAATTACTGGCTTATTACACTTGATTTCCAAACTAAAAGGTCTCCAGGGCCAGGTACCCAGCACTGAGAGGTCTCCCTAATAAGTACATTTATCAGAAATTTGATTTTTTTAAAAAAAACAGGTGTCTGGCAGCAACCCTCTTTCCCCTTTTTCTAGTAATCAAGTTCAGAGTTCAGCATGCATTCTTCTCCTACCACTCTTAAGATCATGTTGGCCAGGCGTGGTGGCTTAACGCCTATAATCCCAGCACTTTGGGAGTCTGAGGTGGGTGGATTGCTTGAGGTCAGGAGTTCGAAACCAGCCTGGCCAACATGGTGAAACCCCATCTCTACTAAAAATACAAAGAATTAGCCAGGCGTGGGAGTGCAAGCCTGTAGTCATAGCTACTCAGGAGGCTGAGGCAGGAGAATCACTAGAACCCAGGAGACTGAGGTTGCAGTGAGCCAAGATCACACATCTGCACTCTAGCCTGGGAGACAGAGCAAGGCATCATCTCAAAAAAAAAAAGACCATGTTAGGTCCTGTTTAAGTAGTATTTCTTATACCTTGGAATGAGTGAATGCCTCTTAGTTTTAGAAGTTGATATGGTTTAGATAGGTATACCCAATACTTCTCCATTTTACTACATATTTTTAGGAAGACACTAACTATTGTGAACTCCTTAAGAGTTCTGAACATCTCAGAGCCTGTTTCAGTATTGATGGCATAGTCAACAGATACTCTATTTCCTTTCTAGGGAAGTCTACCTGCAATTACCACCTAACCCCAAGCCAGAAGTGTAACCACTTTTCTCTGGCTACCATTGAGTTTTTGTTATCCTTTTAATATTTCATTCTATAGCAGTCTGTATTTATGTATTTTGCTTACTTACTATGAAGTGGCAAGCACTTTGGGAGGTGGAAATGAGTGAATTGCTTGAGCCCAGGAATTCTAAAGCATCCTGGGCAACATGGCGGGACCCTGTCTCTACAAAAAAAAAAAAAAAAAAAAAAAAGGCATCGTTTCATTCTGTATGGTCAAGACAGATGCTTACAACAGACATTTCAGTTGTGAAATGCAAACTCCTTTCTCCTCTAGCTCACCAGTTGGTAGAAGATCAAGTGAGAAACCCTGAGAGCTCAACAGTATGTTTTCATTGTTCTTATCAAGCTCATATGCATATAAGTCACCTGGGGATGCTTGGTGAAAATATATATTCCTATTTGTACACCTTGAAATTGATTCTATAGTGGTGGGTACTGAAAATCTGCATTTTTAATATATCTTCAACAATCTCAAATGATTCTGACTAATGCAGGTGACCCACAACCTCCTTTGGAGAAGTTGATCTATCTGTCTGAACTTTACTATCTTATTTGGCTAAGGATTTGTACTTTGCTTCATTCAATTACTTTACTCCATTGGTCAAGGTATAAAGCTTACAGGACTTTTTTTTTTTTCTTTTCTTTTCTTTTTTTTTTTTTTTTGAGACAAAGTCTCGCTTTGTTGCCCAGGCTGGGTGGGGTGCAGTGGCACAATCTCGGCTTGAGGCAGCCTCCACCTCCTGGATTCAAGCAATTCTCCTGCCTCATCTTCCTGGGTAGCTGGGATTGCAAGCACACACCATCATGCCCGGCTAATGTTTGTATTTTCAGTAGAGACGGGGTTTGACCTGTTGGCCAGGCTGGTTTTGAATTCCTGGCCTCAAGTGATCTGCCCATCTTGGCCTCCCAAAGCGTTGGGATTACAGGAATGAGCCGCCATGCCCGGCCACCCTTAGAGGATATTTTTAAAGGACCAGAACAGTGGTTTTCAATATATGTTTATAAAAACTTGGTACTTCACTCTAAGTTAAATAGTTTCTACCTTTTAGTGAGCATTTACCAAATAGTAGATATAGTTAACTGCCTTTGCAGCTGTTTTACTGTGTGTCAGAATCCTAATCCTTTCTCATATTTCAGTGTTTAACAAGCCACTTAATTCTGATGTTACTTTTTCGGATTGGGTGACAAGTAGAGCACAAAGACTAGAGTTTGTTTTCATACTAATATTAGGATGGTTAAAGCAGGACTTTAGAAAGTGGAATATCAGCATAGTTTAGTGAAATACTGAAAATCCAATCTGTGGAACTCTCTATGTTCAGATTAAATTAGTTGGGGACTTCAGCTCCTGATGGTACTGATTGAAATGGAAGCATTTGAATAGAGCAGTCTAGTTGACCCTTGAACAACACAAGGGTTAGGGGTGCTGACTCCTGTGCAGTCAAAAATTCGAGTTACAACTTTTGACTTCTCGAAAACTTAACTAATAGCCTGTTGACCAGAAGCCTTACTGATAACAGAAACAGTCAATTAACACATATTTTGTATGCGATATGTATTATATACTATAATCTCACAATAAAGTAAGCTTGAGAAAAGGAAACATTAAGGAAATCGTAAGGAAAAGAAAATATGTTTACTATTAAGTGGAAGTGGATCATAATGAAAATCTTAATCCTCATTGTCTTGTTGAGTAGGCTGATGGGGAAGAGGAGAGGTTGGCCTTGCTGTCTATGGTAGCAGAGGAGAAAGAAAACCTTCATTTAAGTGGACTCCAGCATTTCGAACACTTGTTGTTCAAGTGTCAGTTGTAGTTCTCAATGTTTGGTTTCCTGATCAGCAGCATCTGCATTGTTTGAAAACTTGCTGGAAATACAGGTTCTTGGGCCTTACCCAAACCTACTCTTAAACTCTGGGAGTAGGGGCTTAGCTATTTGGATTTTAATGAGTGTCTACCAGGTGATCAGATGTGCACTGAAGTTTCAGAACCAATAGAGTAGAGTAAGACACTAGTTTTGTAGTAATTTAAACTTTTAAGCAGTATTCCTTGTTCTTTCACAAGGAACCATGGATGGGGTTCATTAGGTTCATTACTTGTACTTTCTTACAATTGTGAAGTTGGAGTAATCCATAATCGGGGAAGGGTCTTCTGGAGGATTAAAAAAATATATGATTAACACCAGAAAGGCTTCTTATATTTCTAAAGAATATATACCACCTCAGTAGGAGAGGTGTATTCAATCTTATTCTTTCTACAGCTAGTCACCCAGAAAACGGCCTGCACATTTCAAGCCCAGTCAATAAGAATTGTCTAAACAAAGAAGTTCCCTTGGTTGAATTAGTAATAGGATACATGAAACAATGCATCAGCACACTTAAAATCTTTATGGCCAGACAAGGTGTAGACATAGGTGTTTTTTGTTTTGTTTTGTTTTTTTAAGATGGAGTCTTGCTGTGTCACCCAGGCTGGAGTGTAGTGGCACTATCTTGGCTCACTGCAACCTCCGCTTCCCAGGTTCAAGTGATTATCCTGCCCCAGCCTCCCGAGTAGCTGGGACTACGGGTGCCCACCACCACACCTGGCTAGTTTTTGTATTTTTAGTAGACATGGGGTTTCACCATATTGGCCAGACCGGTCTCGAACTCCTGACCTTGTGATCTGCCCGTCTCAGCCTCCCAAAGTGCTGGGATTACAGGCATGAGCCATCGCACCCAACCCTTAGGTGTGTTTTAAGGCCCCTGACCACTGGAAACACAGGCAGTTCAGGCTGAGCTGTGGATTCCCATGTAGGCCAGAGGTTTGTAGTCACTCGCTCTTCCCAGGCATTTAAGAGTTCCTTAATGGAAGCAAAAGAAGCCTGCAGGAATGGGCCTGCCCTAATTGAGCTAGCCTGAGAAGATAATTTTCAGGTTAGACAAGTCCTTTTTCCCTTTTAAGTTCTGCCTCTTGGGAAAGGAGATGCATTTGCAGTGCAGGGATGTCCTTGTGAACAAGTGACTTGTTATAGAGCAGTATATGAAATGCAAGTGCCCGGCTGGGCTCAGTGGCTCACGCCTGTAATCCCAGCACTTTGGGAGACCAACACGGGCGGATCACCTGAGGTTGGGAGTTGGAGACCAGCCTGATCAATATGGAGAAACCCCGTCTCTACTAAAAATACAGAATTAGGCCAGGCGCGGTGGCTCACGCCTGTAATCCTAGCACTTTGAGAGGCCGAGGTGGGTGGATCACCTGAGGTCAGGAGTTCAAGACCAGCCTGGCCATCATGGTGAAACCCCATCTTAAAAAAAATTTAAAAAGTAAAATAAAATAAAAAATAAAAATACAGAATTAGCCAGGTGTGGTGGCACATACCTGTAATCCCAGCTACTCAGGATGCTGAGGCAGGAGAATCGCTTGAACCTGGGAGAGGCGGAGGTTGCAGTGAGCCAACATTGCACTCCAGCCTGGGCAGCAAGAGTGAAACTTCATCTCTTAAAACAAAGTGAAATGCGAGTGTACACATTAAGGGTCTTATACTAGTTAATTACTTTCAGAGATAAGTAAAACAATTCCAATGTTGTCTTGTATTAAGAGAACAAAGTTAGTTTGTAAAAATGGGATTTGTTTGCCATGCTCCTGAAGCTTAAAATAATTGCTCTGTCTCAGTTTTGTCTTACACTTCGGCAGACTAATAATTTCTCGTTGAAATGTTTTCTGGGCAGGTGCTCATTGAGGGCCTGATTCTCCAGAGGTTCTGTGCAGAAGCAGGCTGCTTTTGGGCAGCCAGCTTAGCCAGGCCTGGGAACCACACAGAATAGTGCAGTGCCATGTAAGGAAAAGGTCCTTGATGGGGCTTCAGCAGGTAGAGTGGAGAGTGCTAGGAAGCAGAGTATTGTTCTGGATCATTTCACCCAAAAGAACTTTTTGTTATGATGGAAACGTTTTATATTTGTGCTGTCCAGTATGGTAGCTGTTAGCCATATGAGGTTTTTGTGTGTGTGTGTGTGTGTGTGTGTGTGTGTGTGTGTGAGAGAGAGAGAGAGAGAGAGAGAGAGAGAGAGAGAGACAAGTCTTGCTCTGTCACCCATACTGGAGTGCAGTGGCGCCATCTCAGCTTACTGCAGCCTCTGCCTCCCAGGCTCAACCCTCAGCCCCCCGGTAGCTGGGATTACAGGCATGGGCCATCACACTCAGGCAATTTTTTGTATTTAGTAGAGATGGTGTTTCGCCCTGTTGGCCAGGCTTATGTCAAACACTGGCCTCTAGTGATCCGCCTGCCTCAGCCTCCCGAAATGCTAAGATTACAAGCATGAGCCACTGCAACTGGCTCATATGAGGCTTTTGAGCCTCCTTGAAATGTGACAAGTGGGATCAAAGAATGTAATTATTTTATTTTACTTAATTTAAATATAAACTAGCCACATGTGGCTAGTGGCTACCATTTCGGACAGCGCAGCTCTAGACAAAATTTAGATAATACCAAAGAGACTGTGGTTTAGATTTTGCTTGGAATGTGAGTGATTGGGGCTCTTGGAATTTAAAAATCCAAAGACACATGTGAATTTGATGTGTTATAAGTTTGAATAACAGTCTTCCTTCAGTATGTCTACATTGTCTTATCCTGAGTGACATGCTAAGAGGACTTATAACTAGTAAGTAAAGTTGTGTTTATCAAAAGCAGTTGGAAGTTCAGGCAGTTGTCCATTTTCATTTGACCCCTTAGAGCTAACAGGTGAAAATTTAAGGTCCTTTGAATGAAGTTAAGTTCTCATTTTATCTCAGCAACCCGCTGGGGTAGGTTATGTCTATTTTGTAGTTGATGAGACAGATGAACTTAAATTTATATACACCTTTATGGATTGGTATCCTTTAAAGTGGTTGGTTTTATCCCACAACTTCATTTGAAGTTGTAAATTTCTAGCATATTGCCTATAACAAGAAGGTAATTTATTTCTATTTGTTAAATTGTTATCAGTAATAAGTCAATGTCCTACTATAAGTGGTAGATTGTAGACTACCAAATAGCACCCAAGAGGCTGACTCATGCAAGGTGTTGCTTATAGTAAAAGTAGATCAGAACTCAGCTGCTGTATGCCATCTGGGGTTATCTTCTCACTTGCATGCTCATGACCAGTGTAGGTTGCATCTTATAAGTAATCTGGCTTACAGTTAGCTAGACATATTAGTCTGATACAACAAAATGGAATTGTAGCTTTTTTTTTTTTTTTTTTTTTTTTTTTTTGAGACTGAGTCTCACACCATTGGCCCACTGCTTACTGCAACCTTTGCTTTCTGGGTTCAAGCGCTTCTCCTGCCTCAGCCTCCTGAGTAGCTGGGATTACAGGTGCCCGCCACCACACCTGGCTAATTTTTTTTTTTTTTTTAGTAGAGACTGGGTTTCACTATGTCGGCCAGGCTGATCTTGAACTTCTGACCTTGTAATCTGCCTGCCTCTGTCTCCCAAAGTGCTGGGATTAAAGGTGTGAGCCACTGTGCCGGCACGGATTGTAGCTTTGAGCACTATGAGGACTACTGTCATATATTGTAAGGTCTTAGATACCAACTAGAGTACATTGCTTAAGGACTGGGAAGAGATCCAGACTCCTCCAGGTATAGCTTCAAGCTGTGATCAGTTTTGGGTGGATGCAAGGAGAAAATGAATAGGAGTGAAATACATAGCTGATATTTGAACATTTTTAATGCCCTCGGCAGCATCTTAAGTATTCTACACTTATATTTATCAATCCTGTGGTAGTTAACGTTACTATTTCCAGTAATGTTAACTGGGCTGATTTACTTTTGAAGAAATTGAAGCTCACAGTTTAAGGAACTAGCTCAAAGCTATGTAGTTGTAACTAAGCCACAGAGCAGGGAGGCTAATCTAGGCCTGTTAGTGGCACAGCCCGAGTCCTTACTTGTGACACAAAACAAGATAAAGGGGTCCCTGGTGTGACTTAGTTGCCTCCTGAGAAGTTTGGACTGTGGTGGAATTACCCATCAGACTAGGGGCTCTCATCTCTTCATTTATGATTTGTCCTTAACAAACTAACTGCAGGCTCTGCTGCACTTTTAACTAGTGTAATTTTTTCCCTATTAAGGGAAGCTTGCTTGCCTTTGCAGCAAAGCCCCCTGGATAGTTTATTTTTTAGCAGTTCAGCTTGTGCTTGGAGCCAGTTATTCCAGAAATCAGTAAAACTTATTTGAGTATTCAAGAAAAAGGATCTTTTGTTAACTATGGATTAACTAAAAACCTTATTTTATAAGGATCCCTGAAGTCTGCCTATTTACTAAGGAATTTCATCAGAAGTGGTTAGCATTTTGCAAACAAATGTGATGTTGTTCCCACTTAAGAGAGACAAATAACACATTTAACCAGTTTGCTGCCTAAGAAGCAGAATTAGCAGTGGGCTAGTCATTGGCCTCTCTTCAGAGTTCTCATGTGACTTACTTAGTTTTGCAGAGTGGCAGTAGATTTTAACCACTTTCGAGTTAAGTTGATTGGCCACTCATGGGCTGTGTGCAGGGAGAGAAGAGAGATGAGAAAAAGCCAAAAGCTGAGGTGGGTTAGACAGGAGTTGTAGGTAAATCAGGGAGGATATTCTTCATTTTGACCCTAAGCTTGAATAAGACATCTTTCTACAGGCGACATTGGGGATACTTTCTAGTTAATACTAGCACAGTGTTCTGCAAACCACACCTGCTTTTGTATGGCTCATGAACTAAGAATGGTTTTGGTATTTTCAAATTTAGGTATGTGCCACATAACATTTCTGTCAACAATAGACCACATATATGATGATGGTCCCATAAGATAGATGGTATTTTTATTGCACCTTTTCTATGTTGTAGATATGTTTAGCTACACAAATAATTAACACTGTGTTACAGTTTCCTATAGTACTATAACATGCTGTACAGGTTTGTAGCATAGGAGCAACAGGCTATACCATACAGCCTAGGTGGTAGTAGGCTATAGCATCTAAGTTTGTGTAAGCACACTGTGATGTTTGCATGACAAAATCACCCTAATGACACATTTCTCAGAATGTAGTTGGAAAAGAAAGAAGAGTATTACTTCATGACACAGGAAAATCATGTGAAATACAAATTCCAGCGTCCATAAATAAAGTTTTACTAGAATGTAGCCATGCTTATTCATTTACACATCATCTGTGGTTGTTTTTGTGCTACTGTGGCAGAGATGAATACTTGCATGGAACTTGAATTGTCTACAAGGCCTCAACTGTTTAGTACCTGGCCCTTCACAGAAAAAGTTTGCGGATCTGATTGAATGTGCTTGTATGGTATCATAGGAAGCTCGCCAGGACTCTTGGTACATAGCCTTTCGCTCCCAAAGGCATCTGAGCCCCACTGGCAGGACTCAGTTACCTATGTCTCTCTAAGTAGGACTCCACCCACTAGTGTCCAGACAACAAAGAAAACTTGGATTTTAAAGAGCTTGACTAACTCCCTCCTTATTATCTAAGCTAGGATAGCTGTGCCACCTCTTAAGTGTTTTTCCTTCTTCCTCTCAAATACGGGTTGGAAGAGTAGCAGGTGAGAACAACCTCTTTCTTCCTCAATTGTAGAAACTCAATAGTCTAGGCTATGAATTAAAAAAAAAAAAAAAAATTCCCCAGAGGCTGACTCAGCACATGCCTGCCTTTTAAAGGAACAGAGACCCAATTGAAGTAGAAACTGAAAATAAAATCAGTAGCACATCCACTTTTGTAGGTGGCTGGTATTTGGTATGAATATTTCTCAGAAGACTCAGGAATAGGAATAATGCAGGGTTTCTTCAAAATATTATTCTGGACAGTGGATTATAGTTACCTGGAGATCTTGTGTTAAAATATCTGAGGATGAGTCCAAGTACCAGGGCTCATACACAGGAATATTTGAGAACCACTACACTCAAGCATTAAAAATTTATTTTCCTTTCATGTGGGCCAAGACAGTTTCTAAAATTCATAGAATTCTTGTGACCAGACATGTAAGGGGTAAGTAGAGGTCATTTTACAGATTAGAAAACTGAGACCCAAAGCGAGAAATAAGTTATTTAAATCCCCGGCCCCCCCCCCCACCCGCCCCGGACATTGCATTAAAGCAGTCGTTCTAAGCATGGCTTCTGACTGTTAGAAAGTGGAATTGACTTGTTAATCTGTCATTTAGTTTTTGGCATAATAATAAAACAATGAACAGTCTGTTCTGGCTTTAATTGAGCCTAGAATCTCCAGATCAGAAGACCTTCTTGTAGATCAAGTAACGTACTTTTCTGAAAGACAGTTTGTCGGTCCTGTCACTGAAGTCTGAGTCTTTTTTTTATTTTTAAATATAATTAATTGGTCCCTGGAAATCAGAACCTGAGGAAGACAAGAAGATGAACTTGAATTTAAGGAGCATAATGGAAGGAGTAGGATGGGAGAGAAGGTTGTAAAATAAGACAGGAAGGGCCTGTGGAGAGACAGATTAAGGTAATTGTGGTGTTGTAAAGCCATAAAAGAAATTTAAATGCCAAAGTGGACTGGAAGAGAAAACATTTCCCTGACCATTTAACCCTTTTTTTGTGTGTGTCAGTTTGAGGCGTAAAATAGACCAATAGGCTCGTTCTTGTGTGTCTTTTCCGTGGCAAAGCCTTTAAGGATAATAGCTGGCCACTAATCTCACACAGCTGCTGATGTTTAAGAACCTAATTCTTGAAGTGTTTTTAAGTCAGTTTGTGGCATTTCTTCTGAACACGTGGGCACTTTGGAAATTGTAGTGACAGGTTTTAGAAATTTTAAGTTGTGTTGCAGAGATGATAACAAAATTGGGTCTTTGAGCAACTCGAGTCTTTCGATGCAATGCACTTCTATGTTTCGCATGGTATGTTTTGAATATTGAAGAGAAGGACCACACTTTGCAAAATACTTGGCAACTTTCATTTAATTAAGTTTGACCTTTTCTTGAACTTGGCCTTCATAACTTCTTATGAGGGTCTTTTCCAGCTGTAACATTAGAGACTGATTCTGGAACTTCATGGAGGCAAGTCCAGTGAAACTTGGGCTGTTAGGGGGACCCTTTTCCCCTCCCTTTTCAAAGTTATTCATTTAACAGCTGGTATTATTGGGATGGGGTCAGGGGGGTGTTATGCTTATTGTGAAACTTGATGAGGGCAGGGACTCAGTTTTGTGGCTGAGTTGTATTTCAACACTTTGAACTGGCACTCAGTAAATACTTGAATGAACAGAACTATTTATACTTCTGTCTGCCACCTTCTCAGCTGGAGATCCTTTTTTTTCTTTGCTTAGCTTGAGAGTATCAGGTCTCTAATGGGAGAAACCCCATAGTTTCAATGCTGAACAAGTCTGTCCATGACAAGAATTCTTGTTTATATGCAGTGCACATTTAGGGAGAAAAACTGATCATTTGGACTTTAAAAATGAGAAATGTTATTAGTCTCTTCTCGCAGTCTTTAGTTTTGTTTTGTTTTGAGGCGGAGTTTCTCTCGTTGCCTAGGCTGAAGTGCGATGGCACTATCTCGGCTTGCTGAAGCCCCCACCCCCCGGGTTCAAGCGATTTTCCTGCCTCAGCCTCCCGAGTAGCTAGGATTAAAGGTGTGCCCCACCACGCCCAGCTAATTTTTGTATTTTTAATAGAGATGGGGTTTCACCATGTTTGTCAGGCTGGTCTTGAACTCCTGACCTCAGATGATCCACCTGCCTTGGCCTCATGCTGGGATGACAGGCATGGCGAGCCACTGCCTGGCCCTCATTCTCTTCAGTTTTTTAAGGGTTTCTTTAGAGCTGAATCCTACCAGCAGTGTTCTTTCCTTTTAAATTCCAGAGCTCTTTGAGCCTTTAGCCAGAAACAGTCTCTGTCCTGCTTACTTTGAAAGGCTATTAACTATGCCCTGGAATTTTGGAAATGTTCTTGAGAATTGCTGTAAAATAGTGATAAGAATTCTTCCGTAGGCTACAAATTGAAACCAGCCACCATTAAGATGGATCACAAACAGGGTTTCCTGGATTGAAACTGGACTAACATTGGTATAGTCTGAATTTGAGGAGTAAAAAGAAACATGCCTTTCCCTCTCCCCCAACAGTTGGGGATACTTGCTTTTACTCTTCAACCCATTCCCCTTTTAATGATGACACGTTTTCGGTTTCTCTCACTGCCTTTAGTTTTGCATTAAGTTCCTGGGGAGATTCATATACCCCTTATATTTACCGCACTCCCGGATGCCAGTCTATTATCACTCAACACCAGCTTGTTATCTGTCCTAGACAAAAACGGTTTTTTCTTAAAAGTATTAGAACATACTGGGTAGAGAGTGTTAAAGAGAATGTTGATTTTGTTAAAACTCTTGCTTTTGGGGATGTGATACGGGTTCAAAAGTCAGGGAGGAAGTAAAAGATGTAAGGGTTTATCCCAGTGGAAGAGTTTTAATAATGAGGTGATAAATATTTTCTTTAAATAATTTTTTCGCCCATTGTGTTCACTTTCCTTATGCACTGGTTGTATATTTACATGTTAGAGAAGAGCAGAGATTATCTTTGACAAAAGTTGTATTGTGAGTGTCTTTTTGGAGAAGGTAGGTTTTGGTTGTATAACTGTGCCCCACCTCCATCCCCCACACACTTGACTTGATGATTATCTGTGAAGGAGGAGCCTGTCATATTATACAGCTGCCCTAAGTCTCAAATCTATCATCTAAAAGCAGTGTAAAGGGAACTGGGTCAAAACATGGCAGAGAGTCTCCTTTATATCAGAAAGCTCTCTCCCTTTGTTTAAGGGAAGCAAAGGACTCTTCTTTCCTGCCTTGATCTCATTACCCTAAAAGCTTTAAGATCATGGAATAGTTGATAAAAACAATCAGTATTCTGTGCTGATGACTTAGCCTCTTCTCTCTTAAGAAAGAGTAAATGTTTATGCTTGGATTGAGTTTAGAGATGCCAGGTAGAATAAGATTGGCAACACTGTGGTCAGCCACCTACTGACCACAGCGAAACAGGCAAATGTGCTTCTGCATGGGAATGCTATAGCATTAACAGTGCCTTCCTTCACATTGTCTTCCTTAAAACCCGTAAGTTCTTTATGCTTTTTGGTACAGATTTGTTAGAGTAGGCCAAAGTTTTACTTCCTTTTTCATAAGTGCTTTTCTTTCCTGGATCTCAGTATGGGAAAGAAAATCAGACAGCATTTCTCAGTTGCTGGCTGGTTGGGCGTAGTGAATGGGTATGGTTGCTGCCTCAAATGCAAATATCCAACTGACTAAGTTGTATGAAATGATTGAGAAAGCTCAGTTCAGTTCTATGTAAAGTAATCAAGGAGGTGGTTCAGGAATGATTGTACCTCATTGACAGTTGTCAACATGTTTATAATTTCTTGGAGATTAGCCAAGAGTTCTGTTACAGCCATACACAAATATTGATTGACTTTCAAAATAAAATTATTTAAAATCACTGAAATTTTCTGAGCTGGAGTTTCTTCATTTGTAAGATAAGCAAATTTACTAAGGTCATGGGTATCTAGTATATGACAGACTAGTATAAGAGAGATTTGAAGCTCTTTACTACTGATCTATGCTACCTTCTCATAGATCTAGTAATAAAGTGATTTTTTAGCTAAGGTCATACACTAAGTGATAGAACAAGGATTTTGAATAAGATATTTGTCACTGCTGAACTAGTCTTCTTTCTCCAGCTTCCTTCAGAGGTCCATAAAGGGGACTTCTGTGCTGCTCTGCCATGTCTGTATCACATTAGGGTTTGGTCATGGTCCTTTGTATTGATGATGTTTGAACATGATTAACAAAGTATTGGTTATTTCTTTCCTTCACATAATTTGTGTATTTGTCTGGTTTCCCTATGGAGAATGAACTTTCTGTCTCATATATGCCTGATGTGACATTGATTTGACCACTTGGTGTTGACCCTGTACTTGGTTTCCACATCTGCAGCTTCATTGTCATTTTGTGATTAGGCAAGCTTTCAGGAATGTTTTTAACAGTTGGATCAAACTTTGTTGGATTTATTTGATATTGAGTTCCTTATTCCTGTATATTTTGTTTCCTTTCTATCTAAGGAGAGAACTAGGACTCTAGAGTTATAAGAAGTAGGAGTATTATCTGTAACTTTTTTTAAAAGAAAAAGGGCCAGGCATGGCGGCTCATGCCTCTAATCCCAGCACTTTTAGAGGCCAAGGCGGATGGATCATTTGAGGTCAGGAGTTTGACCAGCCTGATAAACATGGTGAAACCTTATCTCTACAAAAATACAAAAATTAGCTGGGCATGGCAGTATGCGCCTGTAGTCCCAGCAATTCGGGAGCCCGAGGCAGGAGAATCGCTTGAACCTTGGAGGCTGAGGTTGCAGTGAGCTGAGATTGCACCACTGCACTCTGGCCCGGACAACAGAGTGAGACTCTGTCTAAAACAAACAAACAACCTGCTTTGGATACATGGCTTTAGGTAGATAAACATAACTCTGGGATTTTATTTTTTAATATGCTCCTGAAAACAGTCAACTCTCCTATTTCCTAGCTGGGAGAAGTATGTCTCACTTCATTTTGCTCATTCAGGAAAGGATTAATTTTTCAGCAATGATAGTAATAAATAGCTGGCTGTTGCAGCTCATTTCTTGCTGCAGTGTAGCACATCTGCCAAGAATGTCCTTTCACCTTCCTTTGTCTTGCTAACTCCCTCTTAGCTTTCAGTAAGACTTGGCTCAAACAGCATCCTCCAGGAAGCCTATGTTGACTAACTGCCACTCTTGGATCCAGGGTCTTTATTTCACCTTGTTCGTTGGTGGAACCAGGCTGTTTTATCTCATTGTATTTTACTCTTCACCTTGAAACAAGGAGGCAGTTAACCTAGATTTAGTATTTTTACTCCTATGACTTTTTCCCCCCACAAATGACCATAAATTAAGTAATCCTACTGCCTTACTGTGCCTACTGGAAAATAGCAACAGGACAGAAAAACAGAAAATCTTGCTATCATGTAAGAGACGTGGAAGTAATGGTACCCACATGCTTCATTTGGAAAATGTCTATTACCTTTATAAAAAGTTTACATAGTTTCTAAATACAGGAACATAACAATGCAATAGAAACTGTTACTAATGTCAATCATTTGACATTTGGAATTTTGAGAACAGAAGGAGAATTTTAATGCATTCCAGCAAGTCTAAAATTAGAGTTTTTCCCTGCTGACTTGTTTTCTTTGCCTTCATGTATTACAAAGACCAGGGTAAGTTTTCTGCCTTTTTATTGTAAAAGTATGCTTATTTAAAACATTTACACACTTACGACATCACAGATGTATTCTGAAAGTTGAGAATAGAGAAATTCTGTTAGAATTCTTCAAAATATTTTCCTAAAGACATTTTTTCTTAAACCTTTTGCTATTCCCTTTATCTACCACTCTATATTCTGCCTCCTTTGTTTCCCTGTCACTTGTTAAAAGTACTGCCTCTTAACTTTGTCATCATCCACTTATTTCTCCGGATACACCTTGTGGTGTTTTTAGGCTAAATTGTTAGACATGGATTGCTGGATTAAAAGAGGGAGAGCGTGTGAGTTTGTTAGATTTTGCCAAATTCTTCATTCATGGGAGTTATACCAAGTAGTTGCACCTTCTTTTCAGAGATGTTAAAATGAGGCAAAAAGTATCTTAGATTTGAGGAAATCGATACCACCCAGAGTTGTAAAAGTTAGAGGTGATATATGTAATACTTCCTTGCACAGAATATACATTTTAGTAAAGGATACTGATATGGTTTGGCCGTGTTCCCATGCAAATCTCATGTTGAATTGTAGTTCCTGTAATCCTCACATGTTGTGGGAGAGACCCGGTTGGAAGTAATTGAATCACAAGGGCAGTTACCTCCAAGCTGTTCTCATGATAGTGAGTTCTCACAAGGTCTGATGGTTTTATAAGGGGCTTCCACCTCCCTCTCCACCCTGCTTTATTTCACACTTCTCCTTGCTGCCGCCATGCCATTTGAAGAAGGACCTGTTTGTTTCCCCTTCCACCTTGATTGTAAGTTTCCTGAGGCTTTCCCAGCCCTGTGGAACTGTGAGTCAATTAAACCTCTTTCCTTTATAAATTACCCAGTCTTGGATGTGTCTTTATTAGCATCGTGAGAACGGACTAATACACCTACCTATTATTATCTTTTGTGAAATGAGACTATTTCACTATCATAAGAGTGGTAAGAAACTTGAGTTGAGATAGTGTTTGTAAGCACCTAGCATGGTGCTGGCACTTGTATTAGTGTCCTTTTCTCTTGTGTGCCTTGGGTAGCAAGCTACTTGAGATCATATCATAATTACCTTAATGGATTGCAAACTCCTTGAGAGCAGAGTCCTTGTCTGGTGAGTCTTTAGCAGGATGCTTTGGACATGAATATATTTGGTTTTAAATTGAATTAGCCCTCAGAATATATTTTTGAATTCAGTAGCAAAAGATTTTTTCCCCCCACATTAATCCTCAAGTCCTTGTGTAAGACTAGCCAGCACCTATTCCTACAGCGGGAAAAGACAGACACTCCTTTTGTTAGTTGGAAGCTTCTTTATTTAATTGCTCTTTAAACCCTGGGGAATACTTTAGGTAACAATAACAAAAGATGTTGATTCCTGTTCTATTTGTTTACTTATCTGTACTTAGGGAGCAACTCCAGTTAAGTTACAGTGAAAGGAGTTAGTTGCTGTTAAGTCTCCTGTTTTCTTAAGACTACTTTATTTCAGGAGGCTTCCTCCCATGTCTTCATCTAAAATTTTCACGAGAAATTAAAATTTTTGTTATTAGAAAGCATTAGTTGACCCGAATTCACAACGAATTAAGTTTTCTGATGATTTAATATGCATGGTTTGCATCTTTCATATCTATCAATCAAGTTCAACACATTTCTTTTTACACTTAACACGTGCTTGAAGTGGCAGGGTCCTTCCTCTAAGACATTTTAAATAACACTATGAGATGAATTCCAGTTAAGGGGGAAAAAAGTATATGCTGAAAGTAATCTTCAAGGCCATAGTATGCTCTCTCCAAAAACATTTTCACCATGAGGAATGTAGATCTGTATGTCCTTATTGGCTTTATTTTTTTCACTTACTGGTGTCTCTTCTGATCAACATCTTTAGTTAGATGTCCCATTGTTATCTTAGATACAGTATGGCTGAGACCGGTCCATCGTTTCTCCAGTATTTTCTCGCCGTCTTTGTTCTGCACAACTTTCTTGTTTTTGCCAAGGCCCCTTGTTCCCCCAGTCACCTGGACATAAAGACTTCCTCTGACTCTATTACACTGTATTTATTACACTTAGCAGTGAGTTCCTGGAACTGGGTTCGACTTCCAATTTCCCAAATGTGCTTTTACATTTTTTCCTTCCTTCTCAGTTCCTTTACTATCACTTTTTATAGACTGCTTCAGAACCCTCTAGCTAGTTATTTTGCTTTTACTTTTATCTCTTACTGTTCCTTAACACAAAGCTTATTTTGGAACTAGGCCAGTCTTCTTGCCGTACACCTTCATATAATAATAACAAAAAAATGAAGGGTTGGAAAGGAAGAAGCTTAGAGATAATGTTTAACTTTTTCTTATGTAAAGTTTCAAGCATACTCATAGAGAATTATAATGAACTCCCATGTATGTCACTCAACTTTAGTAATTATCAACCTTTTGCCAGTCGAGTTTTATTTATCCCCATATCTCTTGGTTCCCCGCCCCCCTCCACTGCCCCACAGAGACTATTATAAGCAGATTACAGGCATCATTTACATGGAAGTACTTCAGTATTGATCTTCAGAGATTCTTTAATTTGTCAGTTCATCTATTGCAGATGATCGCTACAGTTTCGCCAGCAGTTGGTTATTAGTTTGTTTAAATGCTTTCAGTGTTCAAAAGGCATCCCATTCTGTTTATGGTTAGCTCTTTTGTACTGACCCCAATTTGCCTCCCTATCATTTCTCAGCAGTAATATAAATTTATATTTACTCAGAAATTATAAATTTACTGAGAAAATTTATATAATATACAATATAATAGTCTTTAAGATATTTGAAGAAGTTGCCGTGTAATATACTTTTTGACACCTCTCACAGCACACATACCACTTTTATTTGTATTTTAGAGAGGGGGTCTTGCTCTGCAGCCTAGGTGGAGTGCAGTGGTGTAATTGCAGCTCCATCTTTAAAATTCTCTGCCCAACCAGTCTTCCCACCTCACCCTCAGCCAGGGTTACAGGTGCACTACAATGCCCAACTAATCTTTTAAAAAGCTTTTGTAGAGACGAGGTCTTGCTATATTCCCCAGGCTGGTCTCAAACTCCTGGCCTAAAGTGAGCCTCCCACCTCGGCCTCCTAAAGTGTTGAAATTGTATGCATGAGCCACTGTGCTCACCCACTCCTTTAAAATAGGAATTCTCGGGTTCAGATCTTTAACCTAGGTCTTATTTGTATAAATGAGATTGATGAGCCACAGCCCTGAGTTTTTCACCAGACATTTTTGTTTTGCATTTTTAGATAGCAGTTGCTTTAAAAGATCTGAGGACCTGGCTTTAAAATCAGTTTTGAAATTTTGTGCATTAAAAAGAAAAATGTGGCTGGGTGTGGTGGCTCCCATCTGTAATCCCAGCACTTTGGGAGGCTGAGGCAGGTGGATTGCCTGAGCTCAGAAGTCTGAGACCGGCCTGGACAACATGGTGAAACCTTGTCTTTACTAAAATACAGAAAATTAGCCAGGCATGGCAGCATGCACCTGTAGACTCGGCTACTCAGGAGGCTGAGGCAGGAGATTTGCTTGAACCCTGGAGATGGAGGTTGCAGTGAGCTGAGATCCTACCACTGTACTCCAGCCTGGGTGACAGAGCAAGACTCTGTCTCCCAAAAAAAAAAAAGTTATTGACAGACTGTTATCTGAAACCTACCTGGAATTACTTTGTTTATCCTTTACTTAATTTCCTTTTTAAGTTTAGAGCTTTTAGTGATTTAAGCAAATTTTCCTTATGCACACTAGTATTTGTCAAAATAATTTTTTTAAACTTGGTCCATTTTTTACTATACAAGTAATTTATTGTAGGGAAAAACAAAAAACAAGATGAAGTATAGGCACAAAAACTCAAGTTACTCATAAATTGACTACCCTAACTGCTTTTAATATTTTGATGTCTATATTCCAGTCTTCTTCATATATATTTATGCATTTGTTGAATTACACAGAGTAATTTTTTTTAATGTGATGTCCTTGCTATACCCTAGGGCCATATTAGCAAATCTTAATATTCTGAGGCTTGTTTATTGAATCTGGGCTGTAAACAAAATTACATGACACATGCTTTATTCCAGATTGTAGTGTTGGTCCATGTATTGTCATTATTACAATTTTAGCCATGAGCGTTTGGTTTGAGGCAGAAGTAATGGGGTATTGCTATCATGTAAATGGGCCAATAACCTTACGTGAATCAGCTTAGCATTTTAAGATTATAGACTCTAGGTTTTTAGAAGTTGAAGGGTTCTGTATGCTACATGGAAGATTGAGTTCAAATCCTACTTCTGACACCATATGATTTTGTTTTTCCCATCTCTGTAGGATGAGGATTTCTTATAGTTAGTACTACAGTCATGCAGTTTACTATTTCCCCAGGGCCTGGCACAGAATAGATGCTCAGCAGATTATGACACATGTGGTTTCCTTTGCTGTGAGCCAGTAATGGGATGAAGACACATTGCCTATACATTATTAATTGATTGCTGTAAAACTTGTTACCTCAAAATATAACAGCTTAAAATAACAGACATTTACTTTCTCATGTAGTTCCTGTGAGTCAGGAATCCAGAAGCAGTTTATCTGGGTGCCTTTGGCTGAGCATCTGTAGATTGCAGTCAGTATGTCAGCCAGGGCTGTAGTCATTTGAAGACTTAATTTAGACTAGAAGTTCCACTTCCAAGATGGCTCATTCACATGGCTACTGGCAGGAAGCTTGAGTTTCTTACTACATGGGCCTTTCCAGAGGGCTTCTGAATGAGTACACAACAGTGTGTCAGTGGCCTTCCCTAGAGCAAGGAGAGAGCAGAAAGGAAGATCTAATGCCTTTTATGGCCTAGTGTGGGAAGTTGCTCCCTGACATTTCCACTTTATCCTATTTGTTAGGAATGAGTCACTGTGTCCAGCCCACACTCAAGGGGAGGGGAGTTAGGTTACACCTCTTGAAAAGCGGAGTATCAAAGACTTCTGTAGTCAAGATAGTGTGTGTTTGTGTAAGGTTAGAATAGAGGGTCCAGAAATAGACCTGTAATTATATGGCCACTTGAAAAGGCCAAGACAATTTGATGGAGAAAGGGCCATCTTTTAAAAATTGGTGCTAGGCTATTCACAATAGCAGAGACATGAAATCAACCTAAATGTCCATCAGTGGTAGATTGGATAAAAAAAGAATGTGGCACATATACCCTACAGAATACTCTGCAGCCATAAAAAGGAATGAGATTGTGTCCTTTGCAGGAACATGGATGGAACTAGAGGCCATTACCCTTAGCAAATGTAACACAGGAACAGAAAACCAAATACTGCATGTTCTCACTTACAAGTGGGAGCTAAATTGTGAGAACATATGGACACATACAGGGGAACAGCAGACGCAGGGGCCTTTTGGATGGTGGAGGAAGAGAGGAGGGAGAGTATCAGGAAACATAACTAGTGGGTACTAGGCTTAAAACCTGGGTGATGAAATAATCTATACAACAAACCCCCATGACACAAGTTTACCTGTATAACAAACCTGCACATGTACCCCTGAACTTAAAAGTTAAAAATAAATGGTTCTAGAACAACTTGACATCTTTATTGATTAGAAAAAAATGAACCCTGGCCCTTACTGCTGTAAAACTGCTAGAAAATAAATAAATAAGATGGTGGTATGCCCTTGTAATCCCAGCCATTCCAAAGGCTGAGGCAGGAGGATTGCTTGAGCCCAGGAGTTTGAGACCAGCCTGCACAACATCGTGATATAAGAAAATGAGAGTCTTTCCCTGCCTTTCCACCCAAAAGAGAGAGAGAAAAAATCTGTGTGGCCCTTGAGTAGGTAAAGATATCTTGAGGCACAAAACATACAGACCCTAAAAAGGAAAATTGATGAAATGGACTTGATCAAAATTTAAAACTTTTGCTCTTTGAAACACACCATTAAGAAATTAAAACAATAAAATATTGGGGAGAAAATATTCACAGTTCATATAGCTGACAAAAAAAAATTGGTAATCCAGAATGTATAAAGAGCTCTTATACCAAGATAATAAGAAGACCAAATGAGTTTTCTATATTGCGGGAAAGATTTGAGCAGAAACTTCACCAAAGAAGATATATGAGTGGCCAAAAAGCACACGAAAAGATGCTTGTCACTAAACATCTTTTAATCATCAGAAATATGTTAATTGAAACCACAGTGAGATACCACTTCACACCTGCTAGAATGGCTAAAATTAAAGACAGATCAGATATTGGTGAGAATTTGTATCAATTGGAACATTAATGAACTTTTGATGGGGATATATAATGGTACACTTTGGCAATTTCCTATAAAGTCAAACATACATTTTTTATATTACCCAGTAACTTTTCTCCTAAGTGTGTACCCAAGAGAAATGAAAACATGTCTACAGAAATATTTGTATATGAATGTTTGTAGCAGATAAATAATAACCAATGCCTGGAAACAACTAAAATGTCTGGCAAGTGAATGTGGGTAAGTTACTGTATATCCATGCAATGTAACGCCACTCAGCAATAAAATGGAACCAACAGCTGGTATATCCAACAACATGGATGAATGTCACAAATGTTATGCTGAGAGAAAGAAATCAGACACAAGAATAAATCTTATATGATGTTGTTTACATGAAATCTAGAAATCTAGACAGATCTAATCTATAGCATGATCAGATCAGTGCTTCCTTTAGGCAAGGAGTGGAATGTGGGGAATGACCTGGAAGGAGCACACAGGAAACTTCCTGAGGTGATGGACTTGTTCTAAATCTTTATTGTAGTGGGGATTGCACCTGTGTGTTTGTCAGGCATATCACACGGTGTCTTTGAGATGTGTATGTAGTTATTTCTTAATATTTGTAGGGTATTGGTTCCAGGACCACCTTACCCCCTGCGCCGAGTATACCAAAATTTGCAGATGTTGAAGCTTTTGGATATAAAATGGCACAGTATTTGCATATAACCTACACAATCATATATACTTTAACTCATCACCACATTACTTATACTACCGAATACAGTGTAACTATGTAGTTTTTTTTTTTTGGGGGGGGGGGGGTGCATTTTGGGGTTGTCTTTGTTATTAATATTTTTTTTCCTTGAATATTTTCAGTCTGCAAATGTCTGAATCTGTGGTGCTGAACCCGTAAATGTGGAGGGCTGACAGTATTTTATTGTTTAGAAATTATACCTTATGAATGTTCATTTATAAACATAACTCTTGAGGTTTGAATTTTTCAGAAGTTAAAACACCTGATCTTTAGAGTCAGTGTTCAAGTTTTACCCCTTTGTTATCATTTATAGGTCAGGCTTAGTAGCACTACGGCTAGGGAGAAAAATGCCAAACTGGCTTCTTTTCATAGTAGAATTGGCTCTCATTTCCTCATCCTTCCCATATTAGTAACATGTTTTGATTGTAGAAGCAGGCTAATGGGATGCTTTGTCTGGGCTTCTTTGTGAAAGCTTTTTTTTCAGTGGCATGTGCTATTATGCCTGCCATGCCATTTGAATCCTGTCACTGTACTTCTTGACCAGCTTGTCAAGGTAGGCATACAAAAGATAGCTCATGACTCCTCTTAACTGACTCATCTCTTATGGTTGCAGATTCTCATAAACACAAAGATAAACACAAAGATCGAGAACATCGGCACAAAGAACACAAGAAGGACAAGGAGAAGGACCGTGAAAAGTCCAAGCATAGCAACAGGTAAGGGTGGAATCAAGTCTCTCATTCAGCAGTGGGTTGGCCATTGCTTGGCTTACCTGGAATAGGTCTGAACTTGAGCTACAGATGAAGAGTATAGATAGCAAAGTAAGTAGAAAACTGTATTTGATCCTAGAGTTGCTAATTGCATGGCCCTGATTTAGACCTTACATGGGATGCCATTGTTCAGATCAAGATGTATAAAGCAAGTATGTTAAATTTGCTTTTAATTTATACCTCATTAAAAATACAGTTTTTCACTAAGATAGGTGAGTATTCATTGTCACACATGATGGCATTTAATCAAGTCTGTAGCAAGCTTGCCTTGATAAAACGTAACTGGATTTGAGACCTGATTTTTTCTTCTTCTTTGTATACTTTAAAGCGTTTACATTAAAAATTCCTAACTTAGGCTTCCATGGTCTGTTAGCCCCTGAAATTATATGCAAATGGTTGAGTACATGAGATTTCCTGGAGAGACTATTCCTAGCTTTCATCATGTTATCAGAGGAGTTCAGCTCCCACAAAAGCCTCCAGTCACCAGTATAAATGAAACTCAGTAGTGCTGCCTTCTGGGATGCAGACCTCAAGAAGATGTTTTTCTTGTTCATCTTGCTCCCATTTTTTGGTGTAGGAGGCAAGTGGTTAAATCTAGTTATTGAAAATGAGGACTTGCACTTCCATTCTGATTTAAAGACGGTTGTTTTTGAGAAAGCCATATGGTATTCCCATTCCCATAGTGGCCTGAGCTTTGTTAGGGAATGCAAAGATCTGTCATACAATGGAACAAGTGTCTCCATCCTAAAGTTCCTTAAAACTTCCTTATTAACTTATTGTCTATAGACAAGTTAAAGTGAGAATTGCTTTATAAGTCTGTTTTTGTTTTTTTTTTCCTGAATCATTAAAATTACCAGATTTAATTTTCTCTACTGGGAACATTTCTTTGGGAATCATGTATCATGGCTGTTGCCTTTTCCCCCTATTCCTTACTCATTTCTTATCACTTGATTATCTAGTTTGCATTTTCAATATTCTGGTAAATTTTAATCTCAGTAGTTGAGTCTATTCTGCATCTTTTCTTTTCTAGTTTATAGTTGTCTAGCTCATATTAATAACTACCATAGAGCAAAGAATATAGCTCTGTGGTAGTTATTAATATGATAAAAAGATCGTTCATTGCATAATGATACAAAGGGACCAGTTAGGAGAACATAGCAGTTATAAATACATGAAGCAAATCTGATGGAGCTGCAAAGAGAAATAAAAATTCATAATTATGATCAGAGATTTTACTACCTCTTTCTCAATAATTTTTAGTCCAAGTAGACAGAAAATCATTAAGGATATGGAAGACTTGAACCGTATCAACCAACTTGATCTAATTGACATTTATAGGCTTTTTCCACCCAACAATATTAGAATATACTTTGTTTCCTTTCTTTTTCTTTTTTTTAGTGTCTACTTTTCTACTTTATTTATTTACTTAAGATTTTCAGGTTTTATTTTAGATTCAGAGGTTACATACAGGGAAGTTTGTTACCTGGGTATATTGCTGTGATGCTGAGGTTTAGGTACAAATGATTGTGTCACCCAGGTACTGAGCATAGAACCTAACAATTAGTTTTTCAACCCTTACCACCCTCCCTGCTCTAGTAGTCTGCAGTGTCTGTTATTGCCATATAATAGCAATGGTACTGCTATTATATCTAAGCCCAGAATGATACTGCCCAGGTTATCGTCTAGGGTTTTTATAGTTTTAGGTATTAAGCATTTAATCCATCTTGAATTGATTTTCGTATGCAGTGTAAGGAAGGGGCCCAGGAGCACCCAACGTTTAGCTCCCACTTGTAAGTGAGACTATGTGGTATTTGCTATTCTGTTCCTGCCTTAATTTGCTCAGGATAATGGCCTCCATTTACATCCATGTTGCTGCGAAGGACATGATTCAATTCTTTTTTTATGACCATATAGTATTCCGTGGTATTTGCTATTGAGAATAGTGCTGCAGTGAACATGCGAGTGCATGTGTCTTTTTGTGTTGTGTTGTGTTGTTTTTTGTAGTTGTGTTTAAGTTCTTTGAGAAATCTCCAAAGTGTTGTGTTGTGTTGTTTTTTGTAGTTGTGTTTTTTAAGTTCTTTGAGAAATCTCCAAAGTGCTTTCCCCAGTGGCTGAACTTATTTACATTCCCATCAACAGTGTATATGTGTTCCCTTTTCCCTGCAGCCTTGCCAGCATCTGCTGGTTTTTTTTTTTTTGGTTTTTTTTGTTTTTTTTGTTTTTTTTTTTTCATTTTTTTGATAGCCATTGGTTTTGATTTGCATTTCTCTGATGACTAGTGATGTGGAACATTTTTTCATACATTCGTTGGCCACTGTCATCTTTAGAGAAATGTCTGGTCGTGTCTTTTGTTGCCTGTTTTTTAATGGGGTTACTTGTTTTTTGCTTGTTGGATTGTATAGGTTCCTTAGATGGATCTTAGACCTGTCAGATGCATAGTTTGTGAATATTTTCTCCCATTCTGTAGGTTGTCTGTTAACTCTGTTGATAAAGTTTAACTAGATCCCATTTGTCATTTTTAGCTTTTGTTGCAATTGCTTTTGGCATCTTTGCCATGAAATCTTTGCCATTCCTATGCCCAGAATGGTATTGCCTAGGTTGTTGTCTAGGGTTTTTATAGTTTTAGTTTTTAAGTATTTAATCCATCTTGAATTGATTTTGTATGTGGTATAAGGAAGGGGTCCAGTTTCAGTCTTCTGCATATGACCAGCCATTTATCCCAGCATCATTTATTGAGTAGGGAGTCATTTCCTCATTGCTTATTTTGGTTGACTTTCTTGAAGATTACATGGCTGTTGGTGTGTGGTTTTATTTCTGGGTTCTCTGTTCTGTTTCATTTGGTCTATGTATCTGTTTTTGTATCATTACCATGCTATTAGAACACATTCTTTTTAAGTGCACATGAAATGTGCCAAGATAGATCATACTTTGGACCCCGCCCTACTTAAACCATCTTCCTTTTGGCTCTAATGCCTCCATGCCTCTCCATATTTCTGGCCACCTTTTTCATCTCTTTCTAATGTATAGTCATTTCTTAACAGTTTTTGGCTGTCTTTGCTACCTGTTTTGCTGTTTATCCTTATTTCACATTCCACATTCAGTCTTGTGAACTTCTTTTCAGTTCCTTAAACACAGCATGTTTTCTGATGCCACTAAGGCTTAAAATATGCTGTTGCTGGTTCTTTAATACTCTGTTGCCCTTTTACTGTCTTCCTTTTAGTTGCAGCTTAGACTTGACTTATTCCAGGTATCCTTTCTACCCACCTTCTCATATTAAGTGTCACTTTTGTGTGCTCTCTGGTGCCTTAAATATATTCTATCATAATTATTAAGTTGTGTTGATGTTTAATTGTCACTTTACTTTTCTCTGTGCCCTCCTGGACTCTAAAGTCCCTGAGAGCAGAATTAGGATCTTTTTTTTTTTTTGAAATGTAGTTTTGCTCTGTTGCCCAGGCTAGAGTACAATGGCATTATCTCAGACTGCCACCTCCACCTCCTAGGTTCAACTGATTCTCCTGCCTCAGCATCCCAAGTAGCTGGGATTAAGGTGTATGCCAGCATCCTCAGCTAATTTATTGTATTTTTATTGGAGTCAGGATTTCACCATGTTGGCCAGTCTGGTCTTGAAATCCTGACTTCAAGTGATCTGTGCGCCTTGGCCTTCCAAAGTGCTGGGATTACAGGCATGAGCCACCACATCTGGCCTTTTGTATTCATTTTTTATCCCTCAGGCTTAGTATGGTACATGGCAGATAGCTGGCACTTACTAGTATATATTTATTGAATTAATGAGTGGATGATCTATGGGTGCACTAGTTCCCTTCCCATCTTCTCTCTTCATTCTTCTAACATACTCTTAATCTTTTATAGGTTAGTTATTAAGTCACTTTGGCTTATCTCATTTTTCACATAATTGTGTATGGTAAAATATACATAACCAAATTTACCATTTTTAAGGAGCATTTAGTACATTGACAATAGTATACAACTGTCACCACTGTCTATCTCCAGAACACTTCCTCATCCCAGACAATTTCTGAATTCACTAAATAATAACTTGTCATTCTGTTCCCCCCATCCCAATAGGTTTTCTACTTTGTCTTCTTTTCTCTTTCCCTTCTACTTTTTATCTTTGTGAATTTGCCTATTCTGAGTACCTCATATAAGTGGAATAATATAATACTTATCTTTTTTTTTTTTTTGGTCTGTTTACTCATTTAATATGTTTTCAAGGTTTATCCGTATTGTAGCATGTCAGGAATTCATTCTTTTTTATGACTGAATAATATTCCATTGTATGCCTGTAATCACATTTTTAAAAATCCACCTGTTGATGGACACTTGGGTTATTTCCATCCTTTGGCTACAACTAAGTGTTTGAGTTCTGCTTTCATTCTGAGGGTGAATAAACCCAAGAGTAGAATTACTAGATGATGTCTAACAATGGCTGCCTGTGCTAATTGTTGTGAAGTGTGAAAAAAAATTAGATAACCTTTGACCTTGAACAGTATCATCTGAGGTGGTAAGAGATCTACTTACAGATCAGATGAAGAATGTTGATTTTTATATTACTAGACTATAAGAAGAAATTCAAAAAGACTTTAAGAAGAAAGAGATTAATATTTAAAACATAAGCTTTTTAAAACTGATCTCATCTTCTTTAACACGTTCTACTTTGTTTTGGGAGGAAAGATACAGCAAAAGTGACATAAAGGGCTTTGAGACATGTAAGTTTGGCCCTGTCTTGTTTTACAAAAATCTTCTCTTAAAAAAACAATTGATTTTGGTAGGAGAAATCTTCATCCTTAAGTCTCATGTGATCTTGGCTAGGTTACCTAACCTTCCTCAACTCAGCTTCTTCATCTTCATCTTGATACATGCTTCACAGAGGAACCATGGGAGTCAATAAATATAAAAGCTCTTCAAAAGCATACTTTTCCAAGATTACATTGTAGGCAAATTCAATAATTAGTTGTATGTATTTTTGTGGCTTTTCATATTTTCTTCATTTCTGTAAAAATACTAGCCTTTTTGCCAAGAGCTATTGGAAAAACCTGGCCAGAGTTTCTGATTACATATGACATGACTAAATCTAGCCCTGGTCTCTTATTCACGTGAGTAAATTTTAACAGTTTAACCATATGATCTGTTGTAAGCAAACTTTTAAATACTTCCTGTTTTGCTGTCTACTGACACAGTACCTCTTGCAACAAAGCAAGGATGTTGGTTATATTCCAGTAAAATTTTATATATACCATGATCCTTTTAAAGTGACTCTGATCTTTTTAATAGTCTAGGGTTTCTTCTGTAGCAGATTAAAGAAATCTTGAGGATTATTTAATCACCTCTGAACCCCAGAATAATTAGGATTTAGCATGTTCTGTTCCAAAATGCTTTCATTTATTCCAATCTTTGCTAATCAAGTGTAGCTAATTTTGTGGCCATTATTAATGAGAAAACAAGTGTTTCTGATGTGTTTCTGTGTCCCTTCCTTGTCTGCTAGATATTAGCACCAATCATTTGTCATCAGGCTACACTCAGGACCCAAGCCCAGGAGGCACCTTACTCTCCTGTGCAGTAGCAACACTGCAGATTTGGAGTGGGAGAGCAGCCTTTTCTGCCGAAACAAAGTGGGGCTATGGATCTACCCCCCAGGAGGTGCCATTTGGTTTCCTCTTATTGTCCTCATGCAAGGTGCAAAACAGGGAGCAGGTATTACGAATCATTTCATCTTGTCTCCTCTTTGTGTGGACAGGAGTCTGAGGTCACATGCTGAAAGTCACACAGTGGTATGGTAGCAGAAAGATGAAGATGTGAGACCCAAGGATCCTGAGTCCTCACTACCTTATCCCTTCCAGTGAAAAATACCTCCCTCTGTAAAAAGAGTTAGTTGTGTAGCCAAACTGTCTGTTTAAATACAAGCATCCCTCACTTGTATGCATATGGTAGGCAGAACAGGTTTAAAAATGTCAGATCATCTCAGGCACTGCCTTTAACTCTCTTTGTCCCCAAATCCCTAAAATCTTTGGCACTGAAAGTATTAATGTCATCAAATTCTGAACCTAGGAAAACTGCATCTCTTTCTCTTGTCTGGCCTGGAACATCACAAGAACAGCTCACACCAAAGTTAAAAGATAATTTCGTCAATCACCACTTAATCTCTTGACACTGCTTCTTTCTTAGCATTAATATTTTGCACCTCAGGTCCTTTTTCTTTTTTTTGGAGTCAGGGTCTTACTGACTCATAGGCTGGGGTGCGGTGGTGTGATTATAGCTCACTGCAGCTTCCCTGGGCCCAAGGGGTCCTTCCACCTCAGCCCCTTGAACAACTGGGACAATAGGCATGCACCATCATGCCTGACTAATTTAACTTTTTTGTTTTGTTTTTAGTAGAGATGGCGGTCTTGCTATGTTGCCCAGGCTGGTCTGGAACTTCTGGACTCCCATATTGGCATCCCATAGTATTGGGGTTACAGGCATGAGACTCCATGGCTCTTTAAAAAATACGTAAATAATCTCAAAAGGAATACTGTTTTAGATACTGAGGAATTACTTGGCTTGTAGGGTCTTATCAGCCACCTTTCTTAAAGGGTTGCATTCTTATCCATATTTTATCTTTAATACTAGATCTCTTATATAAACAAAATATTATTAAAAGCAATTTGGGAGAAGGGGCTTGATTTTAGAAAATAAGGGAATCATGTGAAATGAAATTCCTCCTCCTAGTTTTGGACTGTGTGCCTCTCTTGCCAATTTTAAACCTGGCAGTCACACTGGAGTGACAAATTTGTGGAAAGCAAGGGAAGACAGAAAACTGCTGTGAAATAGCAAGGGAAGTACTTTTCCAGCCATATTGGCAGTGCCATTCTGTACTGTCAGTGTGAGAAACATCTGAGAATAAGGATGCTTTTGGCTTCTGCTTTCCTTTCAGTTCCAAATCCTACCTGAATTATAAATGAGAGAATGTAGGATTTTAGGAATATGCACTTGAATTCAGCATCCAGTTATCAGATTAGGGGAGATTTTTCTGAAATTAATAAAATTTAAAAGATGCTTTTTAAAATGTAAAAGATGCTGCTTTCCTTGTGAGTGGTTTGCCAGAGCCCTCCCTTTGTCTACACGTCACTGTATCAGCCTGTCTGGGGGAAATGACCAACTAACATAGGTAGGTGAAGAAGATTGAGCAGTTTTGAAATGAGGAAACTCAGTATCACCACCATTCACATGGGAGTCAGTGTGATATGTTGTATAGCACACTTAAGTTAAAAGTTAGAGGTCAGGTTCTGTCATTTACAAGCTATGTGTCCTGATCCAATCTGCTTAACTTCTCTGGGTCTCATTTTCCATTTTGGTCAAGTGTTGGTAACAGTACCTGCTTTGTCAAGCTTTCAAGTTTGTTTATGCACAAGGTAGCTCTTTGGGAACTGTTACATACTAAATAATTGAGGTAATGATGGTGATGATGATAATTACCACAAAGCCTGGTATAATATCACACAGATAAATTGGAGCTGTTGAGTTTGGTAGTTGAATCTAAGTCAGTAGTTATTGATAGCATTCAATTTGGAGCCTGATTTTTTCAGTATTATATTTAGCCCTATTACGGTGAACCATAATCATTGTTTGCAAGATTTCATGGTGGAGACAGCATTTGAGCTAGCCATTCAAAGATGGCTAAAATTTTGCTAAGGGAAAGTAATGGCTAGAAAGGATGGCATTTCAGACGGTAATAAAATTATAAGCAGAACAGAGAGGCATTATAGTATAAGCTTTGTTCTGGGAGGAATCCAGTTAGGTGGGTTACAAAGGGTGGAATAGTAGAAAATGAGGCCCAAAAAAGTGGCTTGGGGCAAAACTATTAAATGCCATTTCAAAAAGCTAGGACTTGTTACTTAAACTAACTGAAAAAAAAAATGGGAGAGGAGAGAAATGTTGGGACGCGATTCTGAGTTGAGCAAGAAGCCACTGGAAATGGTTGAGCAAAGTGGATATAGGACTTAGCCACAAACGACACATGAAGGGTCTAAGAAAAAGAGTTCCTGTCTTGGAAAACTGGTGCCTGTTTACACTATTAGTAGAGACAAGGAACTTAGGGGAGGAATGGGAGTTAGAATGGGTATTGGTTTTGGTGTCTTTGGGCACATCCTTTTATCCTCTCTGGACTGAAAACAAAGGATTAAATAATTTCTAGGAAATTAGATTTACCTTGAAGTTTCAATGATTCTATAATATAAAACACCAGAGTCCTTGTGATTTTTGTTTAGTGATGGTTAATGGGCATTGTAGTGTATAATGATGATGGACATTAAGATACCCTTGTTTCTTAGAGCCTTTTGGAAGCTGGCTCGTTTTAGAATTAGAACTCTTTTTCCAGAATCAACTTTTCAAAGTTAGTTAAATATTTAACTTGATAAACATGATTTAAGCTTTAACTGTCTGCTATCCTTGAAAGGGTCATGAATTTCCATCTTAAACCAAGACTTTGAAGCTTTCTGTGCTGTCTCACAGGAATCCCCATGATCCAACTTTATGTGACCCGCAGAGGTCTGTTGCCTTTAGGAGTAGACAGGTAGCTGGGCTGTTAGTGGCTAAGTCCTTTTCTCAGAAGTTATGGAGGCTTCTTCTACCTTTAACAGTGCTTTTTTGCTTTGTTGGGGAAGTAACAAGAGTAGTCAAATGCATGACTCTGGAGCCAGAATGCTTGAGTTTCAATCCTGTTTCTCTCTTTAGAGATACTTCCTTGGGCAAGTTTCAACTTCCCTGTGCTTCATTTTCCACATGTGCAAAATGGAGATACCAGCACTTATCTGAGTTTTGTTACTGGTAAATGTGCTTATATACGTGCCTGGCACTGGATGCTACCCAATATCTGTTAAATACTTTAATGGATGATAAAAGGACAGATTTAAGTGGTTTCCCATAGCCAACATTCTAGCTTTCCAGAATATTAAACATAGGCTTTTTCTGTTGTTGTTGTTGTGGTAGTGGTGGCAGTGGTGGTCTTTTTTCTTAAAGAAATAATGCTTTGCCAGAAGGGAAACATTTTTCCCTACTGGCTCCCTACTTCCACCCTTTCTCCCACCCTTCTGTGTAAGTGCCTTGGAGAAACCCTGGTCAACCTTTTCTGTGGTCTGCTCAGCTCCAACAAGAGTCATTGACCAAAGGTTTTGTTGTCATCACTTTAAAAATAGTGTTGTTTTTTCTTTTTTCTGAGATGGAATCTCGCTGTGTCGCCAGGCTGGAGTGCAGTGTCGCCAGGCTGGAGTGCAGTGGCGCAATCTTGGCTCACTGCAACCTCTGACTCCCTGGTTCAAGTGGTTCTCCTCCCTTAGCCTCCTGAGTAGCTGGGATTACAGGAACATACCACCATGCCCAGCTAATTTTTGTATTTTTTGTAGAGACAGGGTTTCACCATGTTGGCCAGGATGGTCTTGATCTCCTGACCTCGTGACCCACTCACCTCGGCCTCCCAAAGTGCTGGGATTGCAGGCATGAGCCACTGAGCCCAGCCAGGTTATTTTTTCTTTAATGGAATTCAACTAATTGAAGCATAACACATGCATGAACACCATGGAAAGGTGCTTTTGAATCTTTCCATTTGTTCTCTCTAGTATTGACTTTTGCTTTTACAGTCCCTGCTAATGTGTTGAAATCTTACCATATACAGATGTAAATTATGAACCAAGAAGTCATCTATGCATAGTCAATAATAGGTTGATTTCTCATTCAGAGTTCCTCATGCCAGTGGGGTAACATTCACATTTCATCCATAAGTTGGACCGTTAACAGAAGTTCTAGGACTGCTACTGTCTGTATTTTTGTCCTTCAGCGTATCCCAGAGTAAACTTACTCTTAAAATGTGTTTGTTGAACCTTTGGGTTCCTTCTTATGGTTGATATTTGGTTGATATTAAGCCTTTCTTATACTCTTACAAGACAAAATGGTGGGGGGAAAAAAGGCAACCCCAAAGGTTTTTATCTGTTCAGGTATCTAGTATTTTTCTAATTTAGCCCTAATGAAGTTTCTTCAAGTAATTAATCAGCTGTTTTTCTGCCTCTAAACTGGCTAATATTGTAGCCTTCAATTGTACCCTTAAAGCCCATTTGTGACTTTGATGTATGGTGTCTACTATATGTGGAAAAGGAGCAGAATCAGTATGAAGATAACATAATATCTCTTCTTATTTTTTTTTTTTTTTTGAGACAGTCTTACTCTGTCACCCAGGCTGGAGTGCAGTGGTACGATCTTGGCTCACTGCAGTCTCTGCCTCCCAGGTTCAAGCTATTCTTCTGCCTCAGCCTCTCGAGTAGCTGGGATTACAGGTGTGTGCCACCACACCTGCCTAATATTTTTGTATGTTTCATAGAGACGGGGTTTCACCGTATTAGCCAGGATGGTCTTGACGTGATCCGCCCGTCTTGCCCTCCCAAAATGCTGGGATTACAGGCTTGAGCAACTGCACCCAACCTGTAATATCTCTAAAAACAGAACTTTCTGTACTGGTCAGAATTTCCATCACCTCATTATTAATGAGAAAGATGCAGTTCTTTAGCTACCGTGAAAGTCAAACACGTCCTGAGCATTTTGGAAAAAAGACATACATGTTAGAAAATCCCAAAATGGATGAGTCAGCCTGACTGACCCCACATTGGCTCCGTTTTGTATGCTAGCCAAATCCTGTTTCTGACTTTCCTGAGATAGCCCTGGACATGCTTCTGTATCACAGGACTTGCTCTCTAGTGCCTTTGCTACTTCCTTCAGGTATATTCCTAGGAAAGACTGGCAGTGGGGTTTGCTGTTTGCCAGCACTCCTGCCAGTGTGGGGTTTAGGGTTAGGGGGTTAGGCTCCCAGGCTCTCTGCTCTCTATTTGGGGAGGCAGGGACAGTAACAGCACCTAACAAGTAGGGATAATCACATTGTGTGCAGAAGCCTGGTGGGGCTTTGTAAATCCAAATTTCTAACAGTCTCCAGTGTAATGCTCTTTAACAGAAGCTGTCCATAACCCTGAATCATTTGAGCTCAGCCAGTATAAAAATACAAACCTTTCCAATGCAAGACAAAGAAAAAAAAAATCCAAACCTGCTTTTATGTCTAAACAGTTAGGAGTATAGAAGGGTTGGCTTCCTTTGAAAAGTCAGGATGATAGCTTCATCTCATTCTAGGCTTTGTGATTAATTATGACCTGCAAAAGGGTCTACTACTCTAGCAGGAACTTTGAATTGCCTATATACATTTCTGTCTGGTTAGCAGGCAGAGGAAGTATCATTGACGTTTGTCTCTCTGGCTTAGGTACTCTCTCATTTACCTTGTCATTTGTTGTTTCATTTTCCCTGATCTCTGGTGTGATAATGTACAGCAAGGCTGAAAACTGCAGGGCTACATGTACACTTGTAGGTACCTATGCTGTGATTAGCAAAAGGCCAGAAAGCCAGTTTTCTAGTGAAATTGGCTAATATTCTAAGAAAAGTTTTCATTGAGGAAGAGAACGGTTGGTCAGGGGAAGGTGGAACTTAAAGGAAGATGGAATATTCTGAACTCAGATTCCTGGATTAGCCATTTAAAAGTTTCATGGGAAGAAAAAAAGCAACCTCAAAGGTTTTTATCCTTTCAGTTATCCAAACATCTTTATTCTAGAAAGTTTCTGCTTGATGGTAAAATAAAGTTAAGACCTTATAGCAAGTCTCAGACTCGCCATACCTGTTTCTTACTTAACAGTAGTCTACCTTAAGCAGTAGGTGTCAATTTAGTGGAAATGTAAGGGTATTGATGTGTCGTGGAGGGTTCTCTGAACTTGGAGGTGAAAATTTAAAGCTTAAATCTCAACTTCGCTTCTAACATTGTAACTTTTGAGTGTTTTTTAACCACTGTCTCCTGTTTGTATCAGCATAAGGTATAGGTAATAAAACCTGCCTCACAGGAGTGTTGTGAGAATTGAATGAAATAATGTATGTGAAAATACCAAGTACAATGCTTGCTTAGAAAGTAGAATTTCATTTTGCCACCCGCCGCTCCCCACCTCCCAACCCCCCAATAATTGGCAGGGCAGGGGGAGGCGGTATATTCATCCATCAATATTATAGATGCAGTTGTTCTGAGATTTTTTGCTTTTAGGCAAAACCTTCTATAGAAGACTATATTATATATACATTAACTCCTGAAGAATCAATTATAATCTCAGCAACCTTGCTCTTTGACCGTTCATTCTACTTGGAGAAGTTAATGAGAACTGATAATAAGAGTGCTAATGCAATTGGAAGACTTTTTTTTTTTTCTTTAAACAAAGTAAGGGATACATTTTTAAATAAAACATTGCATTTTAGTAAAAAACACAGATTATGAGAACACATTGAGTAGAGCATCATCATATTGATTCGAAGAACAAAAAGTATGGTGGAGAGATTTTGTCACCATGCACATCCAGTGTGCATGAGTTAAAAAGAATTTTGCTCTTATAGAAACTTAAATGTTATTTAAATATGTGTCACATGTAAATAATAACCTAATGAGAGCAATATAGAGGGAGAAATATATAAGCAAGGGAAAGTGGGTGGTGGTGGTGGTGTCTTTTTTCCCATCTGTTTCGGTACTTGGGTCTTTTCTAACCTATGGTGTTCTGTTTCTGCTAGTCCCTCTGCCCACCTGGCTAGAGTTCTTAAAGTTTCTGCTTTTTCATCACTCAAATACCTATCTCAAGTTCTAGCTACTTTTGTGTGCAGTGTGTAATAATAGCTGCTGTTCTCCTGATCTAGATTTTGTTGCTCTGCCTAACTCCATGCCATCATTTATTTCTCCCTTTGTGATCTTTTGCTCTATAGTCAAGTGTCCTTTTAGAACAAACTTCTTGGGATGGACATAGTCTAATGAGTTCATTGCTGATGAAGTCTTATTTTTCCTGTGCATTGGTTAGTGCAGTAAGCAAGGCTCCGTAACTGCTTGTCTAAGTGCACTAAAAAGTAATAGTGTTGTGTCACCTTAACAGCTTTCGGGTTTTGCTTATTGCTTCTTTTGTCTTTGATCACATGCATGTTTTTATATAGTTGCAGTTATTTTATTATAGTGCTTTTTCTGTCATAAACACTTTCCATATGTATTTGTGGTACTCAAATTATAGCATAACAGTTACATAATTTTATATATCACAGTTTTTCCTCTTGTTAGGTTGTATCTAGTTTTGGATTTTGGTTTGTTAGTTTGTTCATTTTTGTTTTTTAAGGTAAGCAGCAAAATGAACATCTTTATATGTAATGTTATTTCCCTAAGAGAAATTTCCAGGAGATTGATCCCAGGGTAAGAAGCTATGAACATTTTAATGGCTCTTGCCTTATAATGTCATATTTTGCTTTTTAACATTTAACAAAGAACATTCTTATGCCCTTACATTCAGATGGGTCTTATTGTGAGGAAAGGACTAACATAAGTCCCATCTAGAAGTGAGTAGCTTTGCCTATTAAAAACTAGAACGAAATATCCACTGTATTGGGCTATTCACTCCGTAAACCCTGGCTTGGCTACATGTGTGTGATGTGTTTCAAGTCTGGCACAAAGCCACCAAACACATTTTTGGTGAGTTGGTTTTAACCTCCTCATATCAGATGTGAATGCTCAAGTTGGAGCTTTCATTATAGTTTTTGTGCTGGTAGGATGTTGTAGGAATACACTGGGTTGGCTGTGTATTCTTAGTCACTTTAAAAAAAATCTCCTTGTGTGTCTGTTATGACTTTCTGTTCCTTAGCAAAAATAAAATCATCAAACAAGATGAAGTCTGACATAGCCAAGACCGTCTACTTGAACCTTCTGTCAGTACTATTCGTTTAAGTATTGTAAGTTTCCATGGTTCATGTTATCGTAAGATATCTTGCGAAATGAATCCTTGTGGACCCTACTCTGGGCTAACACTTTGTGACTTACTTTTTACAGTGAACATAAAGATTCTGAAAAGAAACACAAAGAGAAAGAGAAAACCAAACACAAAGATGGAAGCTCAGAAAAGCATAAAGACAAACACAAAGACAGAGACAAGGAAAAACGAAAAGAGGAAAAGGTACAGAGTCTTCTAGTGGGGGAGGAAGGGACATGGATACACTTTTGTTTGTTTACCTTTGAAAGCAGATATCTTCATTGCATAGTAAGATCCCTTGGCCTTGAAGTGGAAAAGTCTCTTGTCAGGAGAATTTAGAGCAAACTTTAGTCTTAAAACTATAAAAACTAAGCCCTTTACTGCCGTGTTTCTCACAGTATCAGATCTGTCCATATCGTTACCTTTTTAACTTTATATTGCCAATGGATATATTGAGAATGCATTAGGGAAAATTGTTTTTGGGAGAAGGCCTAATGCCTTGTTGTTCATTGAAAGTTCTTCCCGAGTGAAAATTTAGTGATGCTGGTACCCTTTGTGGCTTTTGGTTCCAGCATAACCAGTGCAAGCCTTCTAAAAATGACTAGGCTCATCTGGCTGAGAATGAATAGTACTCTGTGCAGAGTTTTAAAAAGAGAATTTTTATTTTAGATTTGAAAAAGTAATTTTTGTACTTGGTAAATTCAGATACTATGAAATAAGGAATGAGGTGAAGAAGACTCTCTCTTCACCCTTCCTTCAGAGATAATCTGTGTGTGTGTATTTCCCTTTGTGTGTATATATGAAGATTTTTTCGAAAGGTAAAGCTTCTGACAAGTCTAGAAAGTGGGAAGTTGAAGGGGAGGGAGGACATGAGTATACTTTGCCTAAGTCAGAGAAGGCAGGACATAGACTATTGGTTTTTTGTTTGTTTTTTAAATAAAGACGGGGGTTACTATGTTGGCCAGACTACTCTCGAACTCGTGGGCTCTAGCAGTCCTCCCACCTCATCCTCCCAAAATGTTGGGATTACAGGCATGAGCAATCACATTTGGCCCAGTTACATGTTTTGTTTGGTTGGTTTTTGCTTTTGTTTCCTCTCTGCACTGCCAATGGCAAATCCTTGAGTAATGGAACATATTTATTGGGGAAAAGAGGCCTGCCATCACTTAAAGGTAAAAAGCCAACATTTTGACGAGAAACTTTCTCAATGAGTTGGACAGTTTCATGCAGAAGAATTGTTAAAAACAAGTTTTGGAAAAACGTCAGGACCTGTAGTTCATCTTTTCAGTTTTGCTAACATAAGAGGAGCCAGCCTGGAATCATGATGTCCCAAGACTTGATGCTACGTATTCTCAAAATGAGGTTTCTTCAAATTTAGTCCTTTCAAGATACTAGTCAGTTACTGTTGTTTTACTTTTCAGGTTCGCGCCTCTGGGGATGCAAAAATAAAGAAGGAGAAGGAAAATGGCTTCTCTAGGTAAGACTTCGCTGCTGCGTGGGCTTCCCTTTCTCAGTGTGCAACAGGCCAGCTGCCTGTGTTGTAGTGTTGTCTGAGTTTATCCCAAACACACTGACCTGGCCATCTTGATGATTCCCAGAAAGTCAGCAGTGAAAAGACTTGGTCTAAGCCAACCTGAGCCTTTCTACAGTGCCATTTAGTGAGACTGACCAGCACATTTTCTAGAACGTTGTTTTGAATAGAGAAGGTTGACAGGAGAGATTTTAAAAATTCAGATTCGATTTGCGTTTCACAAAGTTTGTCTGTTAGAGTTATTCAGTTTACTGTTTTTTTGTTTCGTTCTGTTTTTTAGTATATTCACAAGGTATTACAGCCTCTTCACTAATTCTAGAACGTTTTCATCTCTCTAAAAAGAAACTTCATATTCAGTAGAGATTATGGCATTTTCTGAAAAATCACTTAGTCTGAATTTTTCCTTAGTAATATTGAGAGGCTTATATCTAAAAGGCCATTTGACTTAGAGGTTAGGGATGAGTGTAGATTTGGGTAAAAATATGTTATCTCTTTTCTAGAAGGAGAGGAAAATGCACACAATCTAGAGGTTATTTCCTGTACTGTTTTTTCTGTTATAATTTTGTTTTCCTCAGCCTCAATTTCCTAAAATAAACCCAAAGATCCCCTCTAGTTTCAGAACACTAGATGTTTATTGTTATATATTCTCACTTCACTGAATGTCAAAATGGATTTATTAGAAATGGTTGGAAGTGTTTGCATTATTTACTAGGACAAAACATTTTGAGAGTTTTACTTCCTTGAATCTTTGAACTTTCAGTTTCATTTGTTAAAATTGTTAACAATTGTTCCTGGTACTTCGGATCCTTTAGACAAGGAGAAGCAGGTGCCCTCTTCAGGTATGTTTCATAACTGTTCTAGGAATGCAGAATAATAAAATTCAGAAAACATTAGAGCTGCAAGCCACCCTAGGAATTTTGATTTCTGAGATAAAGTGACCGAGGCACTGCAGGGATAATCTCTGCCAAGAGACTGCCTTGGACTTTTATTAAACTGATATGAATAAACTCTTTGGACTTGGTGCTTAGTCATGAGTTCATTTTCAGACTTTTTGCGTTAGAAGATTAGGAACACAGCTCTCTTTGAGGTGGTGGTCTCTATGTTCACTTTGCTGGACTGCTTGCTGGCTTGTGTGTATGTCTTTGTAGAAAATCCAGATGCTTCACTGGAATACAGTTTTCTGGTAAATTGTTTTAGGACTTCTTCCTTCAGACCTAGTAACCCTTCCCACATGTTTTTGTCTTCAGCGTGACAAACTTAGGATCTAGCATTTACTTAACTAGTTGGGTAAATGGCAGGGTTTCTATCCTTCAGGACCCTAGGGTCTGTGTCAGTAATTCAGGTGGGAGGGGGAACAGCTGTAGAAGTTGGCATTTGGTTACTATGCTAAAATAGGATAAGTTCTTCAAACATTCAAATTCTATCACAAGCAAGGGGACCCATTATGCTTTTTTTGGTTGGAGGTACTCTTAAAACCCTGTGAATATACTTTGCAGCCGAGTCTGGATTCTTAATCCTTGGATCCCTCCACAGGGGGCAGCTGCATGTAAGGAGGCCATTTCTTGTAGTGAGTTAAGGCGGTGAGGTTCTCAAGAGATGTGCCAGACCAGGGAGCATCCCGTGGCTGCAATGATTGCTGGGTTCTGTGGTATTTTTTACTTGTTCCTTCTCCGTTTTGGTTCAAGATAGTTGTCTCAAAGGGTTGTCTTTTTATATTCATACTTAGAAGATCTTAAATAATAGGGAGACACTCTTCTACATACAAAGAAAACCTAAGTTAGGACGTTGAACAATGAATAGATTTGGCATAAGATACCCTCTGTTTATTCTTAACACATGCCTTTCTTTTATTGTAACATTGTCAGCTTGGTTATTTTTCCATGTAATTGGATATACATGTACATTATTGCCAGATTTTTAGAGCTTTAAGGTACTAAGTTGGGGAAATCAATTTTTATTCCTTTCCTTATAAAAGCTGTACTTTAGCTTTTGGAGTACTAGAACAATTAGTTCAGATTGTGGGGTTAAATATATGGTAGATTTCTCATGTAAGGCAAGAAAACAACTTAGCTTTATTCTTGGAGTGGTTTGTGCCATGCTGGCAAAGATAGCTAAGAAATACTGAGAAAGAATTCTGACTTAGAATAAGGAATCTTGATCCCAAATCCTGATATCCATTCGTATGTACAGTGAGGACAAATAGTATCTACTTCACAGGTTTGCAGTGAGAAAACGTGCTCACAGAAGATCTTTATAATATGTATGTGGTTATCCTTATTTATATTAGCTTCTTTTCAATGAGATGACATATTCCTTCTTTGTATTAATATAATACAGATGTTCTAGCACTCAGTGACCAGCAATTTATTTTTCTCTTCAGTCCACCACAAATTAAAGATGAACCTGAAGATGATGGCTATTTTGTTCCTCCTAAAGAGGATATAAAGCCATTAAAGAGACCTCGAGATGAGGACGAGTGAGTATTTTCTTAAAACTTTGACTTTTGAAAACAAATAGGAGGGGTTTAAAGAATAAATGTGATGTGTTTCTTTATAGTTCATAGAGAAACTTG
Source organism: Sapajus apella (assembly GCF_009761245.1). Classification (NCBI taxonomy): domain Eukaryota; kingdom Metazoa; phylum Chordata; class Mammalia; order Primates; family Cebidae; genus Sapajus; species Sapajus apella. The sequence continues at coordinate 2,501,184 of NW_022436973.1, read as the reverse complement.
CATTAATTGCCTTTTCATTTGGAATTTGTGATTAATGGACTGATTTCTCTTTGAATTATGAGAAGTAGGGTTTGCTAAACAATTAAATAGTATACCCAATGCTTACGTGAAGATTACATAAATTTTTCTTACTGTAAAAGCAATAGATATTTATTGTAGAAATTTCAAATACAGAATTCATGAAGAATAAGTTATTTAAGTTATTTAAAATTTCTCATTGCCTACCACAGATAAAGTAGTTTCTCTCAGACCTATTACTGTCAATACATTCTAAGTGAAGTTTCAGTGTGTAAAAATAATAAAACTGCTCATAAAACAGTTGAGGCTTACATGTACCTCTTTCCCAGATTCAGTGAGATTAAATTATATTCATTATTTTCACTCTTGCATAGCTTATCATGCTATTATTATAGTAGAAATTGGATGGAAAGGGAGAAGGGGAATACTTAGTGAAGTCATATTTGTAGTCATTCAATATAGAATTTCTTTTCTCCACATTCCAGTGAGTTACTACCATGTGATAGCTAGTGTGCTGTGTGTTTGGTTCCCAGACTTTTATCTTTCATTTTTATCTTATTTTTATCCCAAACTTTCATTTTATAATGGTATTTATTTCTGCATATATCCCCCCACCCTATTTTGCTTCCAGGCCTGTGTAAGTGGTTTGTTTTGTTCTATATAGGGCTATAACTATTAGTCATTGGTCTGTCCTTCATTATTTTCTCCACTTCTGTTACTCTCAACCGTAGAATGCCCAGCCAAGAATAACAGCAGTTACTCCTGCCATCGAGGCTTCCAAGAGTTTGTAGGTCTCCGATGAGTGAGAACTCTTGAGTCATAATTATGTTAACTGCATATTCATGTTCCCCTTTCTAGTGCTGATTATAAACCTAAGAAAATTAAAACAGAAGATATCAAGAAGGAGAAGAAAAGAAAACTAGAGGAAGAAGAGGTTTGTAAAGAGACTTAGGCCCTTTGGGGATTGAGTTTGGAAGTGGGAGTTTTCCAGTAAGCAACTTCTTAAGACAAAAGAGTTTTAGGTATTTATTGGCTTGTTTGTTGTAGTAGTAACCTTAGGGGAAAAAATTTAATAAGTGGTGGCTGTGGCACTGGTAGTTTTAAGATCTCTATGAATCCCTACAGTGTCTTAAGTTAACCACAACCAGCAGTAATTCTGCTTTCATAGGCTTCCTGGGTGTCTGTCTACCCACAGCTATGCTGCCAACAGATGTTCTTCCAAAAACTATGTCATTTTTATATATACAGAGATAGTGTTAACAAGAAACCACATTTTGGCTTACAACCCTGAAGAATTTTTTTAGTGCTCTCTTAATATCTAACAAAGCATGCTTATCATTCACTTTGGGTAACAATTCCTATCTAAAGTTCTTTATTGGGTGACCCTTTGACATATAATTGACACCTAAACTCTTTATCGCAGCTCCTCCCAATCTGGTCCCTGCATCTTGTGCCTCTCTTCATCTTGTGCCTCTTCTCTAGCTTATTTGTACCAGTCATACTGGCTTCCTTTCTTTCTTTTCCACACCAAATTCTTTCATACTTCCAAGCTTTATGTAGCACATGCTGTTCCTCTCTCTGGAACACACATGCCCCCTTCTTTATCACTCTTGGCCTATAACCTTCCTCAAAAAGCTTAGTTCAGTTTAAGTGCTTTCCTAAATGTTCTTGGTGGTGCTTGTGGTAGATTGAAAATAGAATCATATGCTTCCTCCTTTTTACACTTTTGAGCAGATATTTCAAGAAAAGATGTCAGAAATTCATAGGGGTCTTAATGATGCACTTTCCTAAGAGAAGAAGGGGTTGGGTGAGTTCTTAGCTCTTATGCTGCATTTGAGGTTAGCCACTGTCATGGGCAAAATGGGTTCACAAATGTAAAGTGGATAGGTTGAAGTACCAGCAGTAAAGAGAGTGATAGTGAAGGGGCCGCAAGTCGTAAGAACATCAGCTATCATAATAGTAGAAGGATGTTAATAATCACAATTAAATGTAATAGGTACTTACCATATGCCAAGCACTATTCTACATTTTTTATATATGTATCATTTCATTCAATCCTTACAACCTGAAAAGATTGTTATATCCCTATTATCATCTCCATTTTGCAGATGCAGAAATGGAATATAGAAATATTCAGTCATTTGCCTGAGATCAGCTACTAAGGTGGTAAAGCCGGTATTTGACCCCATGCAGTCTGACTTCAGAGCCAGCAGCCAGCACACTAGCTACTGTATTATCTTACCTCCCCTGGGACTTTGCTGATCCTCTAACTCCACAAGGAGGGAGAAGAAAGGTCTTTAATGAAATCACATGAAGACTATTAGTGAGTTGAGCCATAGAGATGATCAGGTCCTGAATTTAGAAGATTGTAGTTTTTTGTCAACTAGTCTGTTCTTGGCTGAAGTTCAAGTTACTAAACACTAATTCAAGGAATTGAGAGTGAAATGTTAAGTAGTGATTATGGTAGCCAGTCACTCCTCTTCTATGTACCTAATCAGTACAGACTAGTCAGTAAAGGAAAATAAAACTTGAGCTCTCCAAGTATTTTTTGTTTTATGTTTTATTTCATTTATGCAAAAATAATACTCTGAGCTTGTTAAGCCATTGGGAAAAAAGAACAGTTGACTTCATTTTTTATTATTCTATTTAGCAACCCTACTACATAGGAGGAAAAAATGCTGGCTGAAAGATTCTGAATTAATTATAGTCTTACTGTGGCAGGGACCCCAGATGGCAGAATCCATCATTAAACCTCACTTTCCAACTATAGTTTTTTTGTTGTTTTTTTTTTTTTTTTTTTTGGTCTCTTGTTTCTGAGAATTGTTCTGAGGTCTCTCAGTGACTGATTATCCCAATTTGAGACCTGAAAACATACAGTGTAGCCAGTAGTTTCCTAATAGGACCATCTGCATGCCTGCTCAGAAGCTGTTCAGAGAGTATCTTCACTGAAAAACATTTCCCTTTCCTGTGGTGTGTTCAGCCTAAATAGTAAACATTATCTGAATTAATGTGATCCTCCAGTACCTTCTCCAAAACATACCCACATATTTATGTTCTCCATGCTGCTCTTAAAATATGGATGGTACTGTAAGCTTTCCTATTCTTTCTTACCCTAAAAGTCAATTGCTTATAGACCTTGCATTTATTCCTATCTTGATTGCCCTCCTATCATGAGGTTCCAAAACGTTTATCTATTCCAGTTATTCCCATAAGTCTGTTATTTTTCTCATAAACTTAGGCTTTCATCCTAGTTAATAACAGCTGTATGACCTTGATCAAATGACAAAACCTCTGTTTCAAAGTCCTTAATTGTAACCAGAAGTGGTTAAATAAACCCATCCATACACTTCCCAGTTGTGCTATTCTTTAATTGATTTTAAGATGGTTCAAAACCACTTTTCATTGCTATTCAAAAGAGTTCACATTCTGAGTGGGATATTCATTTGTTGAATATTATATTTTTGTTTGGGTTTGGTATGTATGTATTGAGATTTATCTCCTGTATTAGCGAATTGTGCCAGTTTAGGTTTGATGTCCTTTCATTGTGCCACTGTGATCAGCTCATTTACATTCAAAGTTCAAAGAAGAGCCATAAAGAAATACCACCATAGGAATTGGTATCATTTTAGAACCTCTCAGATACTTGCTTACTGCATCATGACTTTGTATATACAATCAAGCAACGTTAGAACTATACTCCAATAAGTCAACTGGAAATTTTCTTTCATATCTAGTACTAAATAACTAATGCAAAGCCTCTTATGACTGTTATTTGATTGTACTGGGAAGACAAGTAGGGTTAAACTTAAGTGAGGAAAAACGTGAGAAAAATACACTTGGATTAGTCTCTAGAGCAGTACTTTTCCAAACTCCTTTGAGGCTTAAAAAAAAAATAGTTTCCCAAGCTCTTCCCCTGTAGAGAGTTTTTTAACTACGTCTCAGGTAGTCGTTAGGAAGTTTTAGGAAATACTGCTCTAGAATGGAGTTACCAATACGTTGTTATTCATCTGTCAAATGAGAGGAGTAAACCTAAGATCCTCTTTAGTTCTGATACTCTTTGATCACAATTTTTCTTCCTAATGGCACCCAAACACTGCCTCCAGAAGTGTGATAGTCCTTAAGTGCTTTCTCACCATGTTTCTTTGTAGGATGGTAAATTGAAAAAACCCAAGAATAAAGATAAAGATAAAAAAGTTCCTGAGCCAGATAACAAGAAAAAGAAGCCGAAAAAAGAAGAGGAACAGAAGTGGAAATGGTAACATCTCAGCACTGGGTTAAATGTCACCTCTTTTATTGCACATCTTAATGAAGCAAGAATATTGAGTTATTAAAATTAATATCCTGATATTTGGGGGGAAATACTTAAAAGAATTTCTCTAGAATAGCATTCTGAAATAAGTTTTCTAGCTTCTAGTGAAATCATTAACTGGCTCTAAACTTATTGGATTCCAAGCTAGTTTGTACTACTGTAAACAGAATGGACTGTAGAAGCAGACCTATTTATAGATGGGAATTTAGCATACAAAGAAAGTACAGATGCATTTAAAATGATAGGGAAAGGAAAGATAGATTATTATGTTAGTCATGTTGGGAAAACTGCCTGTTTGTTCAACAACAGAAGAAACCTCAACAAGAAAATGTGGGTGAATATTTTTATAATTGTGCAATAGTCAAGATCCTTTGAAGCAAGACATAACCAGAGCCATAAAGAAAGGTGTTTTATGTTTGATGCATCAGAGTTCCATTTATGGCAGTTGGACAACTTTATACCATTTTCAAAAAAAGAAAAAAAAACTCAAGGCCAAGTGTTTACAGTACAAAGCGTTGATATTCCTAATATGAAAAAAGGCTCTTTTAAAACAAATATGAAAGGAATGGTCTAATCACAATGTGAGGAACAGGCAGTTTATTAAAATAAATGGTTAATAAACATCTAAAAATTTGATCAACTTCATAAGTAATCAAAGATGAAAAAAGTAAATGATAAATCTTATTGTTTAATCTTTTCAGGAAAGATTAATAAGTGAAAATATCTAGAGTTGTGAATATAAGAAAACAAGCATTCTCCTTCCCTGTAGGAGTGAAAATTCAGTCTTTATGAAGGACAGCTTAGTCGTAGCTGATTGCTCTTGAGACATGTATTTAGGTGGAGAACTTTTTTACTTTTGGTGTTTAGAATCTTGAAATAAACATGTTTTTAAAAAATATTTACTTGTGTTAACATTTTCTACTATTTACTATACCAGCAGTACAAGATTTTGTATTTATGATGAAAAAAATGACCAAGAGATTTATGAGTTAGAATAAAAATCAAAGTCACCTTTACCTCTCTTCTCCCATTCTCATTTTCATTTCCTGCTTTGAGATAATCACTGTTCGTAATTTGGTATCTGGCCTTCCAAACCCATTTATGAGCCTTTTAAGGATTTTGTAATATTTTATTATTTATTGATTGATATTTTTAGTAGAGTCAGGGTTTCACCTTGTTGGCCACCCTGGTCTCGAACTCCTGACCTCAGGTGATCCACCTGTCTTAGCCTCCCAAAGTGCTGGGATTACAGGTGTGAGCCACTGTGCCTGGCTGGCTTTTGTAATTTAGAGCATTGATGTCCACAGCACTTTAGAGGAAAGGAAAGAGCACTGACCAGGAAGGTAGCAGAGAGGGAGCCACAGTGGCAGAAATGTGGCCACATGGTGACAGCTGTGTGATTGGCATGTTGCTATGGCATTGTGGAATTAAGTGGGAAGTACAGAAAAGGAGTATCACAGAGCAGAGGAACCCTGGCCCTTTCCCGACCGAGGTCAGAGTCAGAAAGCAATAGAAGGCTGGGTGCAGTGGCTCATACCTGTAATCTCAGCACTTTAGGAGGCTGAGGTCGGTGGATCACCTGAGGTCAGGAGGCCAAGACCAGCCTGGCCAACATGACGAAACCCCATCTCTGCTAAAAATACAGAAATTAGCCTGGCGAGATGGCTCACGCACCTGTAGTCCCAACTATTTGGAAGGCTGAGCTAGGAGAATCACTTGAACCTGGGAGGCGGAGGTTGCAGTGAGCAAAGATCATGCCACTGTACTATACAGCTTGAGCGACAGAGAGATCCCAAAAAAAAAAAAAAAAAAAAAAAGTGTTTATTTTTCTTGTTTTTATTTCACTTTTCTTTAGAACTAATACAACATTTTCAGTGCTCTTGACCTTTAAGAAATGATTTTTGGAAATAAAGTGATTGTGTAAATTAGAGGCTGTTGGGAGTTAAGAGAATGGTACATTACTAATTCATCAGTCCAGGGTCCTGTGGTAGATGCTCAATAAATGCTTTTTAAATGAACAAATTTCCTTATCAGGAGCTCCCTGCTGTCTCCCCTTTACTTCAGAGCCTAATTTTGCTTTTGTGGTTGAAATCCTTATCAGTATTGCCACACATTAACTCTGAGAGACCATGACTTTTGGTTTTTATTCTTAATTTGGTTTAAAGGCAAACTGGCTAGTCTTTAACTTAAAGTGTTTTTTTGAGGAATGATTAGACTTTGCTGCAGCTTCTAATGCATGCATTTCTCAGGTGTGAGTGTTAAACCTTGCACATTCTTTCCAAGCACAGTGCTTGAATGGCACACCGAGTTTTTGGAGTCGAAAATATGAATGGAGGAGCCTTTTAAATGATAGCTAGAGGCTAAGTATTGCTCTCTCAACTCAGTTATCCAGTCCTCAGTGACTGCCACTGATGACCTAGTCGGGGACTTAAATGGCAGATACTCTTATTTTTACTATTCATCATGCTATTCCACTAAAAGAGGTACACATTTTATGAGCTTGACAGATTTGCAATCTTTTGCTTCCCTCCAAAGTCAGCAGACGTGTCTATTCTTAACCCTCAAAAAACAAACAAAAAATGACTTACTCTGATCTTTATCTCCCTCCTTTGGTAATTGTTCCATTGGAAAAGGTCTGGGTCCCGGCCTGGTTTCTTTGCTATATCACATTATCTTCATAGAAACATTGTTACAAGTGTTGGCAGTGTGGTGCTTGGGTTCATAGGTGAAATCCTGTTTGTCCCAGATGTTCTGATTTTTAACTGTTGCCCATGGTAGCTGAACAAGGTTTCAGCACTGTCTTGGGTTAATTATGCACACTTTTGTGTCAGGGCTGACCTGTTAATTCTCAACAGATAATTCTTCATAAAGAATTAGAACCGGGGGAGTTTATTGCAGGTGTTAGGTGTGATTTTAAATGGAGCTTTGAATCTCATAGCGAAAGTGAAATTCTCTAAGGAGTCAGGACTATAATGTTGAAAGGAATTAGTGTTGAAAGACTGCCTCGTAAATATGGTCAATGATAGTGATAAGAAATTTATAGAATATGGATTATTGACATTTTGCTCAAACCAGAAAAACTCCTTAATTTCAAGGATTAGCATTCAGAAGCATGTGACCTTTATTTCTAAATTTAAAAAAATTAAATATGAGTTTTATTGCATACTGTGAAGTGCTTGTTAACTGCAAGGGAACTTGATTTCAAACATCATGTGGAATTTACTTTCCTGTCTTACATTTCTAGCACTTTTCTACCTTCCCCCTTTCAAGCAAATTTTATTATTAAATTGGTATTTGAATAAGTCAAGCTGCCAAAAGGAAGCCATTTTGATGTCTAAGTACATGTTTTTTTGTTTTTGTTTTTTTTTTTTTAATTTGGGGGGTATAAGCACTTATTGGGAGTCCAAAATTACAAAAGTGTTTTTATTTGTACAATAATAGTTGTCAGCCCAGTCACATCAGCTTATTGAAAGAGATAATCCGTCTTTCTGTTTAAACTGAGGTTTAGTGTTATGCTTCGCTAAATCTCTTCATTTGCTTAAATGGTAAAGAAGTTGCTGTGGGTCCTCAAGAATACATGTTGAAATAGGAATTGTAAAAACTGTTTGGAGTCTTAATTTAAAAACACTGTAGTTAATGAGGAGAATGGTGCCAAAGTCCCATGATGAGGGAAAGCTGGCGTTCTGAATCCATTCATGGTTATTCTGTGACTGCTATAGGTAGGCTTCTTGCAGATGCTCTCATACACATATATATATGTGTACTTTCTCTGTTTGGAAAGTAGTAGACTCTAGAATTGGGTGGGTTCCTTCATTGAGATCTTTCTATTGATACAGCAATGACTCTGCCGATTTCATATCTGGAAAAGTAGTAGGTTAGTTCTAGATCATTAATGTTTCTTCGAGGTCTAAGATTCTATTAAATCTTGACTTTATTTTTAAAAATTATTTGTGTAAAATACATATGACATAACATTTATCATCTTAACCATTTTCAAGTGTACAGTTCAGTGGCATTAAGTCCATTCATACTGTGTACCATCACCATCTCCAGAACTCTTCATCTTGCAGAACTGAAACTCTGTACTTATTAACAATTCCCCACTCCATTATTCCTCCACTTCTTTTATTGATTGATTGATTGATTGAGATGGAGTCTTGGTATATCACTCAGGTTGGAATGCAGTGGTGTGATCTCAGCTCACTGCAACCTCTGCCTCCTGGGTTCAAGCAATCCTCTCACCTCAGCCTCTTGGGTAGCTGGACTACTCAATATAAAATACGCCTGGCTAATTTTTTATATTTTTGTAGAAATAACAGTTTTATGTTGCCCAAGCTGTTCTCAAACTCCTGAGTAGCTGAGACGTGTGTGCACCACCACGGCCAGCTAATTTTTGTGTTTTTAGCAGAGATGGGGTTTCTCCATGTTGGCCAGGCTGGTCCCAAACTCCTGACCTCAGGTGATCTGCCTGCCTCGTCCTCCCAAAGTGCTGGGATTACAGGGGTGAGCCACCACACCCAGCCTATTCCCCCAGTTCTTGGTAAGCACCATTCTACTTTCTGTCTCTATGAATTTGACTACTCTAGGTACCTCGTATTAATAGAGTCATAGAGTATTTGTCCTTTGTGACTGACTTATTTCACTTAACATGTCAACGCTTACCCATGTTGTAGCATGTTTCAGAATTTTCTGACTTTTAAAGACTAAATAATAATCCATTGTATGTTTGTACTGCATTTTGTTTATTCATTCATCTTTTGATGGATACTTAGGTTGTTTCTGCCTTTGGCTGTTATAGATAGTGCTGCTGTGAATATTTGTGTACAAGTATTGGTTTGAATATTGGGTATATTTCTGGAAATTGAATTGCGGAGTCGTGGCAATTCTATGCTATACTTTTTGATGAATTGCCATACTATCTTTTCCACATTGGCTGCACCTTTTTATGTTCCTACCATGACCACATAAGGGTGCTAGCTTCTCTACACCTTCACCAACACTTGTTATTTTTTGTTTTATTGCCATCCTTATGGGTATGAGTGGTATCTCGTGGTTTTGATTTGTATTTTCCTAATGGTTAGTGATGTTGAGTATTTTGTCAGGTGCTTGTTTGGCCACTTCTTTAGAAAAATGTCCATTCAAGTTCTTTGCCCCCGCCCACTTTTTTCTTTTTTTTTTTTTAAACCAAGTCTCGCTCTGTCACCCAGGCTGGAATGCAGTGGGTGTGATCTCGGCTCACTGAAACCTCAGTCTCCCAGGATAAAGTGATTCTCATGACTCAGCCTCCCAAGTAGCTGAGATTTCAGGCGTGCATCACCACACCTGGCTAATTTTTTGAATTTTTAATAGAGATGGAGTTTTGCCATGTTGGCCAGACTGGTCTCGAACTCCTGACCTCAAGTGATCCCTCTGCCTGCCTCGGCCTCCCAAAGTGCTGGGATTACAGGTGTGAGCCACCCTGCCTGGCCTCACATTTTTTTGGATTTTATCTTTTATTCCCTCCACCTTAAGACTGAGACTTTGCCCATGTTTTAATTGGGTTGTTTGTTGAGAGGTAGGAGCTCTTTATATATTCTATATGTTAATTATCAGATACATGATTTACAAATACTTTCATTCTGTGAGTTGTCTCGCATTCTCTTGAAGTGTCCTTTGATGCACGGAAGTTTTTAAATTCAGTGAAGCTCAATTTATTTATTTATTGAGTCAGAGTGTCTCTCGGTTGCCCAGGCTGGAGTGCAGTGGCATGATCTTGGCTCACTGCAACCTCTGCCTCCCAGGTTCAAGCAATTCTTGTGTCTCTGCCTCCCCGGTTCAAGCAATTCTTGAGTAGCTGGGATTACAGGCTTGCACCACCATGGCCAGCTAATTTTTGTATTTTTAGTAGAGATGGGGGTCTCGCCAGGTTGGCCAGGCTGGTCTTGAACTCCTGTCCTCAACTGATCTGCCCACCCCAGCCTCCCAAAGTGCTGGGATTACAGGTGTGAGCTACTGTGCCCGGCCTCAATTCATTTATTTATTCTTTTTGTTACCTGTGTTTTATGTGTCATTTCCAATAAGTCACTGTGAAATCCAATATTGTAAAGCTTTTCCCCTATGTTGTCTTCCAAGAGTTTTATATTTTTGCTCTTATATTTAGGTCTTTGATTCTTTTTGAATTAATTTTTGTCTGTAATGTAACATAAAGACCCAGTTTGATTATTTTCCCAACACTATTGTTGAAAAAACTGTTTTTTCTCCATTGAATGGTCTTAAGCATCCTTGTTATAAATCATTTGACCATATATGTTGACTTTGGTTTTATAGTAATACCGTTGTTACAGTATGGTTTAATACATGTGATTTTTATTTGATGTTTCTGAACTTTGTTTAAAATAACTTGTTCCATGGCTGAATGATAAATAATAAAATATTGGACTTGGAAAGTAAGTATGAAGATGGTAAGTTAGTTCATCTATTCCAGAGTAAAAGAAACTGGAGACATATCAACCAGTTGCAATATGTGAACCTGAGTTGGATCCTGTTCTACAAAATGATAAAATAGGGACATTTTTAATATGGACTGGGTATTAGAATTATACTAGGAAGTTATTTATTTTGTTAGATGTGATAATAGTATTGCGGTTGTATAGAAGAATGTTTTTGTGGTGAAGTTTCAAATCTGCAACTAACTTTGAAAATGATCCAGCCAAAATAGGAAATTTAGCAAATTGTTAACAGCTGTGGGTTTTGTTGTTGTTGTTGTTGTTGTTGGTTTGTTTGTTTTTGAGATGAAGTCTTACTTTGTTGTCCAGGCTGGAATACAGTGGCACGATCTTGGCTCACTGCAACCCCCGCCTCCCGGGTTCAAGAGAGTCTTCTGCCTCAGCTTCCCAAGCAACTAGGACTATAGGTGCATGCCACCATGCCCAAATTTTTGTATTTTTAGTGGAGATAAGGTTTCACCGTATTGGCCAGGCTGGTGTCGAACTCCTGACCTTGTGATCCACCCGCCTTGGTCTCCCAAAGTGCTGGAATTATGGTGTTCATTGTATTACTCATTTTTTTTTCTATGTTTGACCATTTTAAAAATATGTTTTCAAAAGGTTGCTTCCACTGAGCTTTAGATTTACTTATCAGTGTCTGCTAGATAGTTCCAGGTAATCCACAAGTTCCTTAAACTCATTGTGCCCCAGTTAAGTTATCATTTCCTGGTCTTCTTGTTTTACGTACTTTCTCATAGGGTCATTTTCCCCTGTACCTTCTGTCCGACATCTCCACTCTGAGGAGGCTTTTTCCTTCTTACCAACAATGTAAACAATCCCTCTGCCATGTACACCATTGTGGTAAAACAACTGTTTACATTTTCACATCCCTCACTTGTTGCTGAGCTCCTTCGTTATCCAGTATCCTTGAACTGAACTGTTGAAATGTATTTTCCTTTATTCACCACAATATTTCATCTTACTTTGGATTGTTGGCTTTTTCAAAATGAAGGACACTCGTTCTTTTGATCCAGGCCTTGAGTGTGAGGCTTAGAAGTCATTCTAGAGCACTAATCAGTCGAGAGGATAATTTGGCATTTAATCAGTGATGATCCCCATCTTAGGCAAGGAGATCACTTAATGAGGTTGTGCTTTGTCTTTTAAAGGTGGGAAGAAGAGCGCTATCCTGAAGGCATCAAGTGGAAATTCCTAGAACATAAAGGTCCAGTATTTGCCCCACCATATGAGCCTCTTCCAGAGAGTGTCAAGTTTTACTATGATGGTGAGTTGTTTCAAGGTTCTTGATTCTTGGCCAAGAAGAGAAATCTGCTTCTATTTAGGGATAGAAAACAAGGAAGGATCCCATATAATGGATAATCCTTTTTATTTGGTTTTACTGTCATCCGATTTTGAGGAAGTGTCACCAGGTGTTTACTTGACTGATAAAAGGCCCATTTCCTGCTGAAAAAGTGCCATGAAAAAGGGGCTGTTAATGTCTTCTCTACATAGTCCAAAAAAGATTTGTCAACATGGCTCAAGTCTGTGGTCTGCAAGCTGAAGGTTTTGATCTGAACTTCATTTCTAGGGAGCGACTTTGCAGGAGTTACCAGAAAAGCCTCACTTGAATAGTAGTATTTTGTGCTAGTGATATAATAATGCAATTGGACAAGCTGCTCATCACCAGAAACAGTACTAGTATGTGGTTGAGGATTAATAGTCTTCCAGCAGTCTCTAGATAGGGCTGGTAGGCATCTGTCGCTCATTCTATGTAGCGTAACACTATGCCTTTGATATATGCACAGTCAAGTCTGATGAGCTGCTTTAAAGAAATGCTCTGCCTGGGTCTCTTAGAACCCTCAGAATTGTCAGTTATCTGTCATTGATATTTCTGTCCTTGGGTTGAAGGATTTGAGAGTAGCCTTTGACATACCTCCTGTTGGCAGTATAGCAGCATGTAGATGGTAATAACAGATTTTCCTCATTCCACGAGTTCTATCCAGAAACGTTTAGAGCATTATTCCTCATACCCTTATGTGCTGTGACTCACCAGAGTGGATCGGAGCCCATTTAATAGTTGTGGGGTGGGCTTCTTTTCCCTTTCCCCACTGTCCTCCTTCTTTCCCCTTTCCCAGCATCCTTCTCTCTTCTGTCCCCTTTCCCCACAGTCCCCCTTCTCCTTTCCCCACCATTCCTCTTCCACCCTTACTTGGCTTGCCACCATCTTTTGGCCACTGTTATTTTACCACCCTATCTCTCCACTATTTTTTCCCCACCCTCCACCCCCCAACTGTTTTCTTCTCACCCACCCCACTGCCCCCACTGAAAAAAAAAAAAAGTTGTGGGATGAGATTGAGTACTTCTGAACCAAGTTGTCTGCTGACCAAACTTTGAGAAACACTGGGCAGGGTAACTGCTGAAAAGCATCAGTGGTGAACACTCAGGGGTTCTGGTGCATCTCTCTTCCCACCAATAATGGCTTTAGGTCCACCAGTGATTATAGGCCTAGGCCACTAAAGGGCTGGGTCTGCAACTGAGGAAAGTCCCAAACTTGGCAAGCTGAAATTTGTTTTTTAAAATGGCATATTCATTAGCCAGGTGTGGTGGTGCACGCCTGTAGTCCCAGCTACTTGGGGAGGCTAAGGTGGGAGGATCACTTGAGCCCAGGAGGCAGAGGTTGAAGTGAGCCCAGATTGCCTTCCAACCTATGTGACAGAGTGAGACCCTGTCTCAAAAAATAAAAAATAAATAAAACAATATATTTATTGAATGTATTTGTGTTCAGACACCAAGACCCAGCAGTGGATAGTACTACTGACTTAGACCCTAATCTTTGGAAGTTTGTAGCCTAGCAGGACTCCATAATCTCAGTGGCAAATGCTTATATTACATAAACATTTGATCTGTTGGCCAGAGAGCATAAGATAGTTCTTTCAGCTTTCACACTAGTCAAAGCCAAAACTCCTAATTAAGAGAAAGGCCCTAGGACCTTGAAGAGGACCATCTCAAAGTGTAGGTATTCTGTAGCCCTAGTCTGAACTCACCAGGAGCTTTAGGATGCTCAACAAGTAAAGCCTCACTTTGAGGTTCAAAGTGATTGGAGGGAAAGTTAGATTCCTTAGTCTTGGAGCTTCTCTTCCTTTTCAAGATGGGAAGCAGAGGCCTACTCTACTTCACAGGTTGCCATACATAGTCCTTTCCTCCCATTCTTGCCCAGTCCTCATTTATAGGAACTCCTGCTTTAGGGCTCCAGCATTTTCTCAGTTGGGCCTCCTCTGGGATTTCTCTTCTTTGATTTGTGAACTCTTACTCTGCAGTAAGTCAAGAAGTCATATTTGACTTTAATTCAAACTGATACAGTAAGTGCTGCCTATTATGGGGAGGAGAATTCTTAGACTCCTTTAGAACCTGCCAGGGAAGTGGGGCATGGGCTGGCTGAAGCAGTGAATTGCTGCCGCCTCTAAGGACCTTCAGTTTACAGCATTGATGCAGCAGTTTCCTTTTCCTAGAGCTCAGCCTTTTCCACAAAGTGTTAACCTTGCCAGGAACCTTCCAGTCATCCTCCCACTACCCCGCTGCAGGGAGCTGTCATTTCATCTTTTGACAGCTCATCTAAAATAGGAGGAGTCACAGTTCCTTCCATTGCTGGGACAGAATTCAGTAAAACAGCCCAAAGTCTCATTTTTTTTTTTTTTTTTTTTTTTGAGACGGAGTTTCACTCATGTTACCCAGGCTGGAGTGCAATGGCGCGATCTCGGCTCACCGCAACCTCCGCCTCCCGGGTTCAGGCAATTCTCCTGCCTCAGCCTCCTGAGTAGCTGGGATTACAGGCACGTGCCACCATGCCCAGCTAATTTTTTGTATTTTTAGTAGAGACAGGGTTTCACCATGTTGACCAGGATGGTCTCGATCTCTTGACCTCGTGATCCACCCTCCTCGGCCTCCCAGAGTGCTGGGATTACAGGCTTGAGCCACCGCGCCCGGCCCAAAGTCTCATTTTTTAAAACTTATTTTTTAGTTTATTTATTTGAGACAGAGTCACACTGTCACCCAGGGGGAGTGCAGTGGCACAATCTTGGCTGACTGTAACCTCCACCTCCAAGGTTCAAACGATTCTCATGCCTCAGCCTCCTGAGTAGCTGAAATTACAGCCACATGCCACCATACCAAGCTAATTTTTGTATTTTTATTAGAGACAGGGTTTTACCATGTTGGTCTAGCTGGTCTTGAACTCCTGACCTCAAGTGATCCTCCTATCTCAGCCTCCCAAAGTGCTGGGTGCCCAGCCACATTTTTTTTTAATGCTCTTAACATTTATACCAAACAGACCTGAAAACAGTTTACATTTTTTTCTTGCCATTTTATTTTATTTATTTTATTCCTAGTGACTTAATGTTTCCCTTTATATTGGAAACATATTATACTTTTCTGAAGAAGTGTAGGGACTCTTAATACAGCCTGTCTTCCCCAGTGTCTTCCTTCCAAAGCAGCATCTTGGGGGTTTATGGGGACAGCTGCGCCACCTGTTGGCCTTTTAAGTTAATGGCTTCCAAAGTGGGTTCTTTCTATTAAAACTGAATTTTGTGCTACAGTTCTCTACGCCCCTGCAGTTAGATTGCAAGTCATTATGAAGTGAGATAAGATGTCTTCTGAGTTTTGAAATATATGAATTTCTGGCTAAATTTTAGTTTTCTATAATGAATGTGAGCACCCTTGGTGAATTATTAATTCCTGTGTAATAGTAAGGCAGTGGAATTATAGTTAACCTCATGTTAAGTATAGCCAAATGCTATTATTATAGCCTGGACTGGTTGCAGGTGATGTTGTAAAGTTGGATTTTTAAGAAAGAATGGAAATTGGCACAAAGAGTACTGTTGAAAGCATTCTGTTTGAAAAGCAGATTAAATTCCCTAGTACTTTTCTTTCATTGCTTTATTAACTAAATCAGGTACATAAAATCCCTATTCAGATTTTCTTTACCAGTTAGCAGCTTTCATTGTAAAACATCTGAGTCCCTTTAGACAGCTTTTTTGTTGTTGTTGTTAAAGACATAATCGTGCTCTTTCACCCAGGCTGGAGTACAGTGGTGCAATCTTGGCTCACTGCAACCTCTGCCTCCCAGGTTCAAGCAATTCTCATGCCTCAGCCTCTTTAGTAGCTGACAGGCTCCCACTATCACACCTAGCTAATTTTTTTTTTTTTTTTTTTGAGATGGAATTTCGCTCTTGTTACCCAGGCTGGAGTGCAATGGCACCATCTCGGCTCACCGCAACCTCCGCCTCCTGGGTTCAGGCAATTCTCCTGCCTCAGCCTCCTGAGTAGCTGGGATTACAGGCACGCGCCACCATGCCCAGCTAATTTTTTGTATTT